>NC_134406.1:256358156-256701906 GCF_038048845.1 Mixophyes fleayi | reverse complement strand
ATAGCAGCCAATGAACCTATAAGTATGTTTTTGGAGTGTGGGAGGAAACCGGAGCACCCGGAGGAAACACACGCAAACATGGGGAGAACATACACACTCCACACAGATAAGGCCATGGTCGGGAATTAAACTCATGACCCCAGTTCTGTGAGGCAGAAGTGCTAACCACTAAGCCACCGTGCTGCCCGTACTGTAGATATATATATATAGTACTGTATTATTAATCAGAAGAATAAAAGAAATAGGAGATGGTTGTGCAAGATTCTTAAATCTAGGACAAAGCACGTGATGTAATCTGTTGCTATAGCAGTACAGTGTATCTTTCATTGTATCCCACAGTAGATGATTGATGAGATCTGAGGTGAAATAATTCTTTTGCTTTATATTTGCAATTCTAAAACTTGTTTTCTAAAGAAAAAAGACTGAAAAGAAACAGCAAAACAAAGCAAAAGTTACATTGTCATGTATAACACAAAAAATTACACTTAAAGTGGAAAAATGAAAACACTTTTTTTTAAACATCATGTTATAAGCTTCAATTCATGTCTTTCACAGTGATGAATTAGTTATATAGTGTTTTAAATAGTCTATACAATCCAGGGCCGGCGGAATACAATAAGCGCCGGAAAAACATAATTTTTTTCATAATTCTAAAGGACCTTCAGTGCACATACGCGAACTGTCAGCAGGGGGCGCTGGAAATGCCAACGCCAGCCATGAAACAATCTCACCCTTTACTAACTGGGAGCTATTATGATAATCTCTCTCAAAGTGGCCATTAATATCTCTACTGAGAGCAAAGAAGAATATATGACAATGCTCTGTGGAAAGCAAAGTGGAAGAAGTAAAGAGAAAAGGAGATTATAAGTTTTGAGATAACAATTCTCCTGTAGCACACATTGTCCGTTACTTTAATCATAGAGCTATCACATAGCTGTAGGACTCATACTGTCCATAACACTTCAGAAGAGCTATGTGGACTGTGTGCTCACTTTCCCTGCAGCTACAACTAGCACTGACACTAGCGAGCTGGTACTACGATTCAGGCAACAGGGACTGTGGCAGGGGTAACCTCTGTACTTGCCATAGGTATGAATAAAAAGAGGTTGTCCAAACTGGAAACCCCCTTTACGTCAATTAAAGGTCATTCGAAAATTTGGAAAGTTGTAGCGTAATAGCCAAAATGCAGGTGCTTCTACCTTCTATTCGGGATCACACATACATCTGTATCTTTATTACAAATGATGGACATCAATTGCAATCAATAACCAAAATGATTAATTCACTTTAAATCAACCCTACTCAACACTCAATAACTTCTCCAGTGTTTTTAAAGCCAAACCCGCTATTAAGCTGAACAGTTTTTCTTGTATACGAACCTAGTTATATTAAGCTGTTCCCTGGACAAGCTGTAGTCGAGTGGAGCGCTGCTGAGGATGATGCCGGAGCAACGAATCCTTCGGGTCCGGTGGATCTTTCCAGAGGCAATATCCTGGCCAAGCTGTTGCAGCTCTCCTTCCTGCTTGATGGTCCTGGACGCTCGGCCAGAAAGTTCTCTACTGACTTGGTAGGAATCTGAACCCAAGTCTCCCTGCTCCGGCAGGTTCACTAGGTGAACAGACCCATGAGCAATTCTGGATGGAGCAGAGGTCCTCTGCAGCAAGATGGGTAGACAGGATACGTACCACAGAAGTGAACTGGTGCAGGAATCATGATGGAGCTGGTGAGAGACAAGACTCTATACCAAGAAATCCTGGAACACCCCTTGATCTCCCATGCAAGCTCTTTTAAATGGTCCAAATTTCCCTCAGTAGGAATCCCAATCTGTAGAGGTAGTCCTAAATCATTGGTTTAAGATTTGCCAGGATAGAAAGATGGGATGGTGATAGGCAAGGATTAGGATTCTCCCCATGTGTGGCTCTTGCCTGCTGAGCTGCTACATACAAGAATATTAGATTCCAGGGAAGAACAATAATGGTCAAAACTGGATAATGAGATTCCTAATTCCAGTTAATGAAGAGCAGCTACTTGTTTTAACCCCTTACAAGCATTTGTGACATTGATGGGACTGAAGGAGCTGCTAACTTCCTGTGGATTTGATGAGAGGGAGATGGAGTCCAGGAAATAGAGAATCCACCTTATTCAAAGTCCACGGAACTGCAATTTAAATTAATCCAGCTGGCTCTATCTAAGAACCTAGGTGGTACCAGTCCATATACAAGTTCAGTTGGATAAAAAGTTCTTAAGCAACCACAACCCCAAAATAGGAATAAACGTTCTTAATTCTCAAGGAACCTAATTAAATCCACAGGATCCGGTGAAGTTGATGAAATTCGCTGTTATCCATGCTGTCACACAGTGTTTTTATTTTCACCTCAGCACCCCCTCACTGTGCATTGACAGCTGAAATAAAGGGGAAGCCGTAGGTGACTTCTTCTCTGCTGGTGTGTCCCAGGGTTCTGTTCTTGGACTGGAAATGTTCTCTCTGTAGATGCAATCACTTGGGGACCTCTTTAGCTCCTCAAGTGTCCCCTATATGTACATGATGCCCAGATCCCCTAATCTCATATCTGAAATCCAGTCTAAAAATCTCTGAATGCCAAAGGGCAATATAATCCTAGATGACACTCTAAGGGGCATATTCAATTGACGGCGGGATCGACGAAAATCCCGCGCTCCAAAAATATTACCGCTAATACGGTAATCCTGCGCGTAAAAAACGTTAATACGGTAATTTACTCGCTGAAATCCAGCGAGATATTACCGTATTAACGGTAATATTTTTGGAGCATGGGATTTTTGGCGATCCCGCCATCAATTGAATATGCCTCTAATGGTTGAAACTTCACAACTTTCAGAAATACAGTTTTCTTAGTTCATGGAACTGTCATACATGCTGTCACCAAAGCACATTAGCTAGGTGTGATTTATAACTCCCCACCTATATTTATACTATAACTAAAACCTGACAATTTTTTCTCTTTATGTGGTCAAGATCCCTCAGTCATTCCACAGTAGAAACTCTAATTCTCATCCTTATCTTCTCCATTGCAAACTATACAAAATTCTGCACCAAAAATTATTTCATGTTGTCTCAGATCGATCCCAACATACATCCTACGACTGGATTTTTATGAAGTCTCGAATCACAAAGTGCTGCATAAAATAAGGGTCCTCCACTTGTCTGTTTCTCTGTATATATCTGCTTTTATTTCTCTGTTTCTTATGTCCCTAATCTTTCCCTGACCATTGCACAGTATTGTCTCCTTGTCACCCAAATGAGTCATGTGCTAGATATAAGAGCAATCTATTTATTGAGTACATACAGGCAGGCAGATTGATAAATCGGATAAGCTCAATATGTGTTTGAAAATAATGTGTTTCATTTACATAAAGCAGCCAACACTGGAAAATGTATTTCTCTTCTTCAGCAGTTGTAAAGCAATGTGGGGCCTCATACCAGTCATCTGACGTATAATTACTAAAGTATTTAATTTTTATAGCACCAATTTCATCATGTTAGTAGGATAATGATTTATCTGTTATATTAATTTATTGTAAAACCCCATTTCTACTCACTGTGTTAGTCTGCGGTTATTTATTTTTAACGTGACATTACAATACAATAGCTTTTACAAGGACATATTTTACATGAAAACTATGTTTGTTGCTATGTTTGTTGCTAGGCTACGTGTTTGATGATTCCATTATTACATCAAATATGATCTTAATCAGTTAAGGGTTATAAGCAGGATCTAGTTCTATTTTATGCTGTTAAATGTTGATTATAAAATACTTAGCTGAAAGTAACATATTGTTCTGCATGTATGCCTTTAGTAACATGAGCACATTAGTTAGGTGTGACATTTGATTCCCCCCTCTCTCTGTCCCCTTATATTCATATTATGATAAAAACCTGACACTTTTTCCTCTGCAATATGGCCAAGATCCGACCTTTTCATGGTCGCTCCACAGTAAAAACTCTAGAAGCAGCCTTATCTATAATATAAATGTCTAGTGTGTTAGTCTGTCTGTGTGTGTGTGTGTGTGTGGAAAAAATAAAACCAAGCTGCAGCGCCACCTGCTGGGCGGAGTTATACACTGACCTACTAAATTCTTAGTGTGTGTGTTTTTAATTTGTTAATTTAATTTGTTAGTTGTTAAAAGTGTTTATAAAGATTTTAAAAAAATATATATATATTTCTTGAAGGAGAAGTGACAGTTGGGAGTGGTTGGTGGTTGCCGGGGGTGACAGTGGGGAGTGGTTGGTGGTTGCCGGGGGTGACAGTGGGGAGTGGTTGGTGGTTGAGGCCTGGGCTATGGCCCAAATGCATGACAAGAACCTTTTTAACACCTTAAGTAGCTTGATTTGACTAGAATGCATGAGTATCATGCACGGGTTAACTTGTGATGTATATTTACTAAACTGTGAGTTTGAAAAAGTGGAGATGTTGCCTATAGCAACCAATCAGATTCTAGTTATTATTTATTTAGTACATTCGACAAAATGACAGCCAGAATCTGATTGTTTGCTCTAGGTAACATCTTCACTTTTTCAAACCCGCAGTTTAGTAAATAAACCCCCTGAACTCCAATGGAACTCAGACCCCATTTGGCCTATTTATCAGAAACTGTTGTAGAATTCAGAACCTGATTGATTTAATTAAGAAAAAAACTTTTGAAGAAGGCATCTTTCGGACTTGGAGACACCTCCACTTTTTTTAAAAACTTAAATAAATATTGGCAGTTAAAAATGGTGGCTATTAATACATTTTTGTAAAACAGTCATTACAAATATTTTCTAGAGAAAACAACTGTGGATTTGATCAGCTGTCAGCAATTAAAAGATCTTGATTGTATAAGGGCATTCACATTTGTAGGCATGTCCTGCCTTCAGCGGACCTCATTAACAATGTGCACTAGGCATCTGATTCATCTTCAGACGTAACTTCATTTGCATGCCTTACCTTGCGTGAAAATAGCCCCACACAAGTGCGGACCAGGATTTACGCAAATGAACGCAGGTCCATGCAATTCATATCCAAACACAAATGACACTTAGGGGTATGTTTACTAAACTGCGGGTTTGAAAAATTGGAGATTTTGCCTATAGCAACCAATCATATTCTAGCTGTCATTTTGAAGAATGCACTAAATAAATGACAGCTAGAATCTGATTGGTTGCTATAGGCAACATCTCCACTTTTTCAAACCGGCAGTTTAGTAAATCGAGCCCTTAGAATTTCTTACGACTTGAAGGGCGGAATGGAGAAGGAAAGGGGCAGATGAATATAGCCCAGCAAGGGTTTTCCCACACAGATGCAGCTGATTCAAGTTCAGCCATTATCCAAAGTATGCTTCCTTTCTGATCTATAGTTTGCACCTGCTCCAGTGCAGGTGTAATGACAGATGACAGAGATGACCAAACACAGCATTCACTATCACAATCTAATGGGATGACTGACAATTCACCTGCACACCTAACACCAATAAAATAACACAATAGGAGGTCAGTGAAGATGGACGCCATTGTGCCATTTCTTTTTTTAAAAAAAACTTTAAAAAAAACTGCTGACTGTTTACTTAAAAGAGGTAGGTGAATCTTTCACAAGTGCTTCTCAGTAGTAACAAAAATATTTTATCTTCTTTCAAAAACATTACATACGTTAGCATGTGGAGATGTGTTAAATAGTCTTACTGACCGTTTTTTAAAAATGTATTTCATGGAGAAAAAAAAACCGTGTGTTTCACTTGTGTTTGTGTGTTTCAAGGTCCACATTCTGTTTCCTGCTGTTAACCTGGTAATTTAAGGACACACCTCCTCTACAATGTTCATCATTAGAGAGACTAGGGTCAATTTTGATAGCAGCCAATTAACCTACTAGTATGTTTTTGGAGTGTGGGAGGAAACCGGAGCACCCGGAGGAAACCCACGCAAACACGGGGAGAACATACAAACTCCAAATAGATAAGGCCATGGTAGGGAATTGAACTCATGACCCAAAAGCTGTGAGGCAGAAGTGCTAACCACTAAGCCATCGTGGCTGCTTCTATAGTTTACATATACTGCAACTTATGTAAATATAGTATAAAGGTATCACTTAGTAATAAAATCCATGGATAAACACACGATAAGGGCATCTGAGGGACCTAAAGTGGATATTATGAGTTAAGAAGTGAATGCAATGTTTTCCAGTATGCATCATCGTAAATCACGAAGTTGAGATGGCCTTTCCTCTGGATATTATAAAATTCTACAACAAAATGTTGTTCACACTTTTATCACTATGCAAAATAATTCAGCTCTCTTGCCATCTTCTCCAATTTTTAATGAAGCCTACATGACCCTGAAACCGAATGAAGATCCTAAGGTGGTAACATCTTACTGCCCAATCACACTTCTAGATTTTAACTTCAAAATATTGACAGAATTATCACCACAAGGCTCCAGTACATTCTCAGCATTCTATTCACAGATTATCAGTTGGGTTTGTGGGTGGTCAAGAGGGGACATGGTAGAAACTTTCAAATATATCAGCCATGGCCTTATCTGTTTGGAGTTTGTATGTTCTCCCCATGTTTGCGTGGGTTTCCTCCGGGTGCTCCGGTTTCCTCCCACACTCCAAAAACATACTAGTAGGTTAATTGGCTGCTATCAAAATTGACCCTAGTCTCTCTGTCTGTGTATGTATGGACTGTATGTATGTAGGGACTTTAGACTGTAAGCTCTAATGGGGCAGGGACTGATGTGAGTGAGTTCTCTGTACAGCGCTGCGGAATTAGTGGCGCTATATAAATAAATGGTGATGATTTAATTGCTTATTTTTTATTCTGCACAAAACCCAAACTTCACCATGCCAGGGAAATGAAATGTCTCTTTTCTTAAACAATTTTGACAATGGGAAGTTCATCAGTCCCAACATGTTATTAATAAAAACAATAAGACAGCCTTACTTTGGTTTCCCAACAAATGTTAGTTAATTGGAACATGAAAATGCATTGATCCTGATATTAAGGACCCTCACAAGTGGATTGATCCCACAAAATCACCACTTATTACCTTATCAGAGAAGCACACATATTAAGAGATCAGAGAAATAAAAATGTAGATTAAACTATTGTACGGTTGCCTGGTTTGAATTTAGCCCCAGCCAATATCAAACTATCAGGCTACATAAACTGCACTGCTCACAGTGAGGCATTAGAGTCATTAGAGTAGACAAAGGACCAAGGGGTATATTTACTAAACTGCGAGTTTGAAAAAGTGGAGATGTTGCCTATAGCAACCAAATCAGAATCTAGCTGTCATTTTCTTGAATTTACTAAATAAATGACAGCTAGAATCTGATTGGTTGCTATAGGCAACATCTCCACTTTTTCAAACCCGCAGTTTAGTAAATCTAGCCCCAAATCTTGTTCTAGGAAGTACAGCACTCTTGATGAGCTCTGAGATCATGAGCACCCAACCTCCACTTCAAAGATAAAGCACTGCAAGCGTTCCATAGTTATCTGGTACAACACCTTGGGGTAACTTTACTAAACTGCGGGTTTGAAAAGTGGAGATGTTGCCTATAGCAACCAATAAGATTATAGTTCTCATTTATTTAGTGCATTCTACAAATGACAGCTAGAATCCGATTGGTTGCTATAGGCAACATCTTCATTTTTTTCAAACCCGCAGTTTAGTAAATATACCCCCTTGACTCTAAGCTACTGAATGTTACATGTCCTTTTTTGTACCAAGCAGCTTATCACTTCAGAAAGATTTCAGCATCCTTGCTGATGAGATTTAAATTGGCCCATTATTTAACTAATTGTGATGATGTGATAATGGATGGAGGCTTTTCGCAAGTACAGCTGCAAAATATTGTATGAAAAATTATGGTGATTCAGTCTCAGTTTATTGCAATTAGCTTCCTTTGTTATGCTAATAAAATATGGAGACAAAGAGTAAATGGTAACTCAATTATCCTACGCCCATCGAATGTTCCTTATTTAGCAATTTTCCAATATAAATTTGTATTTAATATCAAGTTGTTTTTTTCCCATGAGTTACAAAATACCATGAATTATGAAACGAATTTGCATTTTTACAATTATGGTGGATTATATGTTCTTTTTGGACGTCTTCTGATATGCAGTAAAATTATATTGCCCACATACTGTATAACCATATTGCTAACATAAAAAGAAATCATAGCAATTTACTGGTTTGGTTATAAAATAGTTTTAGGGCTTCTTGGTGTCACAGTATTCTCCGGACACTCTACGTTTATGACACTGTAAATCTTTAATTGAGAATGCTTTTTTTTCCCTAAAAGTCAGATGTACCTATATTAATGTACCATTAAACATTAGAATACAAGTCACCCTAAAAAAAAAATCTACACATAGCATTTACAATTATATATGTAAATGTTCACATTCATTTACATAGCAAGATATATTTACATTTGCTGTGCAGTGCAGTGAAAGTTATTGTTCTCAGTTCTCAGCTACTTTTTGCAAAAAGTTGCTAAAATAGACTTATTATAGTGTCCTTGAATGAGGTTACTGACTACTGGTTGTAGGAAAATATCTCCTAATATCTCACAAAATTATCTCAAATATTTGTCATTCTCATAAATTCCTGAAACTTTAAATATGTATTGTACATACCTCACATTAGAAAATTTTAAATCAGGGGCAAAAAGCCCCAGCCATGATCCTATCATCCTCCTATCTACACTCCTGATCAGCCCAACCAGGATAATATTTTGTCAAAGTCACAACCTCATTTTGATAGGAAATGATTTTTGGGGGATTCGAAAATTAGATCTGTTCATAGGGACTATGTTGAGTAAGCTTTAATATAAGCTAACTTGTACTTACCTGAGCAAACATCAGTCTCCTACATGTCACCTTTATTTGTTTCAATATTATAAGAGACCTATTATAGGAATTCTTGAGTGCAAACACTTTATTCTCTTAGTATAGTACTTATTAAGCTTTTTTTATGTCTCAGCCAGAAGTTTAAGTTATTTTTGTCACTAGCGAGGCCAGGCAGTTTTGCAAGATTTTGATATTCATCAATATTTAACCATTCTTCTTTTGAATGCATTGCTCTTTGAAACAAGGTGTAAATATTTATATATTTTTAGAACTAGTTCAACGATTCCGTGTCTCCCTTGAAATAAACATTATATTTTGTCTTTGGTCATAATGACATAAATAAAGAAAATCATGTTTTCTCATATTTTTGTGGTTGTAACAAAATGGTTAAAACTAGCAGATATTTCATAGATTGGACTACCCTGAGTATATTGATGCCACATATGGGTAGAGCCCCAAAACAGTATTATTCTACTTGTGTCAGGTTTACCCTTGTTCTACGGGTGTTCTGAACAGCGCTACAGAATTTTGTGGCACTCTATAAATAGACAATAATAATAGTAATGACCAGCAGAGAACGCAAACCCAATAGAATTTTGCCATAGACACACACACTTGCGGACTAAGGATACAAAACCTGGACTTGGTAATGTCATTACAGCACCTCGACCAAGGGTTTTATCACTCCAGCTATTGTAAAAGTAAGCTTTTGCTAGCAGCCTGCAGTTCCACCTCTGACCTGAACTGTTGGCAGCGCTGTTCCTCTGCTACATATAATTACTATATGGACACTATGGGGGGAGATTCAATCGTTGGTGAAGTGCCGCGTGGACATCACCGCAGTGTCCGGCTATGCACATTGCCAGCCTAAGTAGGAATTGCTGTTTATTTTTCTGCGTACCTCTATAGGGTGCGAGGAAATATGAGTGGAGATTCCTGCCCTAAAATCAGCGCCATATGTCTCCATGGACGTTCCGGATACACAACGCGCTACATGGAATATCCCCCTAAGAGCTAGGAGTAAAGCAATAAAGGAGCAAGTTTGCTCCTTGGCAAAACCATATTGCACTACAGGGGGAGCAAATTTAAAATGTAAGGATAGATTTAGAAGTGGGAAGAGGCGTGTCCTAGCTCAAGTCTAATTTGCAGTGTAAATATACAGCCGGGGGGGGGGGGGGGCTGGCAAATTTTAGTCTGGGGGGCAAGACTCGACTCAGCAGCCTATTAGGAGCATTTTAAAGGAAAAAAAATGCCAGTGACCCAGCCCAAGGCAGCCCCCCTGCCCCCCAGCCCAGTCTGCCCCTGAATACAGCTGTCCAGTATTTGTGCAAAAGCAGCCAGTGCATTCCCTACGTGCAAAAAAAAAGCATTTGAGCCTTTGTAACACGATTTGCCCAAGAGAAAATGTGTTCCTTTTTTCTAATATGCTCCTATTTCTAACTGAGGCCCTAAGTATATTGAGTGCTTGTATAAAACAGCTAGGTCTGGTACAAATTACCCCGATTATTATACCTATTATGCTGATGTGTGTCCTGTTCCTGACCTTGTTCCTGACCGATGTCATGCAGCTCTGTATGTCCTGGCTTGTGTTTAACTACCTGCTCTGTACATATTAACCCTTGGGCCGCTGAGGCTTTTCTCACCCCTCTGCGACCATGTTGACACTTTTTGCACTGGTCACATTCCAACATGAAGATCAGTAATTTGTTAATTGAGGACCAACACAAATGATACATCTTGGGCCTGATTCATTAAGGATCTTAACTTAAGAAACTTCTTATTTAAGTCTCCTGGACAAAACCATATTACAATGCAAGGGGTGCAAACTAGATTTCTGTTTTGCACATAAGTTAAATACTGACTGTTTTTTCATGTAGCAACTTATGTGCAATACAGAATATTAATTTGCACCCCTTGCATTGTAACATGGTTTTGTCCAGGAGACTGAAATAAGAAGTTTCTTAAGTTAAGATCCTTAATGAATCAGGCCCCTTGTCACAAAATTCTACCCAAAATAGCCAAAAAGGGGTGTTATTTTATTGAAAGTGATCTAAAACCAAATGTGTGTATTTTTTTCTAAATACCACCAAGAAATACTTTGTGGTTCTTGCTTTAGCTTTAGTCCACTTTTCCAAAATAATAAAAAGCAGGATTTTACTCACAGATTTTCATAATAAAATCTGCACTTCAACAGGAAAATGCATTTCTTATTTTATTTTTAATTTTTGCTGTTTTGCATGGCCTGGTGTACATAATATGGGTAGCCCATGTTTAACAAATAGACAACCTGCCCTGTAAGCAATGAGCAATGACCCTCCCCAGCTTCCTCCCTGCCTTTGTTTGCACCCTTCTACTCCTGATCTGGCTAATGATTCCTCAAGCGGCGCTATCTCTTTTCTTTTATAATCAGCTTTTATCATCCCGAAAGGGGAGGTCAGGCAACAAGTACTGGAGGGGGAGTTGAGATGACATTGCGTCACAGTGGCCCCACCCCTGCTATGTAATGCCGAGATTCACGGCACCTGGTTCGCTATACCACATCTGGTGGGACTGTGCAGACATTCTTCCATTTTGGGGAGAAGAATTGCAGCTGTCTGAAAAGTTATTTTGGTACGAGGTACCAGTTGACCTGAGGCTTCTGGCTGCTCTCCCACATTAGGGTCCCTATCTCCAAGTAGAAAACAATCTATGTTGAAGCATTTGAATAATGCAGCTAGAGCTTTTGAGCGTATTGGTGCTCACCGTATCCCCCATCCATTACTGAATGGTTCCAATGGACAGACTTTTACATGTCGATGGTTGATATTATTTTTGCCAACTGTAGATAAATACTCGGATGTTATGTCTTCATGGGTTAGCTGGTTGGAGTTTAAAGACTCTAGGGACTATATGAATACGTTTTTCCCTCTTAGAACCTCTTAAGGTGCTTAGTCTACAACACGCACCCCCATGGTCTCCTTGTACTTGCTGTTCTCTGGTGCGCTCATTTAAGATGCTACCGGAACGCCCCTCTCTTTAATTCTGGTTTCCCTAAGTCTTTGCCCTTGGCTCTACTTCTGCTCTTCACCTCCTCATCCCCCCCCCAACCTTTTCTTTCTTCATGTTTATATACAAAACAGAATTGTTCTGGTGTTTTATATCTGTTATGACTTGAATTTTGTAGGCCAATATTCATTTGTGTTATGCATTTTACCAAGTGTCACTGACTCTTTGTTGTACTACTTTTTCCTGTTGACGACCAGAATACTAAATAATGATTATATTTATTAGAAAAACAACAACCAGTTCCAGCACTGCAAGTAGGAGATAGGATTTGATTATCCATGTAGATAGTGTTGAAGTCGTATAATTGGATGAACGAAGGTATATTGGTTTAATATTGGTTTGCCGTACGATTGCGAAGCGTACGCCACGTAAAACGTGGCGTGGTGCGTTCGCACGGTAAAATACGCACGCACACACTCGCATTACAACATTTTGATATTTATATAATTTCATATTGGTTCCGTTACACTGTAATTCAGGAGCAGATAGTATTTGGTTTATTATTAGTTTATATATATATATATATATATATATATATATATATATATATATATATATAGTATGATTATATGTACATTTTAGTGTTATTAAAGGTTTAGGTTATAGGAAAGGTGTCATGCCTGATATCATATTGATGCCCTAATCATCAGCAGCTGTCCGGTGCAGTCGGCGAAGAGATCGCACATTGCATACTTTAGTTATTGATATTAGAGAATAAACCTTTGTATGATGCTGGCTATGAAAGGAGCAGACCCCCTGGAGAGACGACCCCCTCCTTTGGATTACTTAGATTGAATCAGCCTATGATCTGTTTACCCTGGACCCACCCAACGTCTGGACCTATAGAAACAATCTACGTCATCTCTATTGTTCAAGTGTAACACTGTACTGTATATAATCATAGCTGCACACACCCTGGCCCTCAGTCAACTCTGACACAGTATTCTAACAGACATACTGTCCACCGGGTCCCGTGGGTGCGCATGCGATTGCATTGGTATGTATTTATCTTTTGGTATTAGCTGTGCTGTACTGTACTTTATCATAATATAATAATGTATTGAATTGTTGACTATTTACATCTGCTAAAATAAAATAACAAAGTGCTTTGGAAACACATACAATTGATTGGGCAATGCTTATTTTAAAATGATAGAATTACTTTAATAATAGTAAGGGTAAGAGTACCCACCACGAAATTGGTTCATTGTTATAGTGGTCTGTTCTGCATCTTGCAAATAATTAGTCCAGCAACTTTCAAACTGGACATACCCTGCAGCCCGGGGGCAAGCACACAGCACTGGCCGATAAGTAACAGCCTATCTTTAAAGGGTTGTTTGCAGTACAATATATATCTATCAATATAAAAAAAAGGTTATTTTAGTGTTGCCTAATCCAGCCATACTTTTATTATTATAAATGTAAATCTCAACACAAATTAACATTCCCATGTAATACAAATGTCTATTTTCACACAAGCCCCACAAACAACATATGGGTTAAAACTTTCCTCACATTTATTTTTTTATATTACTTATGTTTTTATAGTACATACTATAAAAAATACCTCCTTCTCTCCAGTCTCCTCTTCTCATCAGCCCCCTTTTTCATGAGCCCTCCCTTGTCTCCAGCCCCCCCCCTTGTCATCAGCCTCCCCTTGTCATCAGTCTCGCCTTGTCTCCACCCACCCTTTCATCAGACCCCTCTTGTCTCGAGCCCCCCCCCTTTAATCAGCCCCCTCTTGTGTTCAACTCCCTTTCTCATCAGGCTCCTCTTGTCTCCACCCCCACCCCCTTCTCATCAGGCGCCCCTTGTCTCCAGCTTCCCCTTCTCATTAGCCCGCCCTTCTCGTCATACCCTCCTTAATTTAATTTCCTGAGCGCTCTGGAGCTTCTTTTTTTCTTCTTTCTGTAACGTATTCCTTGCTGCGTCCATGCCGGCTTCTCTTGTTTCCTGTGTTCATGCAGCGCCCTGAAGTCATTTTTTCACGTCAGGCCGCTGCAGTGAGCAGAGAGCCGATACGCCGGCTCTCTGTCACTATTCAATGTAGTGCTGCGGTAATGGGAGGGTGTTGTGCACCCCTTCTATGCTGAGCGGTGGCTCAAAATGTTCTGTGGATGACTGGCCCGGGGGGTACATGCCCCCTTGCCCCCCAGTCCAACCCGCCCCTGCTCTTCTGCCCACAATGTAATCCACATTTCCCTATTAAAAAAGTTGGTTTTGAACAAATTCTTTTAAGAACTCTCTCGTCCCTCTCCTATTGAGAAGCAGTTTGAAGAGGAGTTTGAAATCAAGTAACTGTTGGATTCCCAGGTCAGGGTTCCGTAGCAGGCAGCATAGTAAGAGTCAAGACAAAATGTCAGGGCTGGCAGAGAGCAGGGGTAGTCTAGTAAACGGGCAGAGATCAGGGGCAATCAGCATACAGACAGGGTCAGAAACAAAGCCAAAGGTCACAGGTATCAGGTCTAAAGTAGATAATTCACAGGACAGGACAGTGCTAGACAGTAATAGTGCAGGAACACAGACGCTATAAGCGGCAGGGAGGCTAAGCCCTCCCCGTCTTAAACACTAAATGTAACCAATCTCCCGTCTCCTACTGCTTTGGAAAACTGTCCATTCACCTAAATTTTCCATACCGCCCTTCTAAACCTCCACACTACCACTGCTTGATTTCCATATCGCCACTTCTAAATTTCCACTTCAACCACTGGCTCAAAATAAAAAGTACACATACTTGATGGAAATTATTTTAAGCTCTTTAAGAAATATTGAATTTCATTTTGTGAGTTTTTCTAGAAAAGTGCCCACAATGCAAATATATCAAAATTCTGTAAATTGTGTTAAGCAATTCCACTCAGATGAATGCGTTCATCAGATACTGTGCTCCTAATACACTTCAGCCAGGGAATTACTGCATTGCTATTTTCTGTCATGTAATTGGAATTTTAGAGTTAGTTTTCTATCTTACATTCTCAGAGCTTTGAGATAAGATAATTTAATTATTTGATTGCAAAAAATAAACAATTTGCATAAAGTGCTATTTAAACTTTAAAGTTATACAAATGCTTGAAAAATATATTCCCATAAAAATTTCATGTTTAGCCCTTTATTCATAGAAGGTTATTTTCAAAGTGCTAAAATGGTTTGTCAGTGGGCTCACAGGAAGCATGGGTGAAAATGAGATTTACCTTTTCTTTGTTTGCTGGTTTAGAAATTTGCTTTTCGGTTCACTGCTGGTTTTCCATCTCCCTTTAAATATCTTTTACGCTTCATCTCTAAAAAGGATTATATTTAATATACAAGAGAGAGCTTACAACAAACCAATTATAATTGTACAATTAATTAAATGTCAGGTCTAATACTCTTTTAATCAGGAAAATATCAGGTAAACAATGCCTCTCTTTGGTTCTCAGCACTTAAGCTGTAGATGCCAATTAATTGTGCAGATGTAAGCATTTCCGCTGTTTGATTATTCAGGTTATCGCTACTATGAAATTTAAATGTGCCTTCACTTTTTGTAAATGTTAAAGTCTCTTCTTTTTACTGTGTATTGTCAATGTTTACTACTGAGGTACCAAAATGCACGTATTTAACTCTTTCTAATCATAAAGTTTGTTAGTGCATTGATCTCATATTTACCATACGATCAAATTATCCCATTTTTGCTTTACTAATTTAGACTTTAGGTTGCATTTACCACATACTTACCAACTTTGGCAGCATGATATCCAACAGGGGCCATGTGAAGCGCGTTGTTAGGCCCCACCCCCTGTCAAACGTTACCAATATCGGCCTATCAAAACAGGGGGCGGGGCCGGCATGACATGTTTACCCCCACCCACTTCACCAAAGAAAAGGGTAGGTTGCGGAAGGTTGACTTGCTCTCCCGGGAGTCCGGGAGAACTCACAAAAATTCGTGAGTCCCCCAGACATAACATAGACAAAGTTTGCGGCAGCACACAAGAACCTCTAAATAGTGATGAAAGTAGTTCTATATAACTTATACAGATGTAACACTCAAAAGATCCGTGGATAAAAGATTAAGGGCCTGATTCATTAAGGATCTTAAATGAAGAGGTATCTTATTTCAGTCTCCTGGACAAAACCATGTTACATTGCAAGGGGTGCAAACTAGTTTTCTGTTTTGCACATAAGTTAAATACTCTCTGTTTTTTCATGTAGCGCACACATATTATTATTATTATTATTATTATTATTATTATTTATAAGGCGCCACAAGGTTTCCGCAGCGCCGAACACAGTACAAACAATGGACAGTATAGGGAATAACAGTACAGAACAATAAACGAGTAATACCAAGACTTCAGATGCTCCAGGAAAAGCAAAAATATTGAGGTTGGAGCAGAAGAGAAAGTAGAGAGACAGGAGGGAGAAGGGCCCTGCTCATTAGAGCTTACATCCTAAAGGGAGGGGAAACAGACAATCGGCACAGAGGGAGTCAGAGGAGGGGAGCAAGCGCACCCTTTTCAAAGGAGGATCCAGGAGATGAGACTTTAAATTTCAACTTTAAATTTCAGTGTACAAATAAGCTATGAAGTATTTGTGTGCTACATGAAAAAACAGAGAGTATTTAACTTATGTGCAAAACAGAAAACTAGTTTGCACCCCTTGCAATGTAACATGGTTTTGTCCAGGAGACTGAAATAAGATATCTCTTCATTTAAGATCCTTAATGAATCAGGCCCTAAATTACTGTATTTATTGACAAATCACATATAATACACATGTAAGAAGAGCTCTTGTATAAAACCCTTATATATAATACCATTACAAGCAATATGGCCAATTGCTATTTTAGCAATTGCTACTTTAGCAATTTGTAGCAATTGGTCATATTGCTTGTAATGGTATTATATATAAGGGTTTTATACAAGAGCTCTTCTTACATGTATATTATATGTGATTTTGGACTGATGTGAATGAGTTCTCTGTACAGCACTGCGGAATTAGTGGCGTTATATAAATAAATGATGATGATGATTTGTCAGTAAATACAGTAATTTAATCTTCTATCCACGGATCTTTTGAGTGTTACATCTGTATAAGTTGTATAGAACTACTTTCATCACTGTTTAGTGGTTCATGTGCGCTGGCGCAAACTTTGTCTATATATTTTTATTTCTGATTAGGGGGTAACGGACCCTTAGCGACTGGCGGCCTCGACTCACTAACTACATGAAAGGTTATGTTATATATTGTTTATTATTCCAGGAGACTAGGCAACTATGATTTACCAGTGTTTTCCAGGGGAGGACCACCCACCAAGGAGAATCACTTATCAAAGGTATTTGCCCTAAAGTGGACAGTTCCTCTAAAGACCACTTGTCTACACAAACTATATTTGATAAAACAGTATGAGAAGTAGACAACTGTACAGCCACTAAGGACACTTCCCTTAACACGAAGCTGTCTCGATAATGTCGTGTTTCTGCATCAATGTCAATTCCTCCTGGACAGCTTAAGTTATAGTCTATAATAAAACAATGCAAAGTACTGCAGAAAGCTTCTTACATATTTCATCCAGACACTGAGTCTCCCTCTCAGATCAGGAGGTTGTGGAAATGTTTAGGCTAATAAACCTCCTGCAGCTGTGTGAGCAGGTCAGAGATGATTTGGAGCCATTAACACTCCTATGCAGCGTCTGGACTGTAAAGATTAATGTGTGATCTCTTCTTTATGGTCACCGGCTGCTTCCTTTCTGTGCGCTCACAGGTGGTAGCGCTCACACAGACAACGTTTTCAACTTTTCTCAGGTGTTAAGTGCTCTTAACTCTGAACGGTCATGCTGATATATATAGTTTTCCCCAGGAAGCACAGTGGCAGCAACTGTAGTTAGATTTTTATTAGGTCTTTAGACTACGTAATGTCATACTTGCCCACTCTACCGGTATGTCCGGGAGACTCCCAAATTCCGGGTATGTCTCCCGGACTCCCAGGTGAGCAGGCAATTCTCCCACAACCTGCCCATAGGAAGACTAAATGACAAGATTTGCGGTGAATCGCATCATTTTGGCCCTGAGCCTCGCAACAAACTGTCAATTATGTGGCAGGGTCAAAATGACATGATTTGCCCCTTCTGCCCTCCCACCACACCAACACCACCACTCTGGGATCTCCCGGAGGGCAACAATAGAAAGTTGGCAACTATGCCTAATGTCTTGGAGGCTATAGATTGCACTCATTGTGCTGAGACCACCTTGTCAGAGGGCGGAGTCCTCTGAGCATGCAGGTGATCTGTAATGCAAGCAAGAAAATTATGAGAGTAGTTGCATGCCATGATGCTTATAGCCTGCATCGGTCAGACCTCTATATCAGAGCGGTCAGATACCGAAGCGATGGCTACAAGGTATGTAAAAATATAATTTTACTGATTGAAGCTTAGGATATCGCACTGCTCTAATATGAACCTAATAGCCATTTTTGCTATGTAATGTTTTTAATATTATATATAATATGTGTAATCTGTCTTTTGTGTGTCAGTCTAGGTGACTCAAGATTTGGGTGTCATTCCTGGTTGATGACACCTCTATTGTATCCACAGACTCATGCCCAGCACAGATATAATGAGGTGCACATAGTCCCTAGAAGTGTGATAACACATACCTTTCGACTATTGAAGACCATGTTTGGGTGCCTTGATAAATTTGGTGGTGCGTTTCTCTATGCCGCGGCAAATATGGTTCAAATTGTGTTGGCTTGCTGTCTGAGGCATAATTTGACCCTTAACCAAAATATTCCATCATAAAAGCAGAAGACAGCGAGGGGTACTTTTACCATTAACTGATGTGGAGAATACAGAGGGCAAGAAACAGGGAAAAACTCATTGCCAACTACTTTGCAAGTGTTTGGTATAATAAAGTGTACTTAACATTAGCATCAGCTAATTTTTATTTAATATATACTAAACTAACAAACATTTTTTCCTTATTTTTGAGCTTTGCTAAGTAGTAATTTTAGTGGTGTATACCTGTGCCCCACTTAACCTGGTGGTCCTGATTCATCAATACTGAGAAAAAAGGGCCTGATTTATTATTACGTAGCACACAAGTATCAAATTTCAGTGTACAGATACGTATTTGTGTGCTACATGAAAAAAACAGTCAGTATTTAACTTATGTGCAAAATAATAAACTAATTTACACCCCTTGCATTGTAACATGGTTTTGTCCAGAAAACTCAAATAAGAAAAACTCAAATTCTTGCCTGAGTTCCTTAATGAATCAGGCCCAATGTGCATTTGTTTAAAAACGCACGTAAATCACCTCTGTGTACTCCTGAATTCAACAAGGAACGGATCTGAAGATACATGCGCTGATGAATTCAGCTGTAGGTCTGCTCTGCTGTACTACACAAGACACTGCAGGATACGTCTAATACCTATGGGAAATATACATTTGCAAAAGAACGCACAAAGAAAAAAAATAACTTTAACATTAATGTTACTTCTTAATAATATAAGCAAATGACAAAACAGTTAAAAACAAAATATATATATATATATTTTAGTTTTTTTTTTAAATTTTGTATGAAACACATTTATTAGGATGCTCTTAATGTCTTCTGGACATAAAATATATTTTTACAGTTGCTCCTGATTGCAAACACATGTTATAGCATGCATACTAGACCGTCACCATTAGTGACCAGGACTTAGACTAGCCCTGTAGCTGGAACAAGAGATACGGCAGAAAAACAAGAAACTTTGAGATGCCCAAAGCTTTTTGGCTGCATGTAAGTGGCCTTTGCATACGTAGTGTTAAAGTTAAATAATTGGATGAAGGTGGTAATCAATATATTCTGTACACTACAATCAGTAGCGATTAACTTCCACAACTATCTACTGAGTAAGATATGTGACTATTGTTATAGATGCTTCACTTTACTCAGCCTGATACTGAATTGCCAGCAAAGTGTTGATTTTATGAGTTTTGAAATGTTTAAATTGTACATGTTTTATATCGTTAAAAGAATATTATATCTCTGCAGTTCACGTATCTGTTTCGTGGTTCAGGTGCACTATTACTAATTTATATTTTCAATGCTATAACAGGAGTATGCAATCAATAGCAACTGTAAAAATGGATTTTATTTACAGTGGACATTTATAACGTTTTAATAAATGTATTCATGGAAAAAAAAAACACTTTTTATTTATTTTTTAATGTTTTATCATTAATGACTATATTATTAACAGGTGATATTAATTGAACAGTTCCTTTTTTTTCTGTGCGTTCCACATATATTCCACATAGGTATTGGACGTATCCTGCAGTGTCTTTTGTAGTAAAGCAGAGCAGACCTACACCCGTATTCATCACCACACGTATCTTCACATTGACTCTTTGTTAAATTTGGGCATAAGTATAACCAGTACTTTTTGTGTAAGAAAAAAGGTTCCGGAACTCACATCACATAGTCAATCACTGTACACACACCCACACACGTAGGTTGTATAACGAAACATAACAGTCGTCGCCTGCAGTAAGCTCTCAGTGTGCGACAACACGACCAATCACAAGCCGAGCAGCGCCACAAGCCGAGCAGTGCCATTACAACCAGCGCGGACGATGTGCACATGCATCAGACTCGACACACAAGCAGCCCGCATGCACCGTTTTAATGATTTTGACGCCGACCTGCTACGCTCGACAGAGCGATTCACGCGGACCAAACATCAAATGTTCAAAGGTTGCTTTTGAAACTTGGAAAATCCGTTCAAATGTGCCGGAACTCCGTTTCTGTGAGTTCTATGACAAAAAAACCACTGCCTATACCTGATTTACGTGTATTTTAAAACATTGAGCTCAATATGCGTGTTTTGATGAATCCTGAGTGTTCTCCTCTCTCATTCCTTCTTCAGCATTACGGATACAGCTGTACATGTGTCACGGTCACTGCAGAGTTTAGTGGATTCTTCTGTTCCCAACCTGGGTTACCGCTGGCAGGAACAGAAGCATAGGTTAGCGCTGGCAGGAACAGAGGCATGGGTTAGTGCTGACAGGAACAGAGGCATGGGGCTTGATACATCTTCAAAAGTAAATGCATTTCCTTGACGTATCTTGTAAGAAATAGCTCTGCACATGCGCCAGAAAAGGACTTATTCCAATGAAGGTAATTGCATACACTTCATGTCTGAATGCAAATGACACTTACGGCTGCCTATGTGTTTTTTAGACGTATAATTTTCACCAGCTACAGATCAGGTATAAGTGCCGACTGATAGTGATGACTGCACATATGCGTGCCACTAGGTAGCGCAGAACATGTGTTGCAAGTCAGATAAACTATAAAAATGCATTGTATGTACAGTATGCATTAAGAACATTCTGATTTATGTATTTATTGTTAGAACAAAAATTACACAAATATATATATTTTTAAAGCTCATATTTTTATATGATTATAGTATTAAGAGTTGTTTATTTATTTATTTTTATTTTTTTCATGCATGCATTCTGATGGGACTGTATATTGAGCATATGCCTGTGTTCTGCCTGTCTGCATACAGCAACTAACGTATAGCCAGAGAGTACTTATACCCAGGTTCAAATGGAAATGTATCTTGAGATCCGCTTGTTTATTAATATGGCTGTATGTGTACAAGTCACCTGCTGGAGTACAGGTAAGAGCCTAATACTATGGCACAGTATTGTGTGCAGAGCAGGTTTCCGTAGGGTCAGCCTGATTGGAATGGAGTGGGCTTGATGTTGGCGGTTCATGACCGTAGCTTTAAATCCTGTATGGAGCCACGCGCTTACTGCTGTACAGGGCGGGGCAGCGGCAGAGGGATAGAAAGCAGAAACCAGCGCTGGGAGCATGACGGAGAGAGCACGGTGTACACCGGGGGCCCCTGACAATATGATCCCTATGAAACAAACAGTAAGTAACCAGTAAATAGGCTTATACATTACCTACAATTCCTATTTATTAATTAGGCCGCCTCACTGTGCTTCTATGCCACTGCCACAATTGACGCTGGAACAGTTAGTGAGGTCATAAGGAGGGGGGGTGATCAGATTTCTATATGAGCATTCAACAGCCACAATTGATCCTGTTATTATTTGCACACTCTAGCATTGAAACATGCAAAACATAAAGTTATCTTTCACATTATTTATTCACTTATTCATGTGTATTACATTATATAATGTATATTTAATAAAGGTGTCCCCGGATTTTATACCATCATCATTGTGAAATACTGCACATACTGACTGTAGAAAACTGAATTTCTATGTAGCAATAAAATAACATTAGGATTCCACTCTTGTTCATTCACATCACGTCCTTGTTCAGTAAAGAGAGAACAGAGAGTGCTGGAATTGTGTACTGATACAATATTAGAACTTACAATGATACAACAGCTGCTTAGATATGAACTTGAACACACTTGAAATCTCCCATGGTTTCCTTGAGGATATATAAAGAGTGTTAAGTCACAGAGGCCATAGTCACGTAATTTATATAGGTCAATATAATGGCACAAGTACAGCAGGATGGATGACATTCTGTTCTATTCTTAATACACTTTGTCTGTGTAAAGGACGTTCTGTTCAATGTTATTTAAGAAGCGTGACAACTTATAGAATCGCTGTATGTTTAGGTGCGTTTGTCATCCTGCAAAAGAACGTTGATATCAGAATCTTACCCCAAGGTATTGCCTCTTCGTGTTTTAAGGAATGTTTGTAACCATCACCTAATCTGTCTCCTCAATCTTATTTGAATAAAATACCATTGGAATTTAGGAAGAAAAGAGGCAATAATGTGAAATAAAAGATGAAGCGTTTGCTGAACAACTGAATAGTATCATCATCACCATTTATTTCTATAGCACCACTAATTCTGCAGCGCACTTACTCACATCAGTACCTGCCCCATTGGAGCTTACAGTCTAAATTCCCTAACACACAGACTAGGGTCAATTTGTTAGCAACCAATTAACCTACCAGTATGTTTTTAGAGTGTAGGAGGAAACAGGAACACCCACGCAAACACGGGAAGAACATACAAACTCCTCACAGATAAGGCCATGGTTGGGAATTGAACTCATGACCCCAGTGCTGTAAGGCAGAAGTGCTAACCACTTAGCCACCGTGCTGCCCATGTATACTTGGTATTCTAATGTATGATGTGCTATTGAACCAGAAAAGGTAACTAAATTATAAAAGGATTGCCCATGTATATTATGGGGAGAGGAAGAGTTGGAGAGCAGCCAAGCACTGTCTAAAATTATAGCCATGCCCCCATGCATGCTGGTCACACCCACTGGCGGCGTGGTGTGCAAACCCCCCTCTACAAATCCTGCGTTTGCCGCTGACATGGTAGATAATATCATTAGGTCGACAATTCAAATATTGTCAGTATTATTCGGTCAACAATTGAAATGTAGACAGAATTATTAGGCTAACAATTGAAATATAGACAGTTTTGTATGGTTAGAGATAGGGTTAGGGATAAGGATAGGGTTAGGTATAGGATTAGGGATATTATTGTCGACCTAATAATACTGTCTTCATTTGAGTTGTCAACCTAATGATACTGTCAATGTTTTTTGTTGTCATCTGTCTATATTATGGTGTTGACCATATAAATGTTGATCATGTATAGTAACTGTCGAATATATATACAGGGCCGGATTAACCCGAGGTCTAACTGGGCTATAGCCCAGGGGCCTCGGGCATCCAGGGGGCCCTTCAAACTCCTCAGCAGCATTATTGATCGGTCGGGGGCGGGGGCGCCCCCGGCCCGATCGATGCTGCTGAGTACTGTCAGTGCAGTCCTCCGTCCCGGCGCGCTGTAGTCTGCTTACTGAGGATATCTCGCGAGAGTTCATGAACTCTCGCGAGATCTCCTCAGTAAGCAGACTACAGCGCGCTGGGACGGAGGACTGCACTGACAGGTAAGTGCTTGGGGGGGGTCCTCGCGGGGGGGGGGTCCTCGCGGGGGGTGGGGGGACGGCGGACGGCTCACATTGGGGGCCTCGCGGGGAATGGAGGGCCCCTTAGCCCAGGGGCCTCCATTCCCTTAATCCGGCCCTGTATATATATCACACCCCAAAATTACAAGGATGACAGTCAGCCACTTATTATTATCTATTTATAAAATATTAGTGTATATGCTGCCAGCTTAAAAAATAAATGATTTTAAATGACTTATACAACACATTAGTTTGTTTATAATAAATAAGAGAAGAGGAAGTTTGGAACCATGGAGCTCTGTGGTGATGGAGGGAATGACAGGGTAACAAATGCAGGTTCGGGGCGCAACAGAAAAATAAAAATGAAAGTTGGACATTGGACAACAACCCTTAATAATCATACTGATGAACAAAAAATGAGACCAACCGGAATCTTCAGCTCTAGCAAACAACTGACCTGCATTTTGTAGTGCTTGTATTGTCGCTACCAATAAATATTGTCTGCTGCGATCAATGTGGTTCCAAAGCACAAAAGAGATTTAATAGCAAGATGTAACAAATCACAATAATAAAGTAAAGTACAACCGATACATACGCAGCGCACTGGATCCAGCAGTCATTCAGTCCTGAAGCCTGTGGTCAAAGTAGACTGAATGATGGTCACAGTGCCTGGTTAACATACAATTTGTGGTACATAAAAAGCAGTGATGATGTAATAAAGTAAATAAGATAATTGTAAAAGCATTCTCCATTGGTTCAGGGTTTAGGACAGTCCAGTACAATGCAGGTCATAGGTCCGTTTAAACAATGCTCTCTGAGGGTGGGGACAACTGATTTCAACTGTTGCCCATGTGTCTTCACTGAGGAGCCCACCGACATACTGGTTTAAACCAGCCTATTAGCATTCCAAACACAATATCATTTTGAGCATTCATCCTTTATTGTCACGGGCACTAGGAGTCTTTGCCCAGGAAATCACCAGATGGTAACTTACCAGAGTAATATAGGTGGTAATAGATACTCTGGTAGCAGGGTGACAACGGAACCAGAGGAACAGCAGATGGTGAGAGAATGCTCAGGAAAAGTCTATGACTAGCAGCATTGGTAATGAGTATAACTGTACACGAGGAACTAGATGGACAAGGAAACGTGAGGGTAGTCAGTGGTCTGCGTATAGCAAGTTGTACTACTGCTATAGTGAGGTGGAATGTTCAGAGGTAACGAGGAGGCAGTGAAAGTCAGCAGTCTGCGTATAGCAAGTTGTACCACTGTCTAGGTGAAGGAATGGAATCCAGGTGGAGGTAGATAACGGGGTAGTCAGTGGTCTGCGGATAGCAAGTTGTACCACTGCTATGTGAGAGGATACTGGAAACTGGTGACACAGGGAACAGGAATCAGTGGTCTGCATATAGCAAGTTGTACCACTGAAATATATATGTGAGGAGAGCACGAGGAGATGAATGCTATGCAGAGTATACACGGGCACACAGGACTTGATCCCACGATGATATCGCAATACAATGATAACAGAGCAGCACTGCTAAAGTATACAAAGTCACAATAACAATCCAGGCAAATAGGAAACACAGTCAATGGTAGCGACAGTCTCAGTGGATAAAGGACTCCGGAGGAGAACACAACTCAGTTCAGCAAGATATGCAATACAGGAACAAAGTCAATGAGAAGTATGCATACTGCGATTCAGGAGAGCAGGCTGTCAGCGAGATGTGCAGGGATACCTGAACGGCTGAAGGCCGGCAGGAGGAGAGACCACTGAAAGGTGGAAGCGGTAATCAAGTTGGTGCAGCGCACGGCAGGTAAATCAGCATGAGCGAGGCAATACTCTGGAAGCAGTAGTAAAAGGAGCTGGAACATGAAGAACACGGGAGAGTTGAGGCGGTCTGAACTCCAGTAGCAGAGATGGTAACAGCGGAGCGCTGACCCGATGAACACAGGAGAGTTGAGATGAGCTGGAACTCTGTAGAAGCAATGGAGGCAGCGGATAGGAATCAGCTGGCTGCAGACACGATGAACACCGGGGAGTAGAGGTGAGCAGGAACTCTGAAGACACCACGGAGGCAGCGGATAGGAATCAGCTGTTGCAGACACGATGAACAGAGGAGAGTTGAAGGGAGTAGGAACTCTGTAGAAACAACGGAGGCAGCGGATAGGAATCAGCTGTTGTAGACACGATGAACACAGGAGAGTTGAAGTGAGTAGGAACTCTGTAGACACCACGGAGGCAGCGGATAGGAATCAGCTGTTGCAGGCACGATGAACACAGGAGAGTTGAAGTGAGTAGGAACTCTGTAGAAACAACGGAAGGCAGCGGATAGGAATCAGCTGTTGTAGACACGATGAACACAGGAGAGTTGAAGTGGTCTGGAAACCACAATGAAATAACAGGAATCAGCAGGAGCTGAATACACGAGGAAACACAGGAACACCTTCAGAGGCTCATGGGAATGAGACTCCAAGATCAGGCAATGAGGTGCTTTAAATAGGGAGTGTTGCCTGATCAGCCAATTAATGAAAAGCAACAGATACTGAAGGCTTGAAAGGGCTGCACATGCGCAGACCCTCAGGATGCCGGACGGCCACGGTTCCTAAACACACGAGGAGTAGCACTCACAGTCCGGTGAGTGACATTTATCATCCATAAGTAGCGTACGCAGGGAGCCGATAGTAGCGGATTTATGATGGTAAAAGTGGATTAGTATGACACTAAACAGGATACATTTCCTATATCCTGAGCCTTAGATGTCTTTAAAGAAGTTTTAGCATTATTATATTAAACTATGAAATCTATTACACTTGAATATAATGGACTATGTGCTGGAACTTTATTAATGTGAACTATTAACAAATGTATGCGTGAGTGTAAATGTATTTACCGCTAGTGTAATTGCGGAATTAGCCCTTTCACGCCATAGCGTACCATTCGCTTATTTTCACATAAAACCAATTAAATCGGTGTTTATTAATTTGAAACGGCTCCATCAAATTATTTGACTTGCACACTTTGTAAGCCTGTCTGCTTCTGATTTGGTATCAGTGGTAAATAACAGATTGAGTAGACACAGAAAATATGAACTGTTTACACTTTCTGTCTATTGAGGTCTGGGGACAAGCACTTATTACAAGGCTGTTGTTGAAGTTGGCAATAAAATAAATTGTATATTGTGTTTTCTCTCAGTCTTGTTTCTTTTTTTATTTCCATTTTTGACCTGAGTGAAAACTGTTCTGAAAATAATCTGCTAGATACATTTCTCTTCTTGATGACTGTTCTTATATGAGGCGGATTTATTGAGACAGTACATGAAGCTTCCCATCCTTCGGGAAGCGGTGGGAAAGATAAGAGCGTGGCAATCATAAGTGTCGCTCAGTCTCCTGTTCTTATCTTGCTGGTCACTGAATTACTCTGTATTTCCTGGTCACTACGCACTCCGCTGTGCTCTAGATGCTATCTCTGGGCACTCCAGAGCGAATATGGCAATCACAGCAGTGACATCTGTCAATGAGTTTCTATCCTACATAATGAGGATGCAGGATATCATAACACCACAGATAAAATCATATTGTTTCTTAATTGTTTGGTTATATGTATAATTTTAGCAAACTATTTTAAAAATAACTTTTAAATATACTACTATTTTGGTTCAATTGTATTTCTTACATTATTGTTTATCATTATTTATATAGCGCCTCTAAATCCGCAGCGCTGTACAGAGAACTCACTCACATCAGTCCCTGCCCCATTGGAGCTTACAGTCTAAATTCCCTAACACACACGCACAGACAGACAGGGTCAATTTTGATAGCAGCCAATTAACTTACTAGTATGTTTTTGGAGTGTGGGAGGAAACCAGAGCATCCGTAGGAAACACAGGGAGAACATACAAACTCCACATAGATAAGGCCATGGTTGGGAATTGAACTCGTGACCCCAGTGTTGTGAGGCGAAAGTGCTAACCACTGAGCCATTGTGTCTATAGACTCCCCATTCTTCCATTATTCCTATTTAGATTGTAGGTCTTGACTGACCTTATGAGCATTCTTGGTCAGGAGCAAAATTGTAGTACTGTGCTGACACCCGCTGTCTGATAAAAAAAATAAAAAACTGGACAACCACTAAACACTTTCAACGCATATGAGAACCTTTGGTTTACAGCCCTGATCCCTGCTGGAAAACAAAGAGGCAACAAAGCCACTGTCATCCTGCAAGAGAAAGGCCCTTGATCTTATAGAATGCAAAAAATCTCTGCCTCAGTGCTGTCTACTGCTAAACCATGATGTTACATGCTATAACAAAAGTTTATTACAGTTGACCTGTTAGCTAGATCTCTCAAATACTTGACATTTTGAAAAAAAAAAAAATTAAAATTTACATTTTAATACCCTTTCAAATCCAACATCTAGACATCAAATGTGGCTTCCCTAGATAAATAGTGATTATGGTAAACATTCACTGGAAAACTTGATATTACCGCAATAATACAAATAATACTTTTGAGCATCCCCTCCTCAATATATTATGCCCCCCACATTTTTGCAAATAGGGGGGTCCCCCTAACCAGGAAACCCTGCACTAACCTAAAGTTAAGTGCTAGACCATGCCACAGTCAACTAAGGGAATATGCAAATAGATTGTAAGTTCCTTTGGTTCAGGGACTGATGCTAATAATTAAACATTCTCTGTAAAGTGCTGCTTATTATGTTGGTGCTATATAAATAAAAGTTAATAATAATAATAATGCAATCTGTTTTTAGCTCTTCAATTGAGCTCTATGGAGTACTCTTAAAGGACTGTATTGAAGAGCTACCGATCATCATCATCATCACCATTTATTTATACAGATCGACTGAGTCCTCCAGCACCCGGAACTATGCTCTAGATTTGGAGAGATTTCACTATTTGTTATATGGAGAGCACATGTTATATTGACTAGTGGACAAACTCTTTAAAGTATACCTGTCATGCAGTTCCTATAGTACCATTCCTGAGGAAAACCAGCCTTCTCACCTCTTTGTCTGTTTTACCCAGTTTGTTTATTAGTTTATTACGTTTGTCCCCAATTGTAAAGCGCTACGGAATATGTTGGCGCTATATAAATAAATGATGATGATGATGATGATATGACTGTGCCTTTCCCCCTTTTGTCTAGTAGTCCCTGTCTTAGGCATTATTAGATGATTGTGCGGACCAAAAGATCCTATGACACTAATCTGATTTGATCATTCACAGCCAATATGCTCAAAGGACTTCAATTTTATTATGCCACAGAAAGTTTCTCAGGCGCACAGTGAGCACACTCCTTCCAGTATATGGATATTAAAACTCCTCATTATACTCTTGAATTTTTGAAGCCAGGAGCGTTCCTGCCACGAGATGAGGTGAGCACCTCTCCTTAGGTGGTAGAGTCTAGGGGACAGCAGAGGGAGCCTTAAACTACTCTCCAGCTACCAATCACTGTCGTACCTCAGACTCTTGCAGCATGAAGCGGATGGGCATTGGTCAATGAGTGGCCCAATCACCATTCGCTACCTCCTGCCAGTATATGAAGAGTGCTCATGTGAGAGCAGGTATTGAGAAATTCCTCTATCTCATCTCTCTGCTTCTCGTACACCAACAGGAGGAAACAATTCACTGACCAACCTCCGCCTGCTTACTCCCATAGTGTCTGAGGCGTGGTGGGGACTGATAGTTGGGGGTAACATATTAGGAGAGAGGTGTGTTGCACCAGAGGATTTCTGTATTTCTTTTCTTCTCTCTGCATGAGCATGGCAGCAAGGAATAATCAGCCTCAAGAGATGACGAGCAGTCCAGCAGACGATGGCTAACATCAATCCATGCATACATGGATAAAGGTGACCTTGGCAAAAACTTTATAACTATAAAACACAGTAAATGTACCATATTTTTATTGAGTTGTCTGTTCAGATATTTGTTTAAGGTGCAGTTGTGTGCAGGTGAGATGTGACTTTTAATGTTGTCTGGATGATTCAGACAAATTATTGTAAATCCTGACTCAGGTGTCACACTTTGGGCAAACAGATCAGAGCCCAGTTCAGTCTTCTACTGAACTTCAACAAGTAGTTGATCCAGAAATTCTACACTGCCGGAAACCTTTAATTACAGCCTCAAATCTCTTAATAATTTAGCACTTGGCCAATTTGTGTACCAGATAAATGGAATGATGTCCCAATGGCCATACAGCTACTAAACCTGCTTTTTATGACAATGAGAAATTTGTCAGGATTACCTGTAGAAATAAAAGAAGTAACAGATCATGTTTCCAATGTGAAAAAAGCCCAATATGCAAGTATATTGCATATACAGTATAATTATATGAAAACAAGTACAGCTCACGTAGTAATTATGAAGATGACATTCCATCATATTAGGTCATTTGTTAAACAATGACCAACCTGTTAGTTATCTGTATTTTTTTCTACCACCTCCTCACAACCAGTATACGTTGTCTCTAGTCCATGACTGTGAGCTCTGAATATTGTAAATGTAAATTGTGACTATTTATTGAATGGAATTTTAAGTCAGGAATCAAAAAGAAATAGTAATCTTCAAATCAAATATAAATAAAGCAAATTAAATATAATGCAAATACTATACACTTACATGCAATGAAAGCTAAGACAAAAGGACCTGGCTTGCAGCAGCTTACAATCTAAATAATGCAATCAATAGGACATTAACCTGGCATCCACATTGTGTCCAATCCAGGGGCAGATCTAGGCAACTGCACTACCCGGGGCTATTTTAGGGGGGGGGGGCGATTTAGGCCCCGCCCCCTTTCTAATTTCTACGGCTGCTGACGGCTGCACAGTATGTGCAGGTCCGTTCAGCATTGGCAGTGTGCTGTCCCGCTGCTCTGATTGTGTTTAAAACACAATCAGAGCAGCCGGGCAGCACACTGTCACTGCTGAACGGACCTGCACAGTGTGCAGCCGTCAGCAGCAAGCCCCTGCTATGGGGGGCGATCGCCCCGATCGCCACCCCCTGGATCCTCCACTGGTCCAATCACAGATACCTGTGTATGCCGTGAGAACACAAAGGTCCATGGTCAGTTTTCTTGGACGCCAATTATTTTTTTCACACACATCTATGGTGGAGAAAGTGAGGGAAATATTGGAGGGTTGGGAGTCCAAAATGTCCTGAGCCAAGTGCTGTGAAGTATACCAGAGATGACTTGAGGGCAACGTTGGTGGCTAAGTTGTTAGCACTTCTGCCTCACAGCACTGGGGTCATGAGTTCAATTCCCGACCATGGCCTTATCTGTGTGGAGATTGTATGTTCTCCCCATGTTTGCGAGGGTTTCCTCCGGGTGTTCCGGTTTCCTCCCTCCAAAAACATACTGGTAGGTTAATTGGATGTTATCAAATTTGACCCTAGTCTCTCTCTCTCTCTGTCTGTGTGTGTGTGTGTGTGTATGTTAGGGAATTTAGATTGTCAGCTCCAATGGGGCAGGGACCACATCGGTTCTCTCTACAGCGCTGCGGAATCAGTGGCGCTATATAAATAAATGGTGATGATGATGATGATCGTCAGTTTCCATTTGGGCAACCCTAGTGGTAGAAGTCAGAGGTTCATGTGATAACAAATAGCTAAACTTTGCAGGCATCAGGGAGACCTACAGGAGAAGAAAGAGGCGGCCATCAATGGCATCATTTTAGACACTTCGAGGAAGTAACATTAGGAATATTACTATTGAGCTGTATATGGGGTGTATCTTGGGCATGCACTGTATTGTGTATTGAGCTTAGTATTCGCTTTTTTGGCATACCACATCTCCTAAGTACTATCTCAATATTCCAGCACCTCTCACCTAATTCGGTCAGCAACGCCAGCTTCCTGCTCGCCAAGTACCCAAATCTCTGGAAAGACAGGTGGGTGGAGCCCACATTTCAAGTGGCACCTGTATAATTAACAAGTGTCATTTACTCTTCTGCAGAACTGCACGTTAAGGGGCTCATGCAGAATGGGACATACGTCAGTTTGCGCAGTCTGAAATCACGCTGCACATGCCCAGAGATAGGTCACATGCAAATGCACCTGTGCACCTGTGCACCTGAAGAGGCGCGACAGTGGAGGGAAGTGGGGTTCTAATGTAGGCTGAGTGCAGCAAATGTGTGTTTGCAGAATTGTGAGTCAATGCAGACCTCAATACAGATGCAGAGACGCCTTTTACAGTCATATAATTTGCACCACTCTGCGGGCTGGCGCACATACCTGCTGATGATGATGATCGCCAGAACCGCTTCTGATTGCTATTTTACCTCTGAAGCTACTGGCTGCTTTCTGTATCGATCATGCGTATATTTTAGGATTTTGTGCATGTATATTGCAAAAAAACATTTTTTGTTACTTTCATGCGTATGTAAGAAGAAAGGTTGTATCTGCTGTATTATATGAAGCCTAATAGTAAATACGTTTTTTCTTAAGGAAATATTTGCAAAGCTTTATGGCACATTAGACCTGGCTCTGTGTATATGGGTGTAGGTACGCCTGCCATGGACCTGGTACATTGGCTACAGGACAGGAACGTATCTTGAGATGTGTACAACTCGGCACAATGGATTAAAAAAAATGCACAATGCTACATTTTGTGTCCGTCTTTTTGAGCCATAAATGGCCCCCAAGTTTCATTCAAATCTGAGTCAGGTCCTAAGTGTTTACTGTGCTCTGTGTTCTATATTATGTACAATGTGCTAAATATATTACTTTAGTTCTAAAATGTAAATATTGCCTTTTTATTATTACTGTGCTTTTGTTAACCAGTGTAAAGAAAAAAAACATGTCATCTGCTACACCCTTACAAAATTTGTACCGTGCTTTGCACACCATTCTAAGCCCCTCCCACCCTTACCAGGCTCCTCCTCAAAACCCCATCCCCTTCACAGGCTATTGTTATTTTTCAGCTAACATAAAATGGACACATTCTACCCAAAGTTTTATGAAAGGTTTAAAGAGATTGTTAACTATGTCCTCAGTTTCATATTTAAGTCAATGTGAGAACATTTTGTTTCTCTTTCTGGTTTCATTATCTACTAGTTTTTATTTTTCAACGTGAACCATGATTGCTTTGCTTGATTCTTCTTTGTATATATTTCTGCTTTTTCCTATTTTAGTTGTAGTGTTACAGACTGATTCACTCAGGTTGTCAGCCTCTACGGCTGTTTTTAGTTTTTGTCAACCTAGGTTCAGGAGAACTAAGTTCACAAAAAAGATTTAAAAACTATAATATGGCTGTGAACTTGGATGATTGGTTAATTATTTCATAGAAATTATTTTCTTGAACTCTGAATTCTGATTTTCCTCTCCAACCATTCTGTGACATCTGCCAGTACCGGCTCTATCAACACCATTTTCTCTCCTTGAGATTGTGTAAGGTTAGACACTGAACTTCTGTAACTGCTTCAGCCATAAACCACAAAGCATCATAGGCTTAGTTGAATTGCATTTATAGGTGCATGCTACTCGCGAATGGCGACAGGGCATGGTGGGCTAAAAGTGATCAGCTTATTATCATTATTCATATATATTTTATATTATATATATAATTAAGCATAATTGATGCTGACTCAGAAATTTTGTGGGTACCCAAACATCCCTCACTACACCAGCATGGTCTGCACTGTCAAAGTCGAATAATTGGATGAAAGAAAGTATATTGATTAATATTGTTTTGCCATGCGATTGCGATTAGTACACCACATGTCATGGCGCAATCGCACGATAAATAACACACGCATACACTTGCACTTACACATTCACTTGTATATAGTTCATATTTATAATAGTTCCAATCCACAGTTGTTTATGAGCAGATGTTATTTGGTTTATAGCTAAATAACATAAGGTTATATGTACACATTAGTGAGATATAAGGTTCAGGTCACAGGAAACATGTCATGTCTGGTATCATTCTAATCCCCTATTTATTCACAAACATCAGGTTCATTCGCCGAAAGAATCGCTCCTTGCGTATGCTAGTTATGGATGATAGGGAATAAATTATTGTAATGATATTGTCTGTGTATTGCTAATAGACCAGTTTAAACTAGTTTTTGGCAGGAACATTAGTATTCATCTTCTGGAGAGCTGACCCCCACCCTTGGAGGGTGTTGTTTGTATGGACTGCATTGCACTGAACCTTCCTAAAGCCTGAACCTATGGAAACTTGCCAAGTCACCAGTATTGTATTTACTGTAACACCAAATGTATATATATTGCTTCCTGGAATCTAGTCAGTCACTCTGACCACAGTCTTTATGACTGAAGGACTGTCTAGCTGGGTCCAGCAGAGCGCAGCACCACGCAGCGTATGTATAGGCTGTACTTATTTATTGAACTGTTATTCTATTTGCTTTTGCTAAATAAATTGCTTGTGCTTTGGAACCACACAAGTCGCATAGACAATTATTAGTGGAAAACGATGAAATAACTTTAATAGCACCATGTTGTTTGTTGTCGTAAACTAAATATATATATATATAGACTTGAGTTCCTGAATTCCATGGTCAGTGTGTGTGTGTGTGTGTGTGTGTGTGTGTGTGTGTGTGTGTGTGTGTGTGTGTGTGTGTGTGTGTATAGTCCCTTTGTGACTCGGCCAGGATCCTTTGCATAAAATAATCACCTTACACTGGGAAGACAGATAGACTTACATAATAACATACACATTCAGAAACTTGGAGAAGCAATATATCATCGGATATTTCAGAAAGGGCAAATTCAACCCATCAAGGCTACAAAATTTTCCTTAGTGATTTGAAGGCCAGCAAAAAAAATTGGTAATGAAATTAGGAAAATAGGGCAAAATCATTAGTAAGATGAATGATGAAATCTCTATAAAAGATTTTGAGATTATAATAAGAGATGTAATCCTTCTTTTTTTAATTTAAATTCCATACAATGAAGGCCAAAGGTGGTGCGTGAGAGTGTCTACATCAAGATGATAGTTTGATAATGACTAAATGAAAAAAAAGGGCTCAAAAATTCATATACATTACTTTTTTGTCTTTATGGTGCTTTTTCCAAATCAGTCAGGTTATACAAATCATTCCAGCTCATATTTCTGATCATACACTGGATGCCTTCGCCCCAAAAATTTAAATGCAATTATTTATAAGCAGGAGCGGTAAAAACACTGTATGAGTGACATTATCCCTCATTCAGTATTTTAGGCGCCCCATAAAACATTGGTGCCCTATGCAACTGCCTAGCTTCACCTAAATGTAGTGCTGGCCCTGAGAACATTAATATTACATTAAGGGATGATGAAGACTCTTAGGGGGATTTCCTTGATTTGCCGGGGTCTATATCAGCATTTTCTTCTTCACAAAATCACTTGACATGTAGGGGTCAGGGCCGGATTTACCGCTAGGCAACCTAGGCACCTGCCTAGGGCCTAGCGGCTCTCGGGGGGCACAGCTGGGGGGGACAGGAGCAATTTAAAAAAAAAAAATGTCGGCCCCTCCCCCGACTCGCGGCACCCGCCCCTCCCGCGAGTCGGGGCAGGTGGGGGGACGGGTGCCGCGAATCGGGGGAGGGGGGTCGGGTGCCACGAATCGGGTCCCGGCAGCCTATTCTCCTCTCAGTGTCTCAGTGATAGAGAGAGGAGGAGAGGCTGCCGGGACCCGACGAGCGATCACGTGACTCTTTTTTTTTTTTTTTTTTTTTAAATCTGGACTGACTGAGGAGGAGCAGCGCGCCGGGGAAGAAAGGCAATAGAAAGGTAAGAAAACAACGGAGGGACAGAGGTGGTGATGGTGAAGGGGCACAGAAGTGGTGATGGTGATGGGCACAGAGGTGGTGATGGGCACAGAGGTGGTGATGGTGAAGGGCACAGAGATGGTGATTGGCACAGAAGTGGTGATGGTGAAGGGCACAGAGGTGGTGAAGGTGAAGGGGCACAGAATTGGTGATAGTGATTGGCACAGAAGTGGTGATGGTGAAGGGCACAGAGGTGGTGATGGTGAAGGGACACAGAATTGGTGATGGTGATTGGCACAGAGGTGGTGATGGGCACAGAGGTGGTGATGGGCACAGAGGTGATGATGGTGAAGGGAACAGAGATGGTGATTGGCACAGAAGTGGTGATGGTGATTGGCACAGAAGTGGTGATGGTGAAGGGCACAGAGATGGTGATTGGCACAGAAGTGGTGATGGGGAAGGGCACAGAGGTGGTGATGGTGAAGGGTACAGATGTGGTGATGGTGAAGGGACACAGAATTGGTGATGGTGATTGGCACAGAGGTGGTGATGGTGAAGAGGCACAGAGGTGGTGATGGGCACAGAGGTGGTGATGGTGAAGAGGCACAGAGGTGGTGATGGTGAAGAGGCACAGAGGTGGTGATGGTGAAGAGGCACAGAGGTGGTGAAGAGGCACAGAGGTGGTGATGGTGAAGAGGCACAGAGGTGGTGATGGGCACAGAGGTGGAGATGGTGATTGGCACAGAAGTGGTGATGGTGAAGGGCACAGAGGTGGTGATGGTGAAGAGGCACAGAGGTGGTTATGGTGATTGGCACAGAAGTGGTGATGGTGAAGGGCACAGAGGTGGTGATGGTGAAGAGGCACAGAGGTGGTGATGGTGAAGAGGCACAGAGGTGGTGATGGTGAAGAGGCACAGAGGTGGTGATGGGCACAGAGGTGGAGATGGTGATTGGCACAGAAGTGGTGATGGTGAAGGGCACAGAGGTGGTGATGGTGAAGAGGCACAGAGGTGGTGATGGTGATTGGCACAGAAGTGGTGATGGTGAAGGGCACAGAGGTGGTGATGGGCACAGAGGTGGTGATGGTGATTGGCACAGAGGTGGTGATGGTGATGGGCACAGAGGTGATGGTGAAAGGGCACATGTGATATTGTGAAGGGGCAAAAGTGACAATGAAGGGGCACAGTGTGATGATAGAGGGACAAAAGTGACAAGAGCACATACTTGGGGGGGTTTCTGGTTCTCCAATACAGCACTGCCGCGGACGCTTCTTTGACAGCACTGCGGCTGCTGTACAATTCAGAATCGCTGAATTGGAGCTGCTGCGCATGCGCGGCCGCATGCGCAGCAGCTCTCTCTCTTTCTCTATTTTTTTTTTTTGGACAGGGGGGAAACCCCCCCTTAAAAATCCTGAGTTTGCCCCTGCAAGCTGTGTGTCCCCACCCCTCTCTCCCAATGCATGCATGTCTCGTGTGTGCAATAGGTGGACACAAGACACAGCACTAGATGAAGAGGGTAAGTGTGTGAGTATGAGAGTGTGTGTGTGTGTGTGTGTGAGGGGGTGGGTCTCATGTGTTTTTAATGTAAATGCAGGGATTTTATGTATAAGTACAGGGTGATTCAAAAGTCGCAGTACACCCTTTTATTTCAAAAACTCTACAGGAAATTGGGAAACCTGAATACTCCAGTAAGGTATGGTTGACGTGGTCTATCATTTACGGTATGTACCAAACATGGGCGCCATCTTAAAATCGGCCCAATTACTGTAGAGTTTTTGAAATAAAAGGGTGTACTGCGACTTTTGAATCACCCTGTATAATAGTTGCTTTGTAAACATAGGCTTGGAGGGACTTTCATATAAGTGTGGGGGAAGGGTGGAAAAGGAATTTAATGTAAGTGTAGGGGGGTATTTTATGTGATGTGGATGGGGTGTGAAATATTAATGTCATGGCAGGTTGAGAGTGGGAGCTTTAAATTTATTGATGGGGTGGAGGTTGGAGATATTTAATTTAATAGTGGGGCTATGGCAGACCTATTAAGGGTGGGATGATGGGACTATTCATTTAATGCTGGGGTGGTTTGAGTGCTATTAATTGAATGTGTGACTGAGTTTGGGGAGAAGAAGAGCTATTTCTTTAAAGTGAATGCTAATTATTTAACATTTTGGAGGAAATAGGTTTATTTATTAAATGTAAACACAATTAATTGAATGTAGGAGTTGTTTGGAGGGAAATGGATCTTTCTATTAAAGGTGAATGACATTAATTTACTGTCCGGGTTGGTTGCTGGGAGGCCTAATTATTAGATGTGTTTGCTTTTGATTTAATATCGGGCGACTTTGGGGGAGGGAAGCCTACTATATTCACTCATTGCTGGGATGACTATATTAGGTACTTGTCCTTTTTACAAACAGGAACCTAACATTCCAGGATCCAGACAAGCAGCAACTGAGCTTAGGACACGATTAGCAGCAACAAGTAGTGAAAGCAGCAAGAACAGGTAGGAGAGAGCAGTACAGTCTGCCAACTGTTCTGACACACTCAGTTATGACTTTGTCCTGACTGTAGGGACAGTTGGGAGGTATGTCCTGCTTCACATGGCTCTGCTTAAAAAGGGAGAGCTACGTGCACCTAACAGTAGTGCACGGAGCATTGCCCGTCCAAATGATGGGGATAGGAAGAGTTGGAGAGCAGCCAAGCACTGTCTAAAATTATAGCCACGCCCCCACGCATGCTGGCCACGGCCACTGGCGGCGTGGTGTGGAAACCCTTCTACAAATCCTGCGTTTGCCCCTGGGGTTTAACCAGGAGATTCCGTTCGGTACATGGTATCTCTGGAACGTTCGCGGAGGTTCCCTTCGGCGATGTTATGGCAGAAATCCTTGCAGAGATTCCTACTGTAAGTGCTGGCAAGGTGCCAGAGGACATTGCGGTGATGTCTGAGTTCCACATTGCCCAAAATTGAGTTTCCCCCTAAAAGTGTTGTAAGAATGAACTTTGACTTTACCTTTTAACTGTCAGAACTGCAATCCTAAAGAAGTATGTGCAGATTGATTTCCTGTGACCAGTTCCAAACCCCAGGGTGTGGGCATGAACCTAGGAATGCACTAGGGTTGCATCTGCACAAATAGAAATGTTCTGTGTTTGACTAATCATTAATGACTTTTTGGATATTTTATGACGTGCTTTCAATGCAGCATCGCGGGTACATGTTCTTGAGTGATTTTTTTAAACAGTTATTTTTATATTTAATAAGTTTGTATCACTGAGTGCCTCTTTGATCACTTTATTTTCCGATATAATGTATTGTGTATTATCAAGGGACTCACAAATTTGTAAAATGTTATTAGCTTATATCAACAATATCGCAAAAAGCAGTGAAACTAGAAAAATACCACAAATAAAGCAAACACTGTACAAAGTCTTTTGATCACATTTATTTCGTAAAATGTAAACAATGTATCTGAATGTTGCAATAAATGTCATGAGCAGTAGATGGCAGTATATGCAAAAGTATTTGTGTATGAAACACATAAATAACCATCACACACCTTACAAATCATCAATAGTGAGGCTGAATGTGTTGTCTTTAATACAGTTTACATTTTACATAGATTCCTCTGTACATTACACATAGGAAGTCAAAATGTTCTAGGGTAGTGTTAGGCAACTTGCAGCTGTTGAGGAACTATAAGAACCAGCATGCTCTGCCAGTCACAGGTTGCATCTCTCAATGTTAGAACCAAAGAGTTATAAAAGAGAGTTCCAATGGTAGTATGTACTCATACTGCAAAGCTACCAATGTTTATTTATTTCTCGTCTTTATGGATGTTTATCTATACAACAGCTGGTACTTGAATCAAAGTTTCGTACCCACTAATGTTGTTTGGCTTTTCTCAACCTTGGATAATTTCCACTGTTACAGCCTTTGTGTAAACCCCACAGAACTTGGCAGAGAATCACTTACTGGTTTGTATGTGCCAAGTACTAAGATCCAGAGATAAAGTACAGATTTGTTTTGTCCTATTGTTATAAATATCTTGTCTAAAATCAGTCAGCAATAACAATTCTTCCTATATCCCTACAGAGTGACCCATGGACAATGTTACTGGAAGTACTATAGACTGGCTAAACAGACCCACCACTAAATTAAATATTAATCCCGGGCAACTACTCTTTGGGTCCATAAATACTCAAAAAATGAAAATTGCCATTGGTCTAAAGGTGATATCCTAACTCTGTGTCCACAAACTATAGTCAGGGCTGTATTTTCTTGGTATTTTCTATTTTATTGTCATCGCTACTTAAAGAGACATATTTAATGGACACGGCTACAGGCCACACACAATTCTTCAGTGTTTTAGCCTTATACATGCCTGGAAGCTACTGGGAATTAAATACAGCTGACCTAAATAATGCAGAAGACAAACACACAATACACAGAGACACAGAACGGACATACAGGAGAAGAGACAGACACACAATACACAGAGACACAGAACGGACATACAGGAGAAGAGACAGACACACAATACACAGAGACACAGAACAGAAGTACAGGAGAAGAGACAGACACAATGCAGAGAGACACAGAACAGACGTACAGGAGAAGAGACAGACACACAATACACAGAGACACAGAACGGACATACAGGAGAAGAGACAGACACACAATACACAGAGACACAGAACAGACATACAGGAGAAGAGACAGACACAATGCAGAGAGACACAGAACAGACGTACAGGAGAAGAGACAGACCCACAATACACAGAGACACAGAACGGACATACAGGAGAAGAGACAGACACACAATACACAGAGACACAGAACAGACGTACAGGAGAAGAGACAGACACAATGCAGAGAGACACAGAACAGACGTACAGGAGAAGAGACAGACACACAATACACAGAGACACAGAACGGACATACAGGAGAAGAGACAGACACAATACACAGAGACACAGAACAGACGTACAGGAGAAGAGACAGACACACAATACACAGAGACACAGAACAGACATACAGGAGAAGAGACAGACACACAACACACAGAGACACAGAACAGACGTACAGGAGAAGAGACAGACACACAACACACAGAGACACAGAACAAACTTATAGGAGAAGAGACAGACACAATGCACAGAGACACAGAACAGACGTACAAGAGAAGAGACAGACACACAATACACAGAGACACAGGACAGACGTACAGGAGAAGAGACAGATACACAATACACAGAGACACAGAACAGACGTACAGGAGAAGAGACAGACACACAATACACAGAGACACAGAACAGACGTACAGGAGAAGAGACAGACACACAATACACAGAGACACAGAACAGACATACAGGAGAAGAGACAGACACAAAACACACAGAGACACAGAACGGACGTACAGGAGAAGAGACAGACACACAATACACAGAGACACAGAACGGACGTACAGGAGAAGAGACAGACACAATGCACAGAGACACAGGACAGACGTACAGGAGAAGAGACAGACACACAATACACAGAGACACAGAACAGACGTACAGGAGAAGAGGCAGACACACAACACACAGAGACACAGAACAGACGTACAGGAGAAGAGACAGACACAATGCACAGAGACACAGAACAGACGTACAGGAGAAGAGACAGACACACAATACACAGAGACACAGAACAGACGTACAGGAGAAGAGACAGATGCACAATACACAGAACAGACGTACAGGAGAAGAGACAGACACACAATACACAGAGACACAGAGCAGACGTACAGGAGAAGAGACAGACATATCCCACACTCCCTACTCTAACAGCCAGGAAGTAAAGGGGCAGAACTGAAGCCCAATATAAAGTCTATATTCATCTAGCAGTAGACATATTCCTCTACAATGTCACGTATTTCTATATATAGTTCTGTTACTATTATGAATAATGTCCAGTATCCTGTACTCTGTTTTGACTTTTACTTTCCATCACGTATTCCCTTTCCTCTATTATAAACTAAGAACTTAGAGATGGAACTGACATAACAAGGTCAAAGCGGCCGTGGCTTATAGACAACCTGTCTGTCCATGTTACCATCACACAGCCTGGTGTGGAGCTATGTGCGTTCTATGCTCTGCTTTATAAACTGCTATTCAAAAATATTTTGGAACATGCTGTATAACACTCTAAGCAAATATGATATTGTGGTAGATGCTTATATTTATGTTATTAAATTTGTTCTGCTTTATAAACTGCATGTTGGTATATGTATATTGCATGGTGGTATTCAAAGTAGAGCAACATTTGGATAAGTGTTTCATGGAATATTTCCCTGATTCCAGAAGTGGTTGGAATTTTGCATATTTTTTCCAGGGGAAAATGCCCTTTAGCATGAAATTTATCCTATCTGGAACAAAATGCAAACAATACTTAGTCTGCAGTGGGAAAGCAGCGTGGTACAGAGAGAGACAAAAGGGGTGATTTATCAAAAGTGAAAAGCCATATTGCCAGAAAAAATACCCAGTATTGCTATTTTCTCTATACACTATGTATGTTAAGGGGGTGTCGAAATCGTATAATTGGATGAACGAAAGTATATTGGTTAATATTGTTTTACCATGCGATTGCGATCATTATGCCATGTAACATGTGGCACGACGCGATCGTACGATAAAATACGCACGCATACACTCGTACTCTCACATTCATTTATTTATATATTTCATATTTATAATGGTTCCATTCCACAGTGATTTATGAGCAGATGGTATTTAGGTTATAATTATATATATTTTAAGGTTTTATGTACACTTTAGTGATATTTAAGGTTCAGGTTGCAGGAACTATGTCATGTTTAGTATCATTTTAATCCCCTATTTATCCGCAGTTGTCTGGTTCATTCACCGAAGGGATCACACATTGCATACTCTAGTTAGCGATGTTAGGGAATAATGTTTAAAATGTTACTGACTGTGTATTGTGAAAAGACTAGCTTAAACTGGTTTCAGGGCGGGAGAATCATCTGGAATGTTGACCCTCACCCTTGGAGGGGGTTGTTTGAACTAGCCTATGACCTGCATTACACTGGACCCTCCTGAAGCCTGGACCTATAGAAGCAAGCCACGTCATCTGCATTGTTTTCTCTGTACCACTGAGTGTATATAATACAGCTTTGCTGGTACTAGCCCAGTCATTCTCTGACCACAGTATTCTGGAGTGAAGTACTGTAGCTGGTACCAGCAGAGCGCAGCTAGCGCAGGCGGGCACAGCGGTATGTATGTATCTTTGGTATCGGCTGTACTGTATTATAATTATGAAAACTTTTACATCTGCTAAATAAATTGTTTGTACTTTGGAAACACAAGAAATTGCTTAGACAATGCTTATTGGAAAACGATAAAATTACTTTAACAGGGGTTACTGCCAGCAATAGCCCCATCAGCATTAAGTAGGTTTTTGACTTGAGGAGCCTTTTTATCATGAATTTATTAATAGGGCTTTTCATCACGTAGCACCATTGTTATACTTATTTTTTTTATTTATTTTTTTAAGTGCAGGTTGCTTGAAAATGAATAGGGCTATTGCCCTGCCCGAGAAAACTATTTTCTTGGGGTGAAGTGGTGGACTCGGTAGATGTTATATAACTTTTATATTACACCTACTGCTATATTTTTATGTACAGTGGGAATGCTATTTTTTTTAAAAAAACAAAAAAACAAAAACAACAGTCCTCCAGTTTTATGCGTGCTCTGTACTCCTGCACATGCTAAGCAGAGCAGAATGGGGGTCTAAAAAGAAATTGGTAACTCCTGTTACTGTGGATAGATTTTGCTGTGGCTAAAGCGATCATCTTCCACTCTAGTCTAATACGCAGTAGGTAAAAACAAACTCCTCCTTAATTTAGAATCCAGCTTACTTTACCCCCCAACAGACACACACGTTTATTTTCCACTTGGCTTTTTAAAAGGCTCTCGACAATCGTTGTTACTCATTACATTTTCACTAGAACTAGAACTGTACAGCAGAACGGAGGCGCGACCGAGCGCTACTGAGGGTGAAGATGTGAAGGTGGCGGGGGCTGTTATGCCAGCGCCTGTCGCTGTCCTTGCCTCTCCTATTCGCTTATCCTCAAGCGCCCGCCCAAGGATGACTCATTGTCTTGACTATACAATAGTTTACAGTGGTTAGCGACTTATTGTCATCAGTAAACAACATGTTTATTGGTGACAAGATCCATATAGCTGAAAATCATTTCACATTAACTTTAATTTTTGCAGTGTGTTTTTACAGTGTGCTGCTTGCAGGCATAAAGGTCTCTGTTGGATACCAGCTGCCCAATCAATGTCAGCCAACTGCATACTAGTTGTATGGAGAGCTGCTCAGTGATTTATAACACAGCTGATTGCAGGTTATCCCTGAGGCAATCAAATAATAGTCCATGATGTACAAAAGTCTAAAGACACCTGCAGGGGGTCAAGTCTGTTTATCGTTGGTGACACTTCCCGAAGGCAGAAACTGCAAAATAAAAAGATGAATCACAGATCAATATGTCATCACGCATTAGACAGCATTGAAAACTCAATAGTTCAGATCACATGTAGGCCCTTAGGTTAAACCATTGACAGAACACAGGGCAAAGATCTGGGACATCCACTCTCTATCAGGAATACAAATATGCAGTTGGCTGTGCAGATAGCTATAAAATATATTCCTCAAATGATAAATAAATAAATTAAATCTTAAAACTAATAGCTCACAACATATGTATAAAACATTGAAAGCTTCTAGATCATTAATTTGTTTATTTATGTTACTATTGGATAAGAAAAACAATTAAGCTCATTTATTTGCATTGGATACAATTGTATGTACACAGCAGATATGTTATCATATCCAGGGGAAGTAAAATAAAAACAAATCTGCATGGATAATATTATTCTGTGAGTTACCCTTTAATGTCAACTCAAGGGCAGATTAATAAAAGCAATGTAAGCATTATAGCTCTAGGATATTACCATTACCATGATATTTTCGGGGTTGGGTACTTGAGGCAAGAAAACACAGATGAATAGTGCTGTAGGAAGTGGATAATAATGATAGATCTTCAGTGCTTGTGGCTCACAGAAACATCATTAAATCTAAAATATATCTGTCAGGATCCTGTCCAGACTACCCCTTTTCCCAGAATGTGAAACCACTGCTGCTAATGTGTTGTTGTGCAATCACTTATTGGGGAAGCATGATGTGGTGTGGTACTCCACTCACTGCTGCCCTCCTCTTCTGTTCGGCCTAAGGCGTGTATGTGGCATCCGCAGCCAGAGGGTCTCCTGAATACTCAGGTATTTAAACACAATAACATGGAGTGGTCACTAATGGTGTGCAGTGTAAAGTCAAATAAATGTTAGGTGCCACACCATCTCATAGGAAAAATAAACAGTTTTATTTTCCGCCACCTTCTCCTCCTGCCCATATCATAATGGTTGTATTGGACATAGATCTAAACGCCAAACTCCTCCAGCACAGATCATGATGGTAATAAGTACAGCTTACGCCAAACGTCACCTCCACATAACTTCATGTAAAGAAATAGGATCTCTCCTGTTGGTCTGATTTGTCATCTGTGCATTACTGCTGCAACCATGTGTAGGATCAATCCTGTAGTTCACTAATTCAGCTGATTGGTAGCTTTTCTTCAGATCCAGTATAGCAGCATACATACCACATCCATGCAGCTAACGATCCTGCCTTTATAATCCTCTTTGTGCCAGCATACTAATGCTGGTGATAGTTTCAGCTTGACCTTGTGCACCTTGTATCCAAACCTGTTCTGTTATCAGTGTTTGAAGTGGATTGTTTAAAGGATTCTGCTGTCTTTTCCAATCCTGGCCCTTGGTCTGTTAATCAGATCTGCATACATATCTCTACCTGCCCTGAACTCTTGCTTGCTTAAAGGATTCTGCTGTTTTCTCTTGCTCCAGACCTTGGATTGTTTATTACTTTGCATTTACCACTGCCTATCTGGCTACCAACATCCTGGTTGCTCACTACCTCTTTATATGAGCTGTCTATTCCACCAGAAAGTGTCAGAATACTCTACATTAACTTCTGCCTCTCTCTGACTTCTGCCGTTATCATCCTGGTTGCTCACTACCTCCTACCGTGTTCTGTCCACTACACGGGCAAGTGCGAGTTCAAAAACTGCTACTACCCAAGCTTAAGTTTTGGGGCAATGGAGTACTGTGGAACATAGTAAGTTCCTTGGAAAGGGGGCTGCTAAAGGTTAATATCTCAAGAAGCAGTCCTAGCAGTTGACAGCTCACGCTACTCTGCCCTTAACACTTCAGCAATGTTATACATAATTCTGCTCATCTATTCCTTCTGTGCATCTCTTGCTTAAGTCCAATATACATAACTACACAGCTGCAAACCCGGTGTTACTGGGTGCAGTAGTTGCACACACTGAATAACTACTCAGTGACCCCTTTCCTCCAGAGCAGATGCCTGCCTAGTTGCAGTGGCTCCCCCCCCCCCATTATGGAGGTATTTTCAGGGGGCTCTCGTACAAGGGAAACTCCCACCTCTAATTCAGCTCCTGCTATCCAGCTGCCTCTGCAGCAACCTCTACTCTTCCAAGGGTCTATCTTTCCTTCAATTCCTCTCTTCCAGGTGAATGTTTCCAGAAACATTTATCCAAAGGTCTTCTTTTCTGGATGTCTGCTGTTGGGGACTCTCCTCCTCTTCTTCATGTGCAGCTCACCAAACACTGGTCCATGTACACTTGTCCATTTCTTCCATCCTTTCCCCTACACCGAAGCCCTTTCTGGGGTACCCTTGAAGGTGGGGATTCCCCCTGCTGTATACAACATCCTTCTAGGGGGCTCTTAATAAATTGGAGCTGTCTATCCCCTTTCAGGGGACATTAACTTATGTCTCAAGGTATCTGCCACGCACCCCCTTCTCACAAGGAATTCCGGACCTCCCTCCTCATCCAAATTTGGCTGCCACCATTCTTAAGCATGTGAAGTCTTTATTGACTCTGGTAGCACCGTGGGGTTCCTATAACCAGCGCTGGCACTTTGGCCATGCACAGCTAAGATCTGCCCCTGCCCGAGTGACACTGCTGTCCACGTTACCGGCATCATCTTGTGTGAAACACTAGCCTCATTAAACTAGAATATCTCCCCGGTGACCTCGCCTGGTGGGGCCACACGACAGTAACGCTATTTACATTACAAGAACATTCCCAATTGGGATGTCTATAAAGAAAACAGTTCCTGGGCATGCTCAGTTGCATTCGTGTGTGCTCAGTGTGCATTCCTCTGAAGCAGTTTCTCAAATCCAGTCCTCAGGGAACACTAACTGTACATGTTTTCCAGATCTCCTCGCAAAATCCAAAGTGAAATTAGTACTATAGTGGATCTTTTATAATGTGTCAGTCAGTAATGTACATCTGTGCTCCAGCAAGAAGATGTGGATACACTGTTAGGGCTCCCTGAAGACTGGATTTCAGAAACACTGCTGTAGAGCATGCTCAGTGCTTCTCCTGTGGCTGATATGGGAATCAGTGGCCTATTTAAACATCAGCCTGAAAATAATGCACAGCCAAATCATTGACTTTGTGTCCTTGTTTCCAGATGCTCAGCAGTTTACCTGTTATCTTGATTCCATGCATTGACCCAGATTTAGATTTTGAATATGATTATTTCTCTGCCTTCTAAGCCTGACTCCTGTTTCTCACCACGTTGTTTGCAGCTGCAATTATCTCTGATCTGCCTCTGGCCATTTTATCCACAATGCCAGCAGATGGCGGTGAAGCGTTATATTAAACCTATAAGTGCTATCCTTTTGCAGCGGGTGTGTGAATTCCTATGTTAAATCATATTAATTAAATTTGTCCTTATGCTTCAATTAACCATATATATGGCCGGTGCAAGGATTCTCGGCACCATAGGCACAGCTTTAACCTACCGCCCCACCACCCCATAAAATACCCACTTTGCACATGCTCACACACTTGACTTTTGTAAAATAAAAATAATAACTTACTTCCTTCTGGATGGCAATTAAGACTGCAGTCCAAGTGCACTGATGTCTGATGCTGAACGCTGTCCCAGGGACAAAAATAGGATTTCTAGAAGGGGGTTTCCAAATGTTAGATTTAAAAAAGAAAAAAAAATCTATAACAATAAACTTGCAGCTGCCCCACTCCTCTCCCCATACATTAAACCAATACCACCCCCACCACTCTCCCCACAGATTGTAAACTTGCGAGCAGGGCCTTCTCACCTCTTTGTCTGTTTTACCCAGTTTGTTTATTAGTTTACTATGTTTGTCCCCAATTGTAAAGCGCTACGGAATATGTTGGCGCTATATAAATAAATGATGATGATGATGATGATGATGATGATGAAGGGAGGTCAGACATCTCTGGGTCAAGTCTGATGTGCAAGTACACAAGTACATGGACAGGGTGGAGGTGTACTCCAGAAAAACTAGATCAGCAATCTGGGGGTATATTTATTAAACTGTGGGTTTGAAAAAGTGGAGATGTTGCCTATAGCATCAAATCAGATTCTAGCTGTCATTTTGTAGAATGCACTAAAACAAATGAATGCTAGGATGTGATTGGTTGCTATAGGCAACATCTCCACTTTTTCAAATCTGCAGTTTAGTAAATATGCCCCCTGAAGTTCTAGAACTCTGAGCTAACAAACTGCAGACTGAGAAGAGTTACTGAAAATTCATCATTCTGCAGTTTCAGCTGCAACAACCTACAGTTAGTCATGTAGTTGACAAATGTCAAAAAGTAAAAGTACACCATTGCAACTCATCAGTGTTGAAAATTGTTTTTCTGCTATTTCTCCCACAAAACAGCTTTGTCTATACTGTTGTTCCGCTATCTCACGTCTCCTGCTGCCTGGCTCAAGTCAGTGAGAAAATAAGTCAGTGAGAAAACGATCACGTCAGCCAAGAGCAGGAGATGAGATATGAATACAGACACTATCACATTCACTGAACAGTGGACCATGTATAAATAATAAGCACTAAAGTCAATATTAAAAGACAGGCTTTGTGAGTAGCTGTGATTTGTAAAGCTCACTTTCCAAGTACACAAGGGGGTAGAATTTCCGAACATTCTAAAAGGAAAAGTAGAGTAGTTGCCCATAGCAACCAATCAGATTCTAGATATAATTTATTCAGTTCTAGTACATGATAACTAAAATGTGATTGGTTGTACTGGGCAACACCTTCACTTTTCCTTTTTAGAAGGTTTGATAAATCTATCATTAAATATCTTATGTTGCACCCACTCATTTTGCATGGTCAGGGCTATTAGAAACAAAATGTAAACCCCCCTCTTTAGATAATGAAACTTATATAAGACATGTGTCCAGGGCCGCCTTCAGCAATCATGGGGCCCAGTACGGGCCCCCCGTGTCCCCCGGGCCCCCCCCCATGAGCGCCCCCCCCATGAGCACCCCCCCATAAGCAACAGCAACACATACTTATCTGGGGCCCCACTGGTCTCCGCTACTCTGTCTTCAGCCTGGCTGTCACCGTGACAGCCAGGCACCAGGATGCGAATGCAGGGATGAAAGAATCATTCCCCTGCGATCATGTGATCTGCCTGTGACAGCCAGATCACATGATCGCAGGGGGAATGAATCCTCCACCCCTGCGATCGTATCCTGTGGCCTGGCTGTCATGGTGACAGAGTAGCGGAGACCAGCGGGGCCCCAGGTAAGTCTGTGCTGCGCTGTTGTACCGGGTCCCCTGGTGAGCCCGGGCCCAGTACAACAGTACTCCCCATACCCCCCTGATGGCGGCCTTGCATGTGTCCCCCATTTGTCATGTGACAGTCCTGATTTGCAATGGTAAAAAGCGGTGTGGTCTCATGATTTGGGTCTGTGACCATGGACAGGGCTGTAACAAGCGCAATGTGTCTGCCCTGGCTTCAAGGCCTAGGGGGGTGTAACACCCGTCCACTATATACACATTAAGCCCTGTGGCATGCACCACAATGCTGCAATTGCTCAGTGTCAGGTGGGCAATTAGGAAAATGCTTCCTGCTGACTGCAGCGTCGCTGGCGTGCAAATCTGACACCAGGATGCTGTATAGAAGAGCCAGCACAGAAACGAGAAGAAGCAGGAAGAAGAACAACGTGATGACAGAACAAGACGATGACAGAGCAAGAAGAGACAGGAAGAAGACACAGAGATAAAAACAGAAGCTGAGGAGCCATAAGGTAATTAAAGAGGCTGTAAATGGCTAGAGAGAACAAGGGAGTGAGAGGCAAGAACTGGGGAAGAAGAGTGCTGGAAAGAATGGGGGGGGCAGAGTGGGAGAGCAGGGTAAAGAGAACAAGATGGGAGGGGGGCTTGAGAGAACAAAGCGGGAGAGGGTGCTGGAGAGAACACTTCTATTCACTTTTTTCTCAATCCACCTACGTACATTGAGGGCTACATGTCCAAGAACATAGCAAATATACTGACACCAAGTGGATCTCCATTCAACCGCTTCTCCACTATAGAATATTAATTGCAATTAATATTTCCACTTTAAAAAAATATATTTACAATTGAAAAGGTAAAAGTACATAACAAATAGCTATTGTGCAACCAAGTTTTCTCTTAGCGGTATGACATTACACAAAATCATGAAAAATATGGTAATAATATATATAATATAATTAGGAACTAGTATTAAAAATAAAGGAGGTTAAGAAGTGTGGGGTGGGGGGGCAGTATACTACAAGTAATCTACATGGGTAAGTAAATAAAAGATAGTTCTGTAATAAGTTCAAAGTTTGAGATGTTCCGAGAGCCTTTTGGAATTTTAGCAGTACAAAGTAGGAAGTCGCTAATAAATACTGTTGTCATAAAGAGGAGACAGGGCCTATTAATTAGAGGAATTACATCCTTGTTTTTTGGATTCAACAAAGAGCCATGGCCAGGGCCTGATCAACCACTACGCTGACCAGGCTGCAGCCTGGGGCGCTGGGTCCCGGGGGGCGCGGCACTGTGGGTATTTTTTTGTCATTTTTTTTTTTCTTTTTTTTTTTAACATTTTTTTTTTTCTTTTCTTCATTCATTTTTTTTTTCGGGGTGGGGGAGGGGGGGGTCGCCGCGGGGGGGTGGAGGGCTCGACGATCAAAAGCATTGGTGGTCAGTGGTTAGCAACACACAGCCAATCGCCAGGCTGCCTGTTGCTGTGCAGCAGACAGGAAGCAGGACATCTTCACTTCCTATCTGCTGATCTGAGGAGAGGAGCGACGCTGGCACAACTACAGGTAAGTGAAGGGGGGAACTGCCCCGCATATCTATAGGGAGGGGGGGGGAACTGCCCTGCATATCTATAGGGAGGGGGGAACTGCCCTGCATATCTATAGGGAGGGGGGGGAACTGCCCTGCATATCTATAGGGAGGGGGGGGCGAACTGCCCTGCATATCTATAGGGAGGGGGGGGGAACTGCCCTGCATATCTATAGGGAGGGGGAAGGAACTGCCCTGCATATCTATAGGGAGGGGGAGAACTGCCCTGCATATCTATAGGAAGGGGGGGGGACTACCCTGCATATCTATAGGGAGGGGGGGGAACTACCCTGCATATTTATAGGGAGGGGGAACTACCCTGCATATCTATAGGGAGGGGGGGAACTACCCTGCATATCTATAGGGGGGGGGACTACCCTGCATATCTATAGGGAGGGAGAGGAGGGACTGTCATGCATGTGTATAGGGAGGGAGAGGGGGACTGTCATACAAATCTATAGGGTGGGAGGGGGGGGGCTGCCATGAAAATCTATAGGGAGGTAGAGAGGTTGATATGTATGAAGGAGGGCAGAGGAGGGGGGCTGATATATGTGACTGGGGGAGTTTTGATGTGACGGGGGGGATAGCTAGCTAGCAGAGTGGAGGTAAGGAAAATAGCTGCAAGGGGGATGGATGCAGGGTGGGAGGTAAAGAAAATGGCTGCAGCAGGGGTTAAGGAAAATGGCTGTGGGGGGGGGGGTTGTGGTCAAGGAAAATGGCTGCAGGGGGTATTTAAAAAATAGAGCAGCTTTGGGGGGCAGAATCTCATGATTGTGTGGTGGTCACATGGGTGGTCTCAGCAATCACTAGAATACTAAATATTAGTGAGATGGGGCTGGTAGAGGTTTGTATTTGATTGACAACAAATATTCAGATATTGCTTATATATGCCTGTCCAATGGGGTACTTTTAGCTGGCCATAATGGAGTGTTTTGTTTTAACTAAAGGGCCTAATCATTCAGGGTTTGCATTATAATACATTTTTGCATTTTCAAAAAAGGACGCCAACTTTCCAGAAGCCAGCGAGAGGATAACAAAGTTGCAATAGAGAAGAGCAAGGACAGGTAAGAGACAATGGCACAATCTGTTTAAATTTGAATGCTGGAGAATACACCTGAACATTCATATTCAGGAGTGTTCCTATACACCTATATATTCGGAGGAGGGGGGGGGGGGCGCTGCAGCCGTATTAGCCTAGGGCGGCCAGAACCCTTAATCAGGCCCTGGCCATGGCGTCCACACTTGACAATACACATGTTTCCTGTTATGAAGATAATATGTATTTTTTTTCCTTACAGGTTATATGCCATATAAGGTTTTTAAGAGCTGATGTTGAAGAAGGTTGGGTGTTCTTCCAATTTTTGGCTATGAGACTTTTGACAGTCACTAGAATTTGGAACATTAGTTTTTTAGAGTGTTTGTATAACATCTGGGGTAACTTAGAAGAAAGGCCCAGAGGTCTTTTTGTACAGGAGCTTCAAACATAGAGTTTAGGAGGGATTTTATTCATCCTAGAAAGGGGAGATCTCAGAGAAGGTTTTTAATTTCACTTTTATTATATTTTTTTCTCACAATACGAGTGGGAAGCAAATGAAAGCTAGGGGGCTTCTACATACAGTTGTATGTCCCATGTCTCTGCCGGTTATATAATACAGAATGAGCAAATGCATTAAGCTAATCAACTTTAAGTGGTGGAGGACGGGAATGTAAGTGGGAGAACCAATCACAAGCCACAATCTATTGTGGATTGGAACCGGTCTTTCCGATCATTTCCCTCCTCCCCCACTTAAAATTGATCCAGTGAAAGGAATGGTGGAGCCCTTGGAAAAACAGATGTATATAGCAGCCTCCAAAGGTCTAGCTAGGGGAAAGGACACCTTATGGTACTCTTTTACTAGGTAGCAGAGCAGCTTTAAGGCCTGTTTCTGCATAAATTTTAACAAAATTATTTTGTCTCTCTATATGACCTAAAACCTATATATAGTAAGAAAAATGCAATTCCTTTAGTTACCTGGCCAGTAAAGTGGGTATTTTGGTCTGAGATGACAGTCAAAGGTATCCTACTGATTGGCAGAAAATTATTAAGAAACTTTTTGCTGATAGATACTTCATCTGCCTATGCGCATGAGTGAGCTTCAACCCAACCAAAAAACATGCAAACAATTACAAATACATATTTAAAATCAGACACTTATTCATTTGAATATGTATATTTTTTATTTAAGGTTTGCAAGAAGAGAGAGGAGCTTTAGATGTAACCTTGTGGAAGTCTAGTCCAGGTATACTGGTACCCATGAGAGATGAATGTACCCAGAACCTACAAATATTCTAGTCTGGTTTCTTGACAGTAACTGTAGGGGTATTACAAGGCATTACTGTAGGTTCAATGAATCTTTTTGTCAAAATGTCCTGTATTACAAGCCGTATACCTTCTCAGCTTAGGGAGACAAATGAGACTATGGTGAGAATATGGCTTTGTGTGTTGTGACCTAAAATAATTGGTACAGCAGCAATAATGTCTTTCTGTATTTCAGATGACTGTCATACAGCTGGAAAAGGTAAGTCTAACAAAATGGACAACAAGGTTAACAAGAGAAGTAAATCATATTACACTGTATTCTACAGATAATATTTAATCGCATCAGTCTCTGTCCATTGGAGCTTACAGTCTAAATTCCCAAGCACACAATAACACATGCACACACACACACAAACACACACAACTAGAATCTTTTTTTCCAGCATCCAATTAACCCATCAGTACATTTTTGGCCTGTGGTAGGAAACCCATGCAAACATATAAATTTCACACAGATAAGCCCCTGATCAGAATCAAACACATAACCCATGTTCTGTGAAGCGGCAATACTATCCACTGTGTCACCTTTCCATATTGTTGAGAGACAGGGTGGATCATAAGTTGATTAGAAACACCTACTGCACTGATAGTTTCATGGGAAAGTGTAACAGTAGAGAATTCAATAGATTTTGGTACATACTATGAGGTTCCTGTATCAAACATTCTATCTCACTTCTTAGTACAGTACAAGTATCGGAAGGACCCACAGGTGTGATTATTGTGCCACTAAACCCAAGGAGTAGCCATTGACGTTGGAATGAAGGTTTGTTCAGTTGCTATTTGGATATTATGCTCTCCAATGCGCTACCTCCCCACAGTACTGGTAGAATACTCTTAAGCATGAGTTCTTTGGTCATTTCCTTTACCTCTGCCTCTACCCCATCCCCTAAACTGTCCTCTTCCACTTTTACCTCCTGAATGATTTTGGAATTGTAAGGCTCATCTTTCTCTTACCCTGACAGATCAAACAATTATTAGCAATACTTACTAATTCTACAAGTAGTTCTATCTACAATCAAATTGAAAAGATGTGCCATTGGTTTTGGATGTTATGTAGTGGTTCTTGAACAAAAGCATTGCTTCTCATTGTTAATACCTTAGCATTCTGCATAGCTTAAAGCAGTCAAAGGGGTATATTTACTAAACTGCGGGTTTGAAAAAGTGGAGATGTTGCCTATAGCAACCAATCAGATTCTAGCTGTCATTTTGTAGAATGCACTAAATAAATGATAACTAGAATCTGATTGGTAACCAGTGCATTTTTAAAACATTTTCACTAATGTCTCACACTGCTGACGAGGTTCCCACTTATCTGTCTGCTTCCTTTTATACTTCTAATGGGTGTGGACTGCTAGTGGCAGTCCAAAGCCTCTTCCGTGGATCCCTTGGAGTGGACTACTTCCACTATCACCAAAGACATTATTTTTATGAATATGTTTATTATCTTCTTTGCCTAATAAAGTGTTTTATGTACAACACTATTATTGCTTTGCATTTGCCACTTTTCTACCTCCAAGGTTTAAGGCACTACCATTAGTCTGCAGGATAAATGTGTATTTACCTTTTATGTATCATTCATGTATTGCTGTATAACGGATAATCTACTGGGATATCATGATAGCAGATACGTCTGAGGTTCCATATTCCTGATTCTGTGAATAGCACATTATAGGCCTTTACCAAGAATTGATCTGGTACGTGTGCATGTTATGAAAAATGGGTCTCTGCATAACTTCACCATAAGGATTTTTAAGCAATTAATCAGCTGCGCAGTTCCCGACTGGACATTTGTCGACCAGTCATCAATAAATGTAAATGGCCTGGTGCCCCATTGTGTAACTGCCTCACCTCTAGAAAAGGTCCTATTCACATTAGCTGATTAGATTCACCATGAAAGTTATTCTTTCTTCCCTCGTGGAATTATACATATTTATAACTTGAAACAAAAAAAATTATCATAATGTACCTTATGTCACTCATGCAGTGTTTTAGGTGCCCCCTGAACCCCTAGGATGCTGCCTAGGTTCGGGAAGTAGTGGTTCCAGCCTGCATAGACCAACAGTTCAGGAGTTTTCGAGAGTAGGGGGTGGTCTGACTGTATAGTAGGAGGAATTACCCACCTGGTGTGGCCCCACCCCCTTCGTGGCGATAGAAGGGGCCCAAAGAAGTTGTTGTACCGCAAAATTTCTTTTGGCGTTTCAGTATTCATTTCCTTACTCTTAATTATATGTATTTTGGGGAAGTTTCTTTCTTATTCTTGTAAGCAGAACAGTGAAAACTCCTAAGCATACTGTGATTTTATTGGAAGTCTAAAAGCCCCAGTCAAATTTTGCAGGATTAGCTGTAAAAAACCAGAGCCTGAATATTCAATAGGCTGCAGCCTAGGGCGCGAGGATTTCGGGAGAGCGCAACATTTTTGGGGATGCAAAATTGTGACATGGAAAAATATAAACTGAAATTGATTTTAAAATATAAGAGAATAGTTCTCCAAAGTTAAATGAAAACATGAAAGACAAATGTAGTAAAGGTTTTAATCTTGATGTATTCGCATGGTAAAAGCTGAAGATAATGGGTCATTCTTGGGTGGGCATTTGAGGATAGGTCAGTAGGGGAGACAAGGTTGGTGACAGGCGCAGGCGTGACAGACTCCTCCCCCTTCACGTTTTCACCCTCAGTAGCGCACATTCACGCCTCCGTTCTGCTAAAAAAGTTATGATTTTAATGAAAATGAAATGAGTGTCAAAGATTGCTAGTACCCTTTTAAAAAGTCAAGTGGAGCTAAGTTTCGAAAACATGGGAAAATATATATTGGTAAGGGAGGGTGTAACAACACAGATTTTAAACTAAGTTTTTTTTACCTACTGCGTATTAGCCTGGAAGGTGAAGGGATGATATGAGCATATTAGCCTATTGTGGCATGAACCCTTAATCAGGCCCTGTATTATTAAATGTAGTATTATTATTATTATTATTATTATTATTATTATTATGTATTTATAAGGTGCCACAGTTTCTGTAGCATGGGATACAGAAGCAAGTAACAAATAGATGAGGTAATAGATATAAGTAGCACAGATGAGTGTGAGTAATGCTGTGGGGACTCACACAGAGTGCAGCAAATGATGTGACAGGACGTACAAGAGAGTCAGACAGTAGACAGACATGGGACAATAGGTAGAAAGGACCCTGCCCGCTAGAGCTTACATTCTAAGGGGGAGGGGTGGTGGTAAAAAGTAGAACCAACTGGGAGAAATTGGGGATGGCAGGTGAGGACAAGGAGGGGATGGATAGAATGATTAAGAGGCGGTAGCATAGGCAAGCTTGAAAAGGTGAGTTTTGAGTGAGCGATTGAAGGACTGAAGGCTGGGGAAGAGTGAAGTGAGACAGGGTAGGGAGTTCCAAAGATTAGGGGCAGCACGGCAAAAGTCTTGGAGGCAAGCATGGGAGGAGGTAATGAGAGGTGAATTGAGGCAGAGGTCAGAGGCGTAGCGGAGTGGCTGGCTAGGTATGTACTTCGAGACAAGGTCAGAAATGTAAGGGGAAGAAGTGTTGGTAAGGGCTTTGTAAGTGATGGTAAAGAGCTTGAACAGAATTCTGAAACCGATAGGGAGCCAATGAAGGGATTTACACAGAGGAGAAGTGGAAGATGTGCGGTGGGAGAGGAAGATGAGCCTAGCCGCAGCATTCTGTATGGATTGAAGGTCAGAAATGTGAGAGCGAGTAACGTCAGTGAGAAGGAGGTTGCAATAGTCGAGATGAGAAATGATGAGAGAATGGACCAGGATTTTGGTTGCTTCCTGAGAGAGGAAGGGACGGAGTTTCATGATGTTACTGAGGAGGAAGTGGCAGGATATTGGAGGGACTGGATATGAGGGGTAAAGCTGATGGCAGAGTCAAGGGTGACTCCAGGGCAGCTGGCTTGGCTGACAGGAGAGAGAGATGTTGTCAACCAAGAGAGAGAACAACATTAGCCGAAGGAAAGATGATGAGCTCGGATTTGGAGATGTTGAGTTTCAGGAAACGCTGTGACATCCAGGTAGATACAGCAGAAAGACAGCTAGAGACCTGAGTTAGGACAATAAAAGGGAAAGAAGAGGTGGAATTTACACAATGGTGGTACATCCAGTGGTTGAAATACCATCTGCTTTACAGAAAGGGTGGTATGTAAGTACAAATATTTATTTCTGGAGTATATGCATCCAATTTTAATTTGGGCAGCACATCTATGTGGAGATTGTATGTTCTCCCTATGTTTGCCTGGGTTTCTCCCACACTCCAAAAACATAGGTTAATTGGCTGCTGAAAAAATTAACATTAAATAAATGGTGATGTTGATGATGTCAAACCGTAGGGGTTGTCTCACCTTACATAAACCGGCATGAATATATGCAATATACACTTGTACCATCAACCAGGTAGAAACTGCCTATATTTAGCCTTCAGCTGTGAGACAATTTTTTATATTTTGTCATTCATGCTGTCATTTTGCTGCCTCAGTCTGTTCCAGTACAGACATACCTGGCAGTCAGTGTTGCTATGGTTTCCTTCCTTACAATAAAACGTGATTGTGTAGATGAATGAGAATGTATCATTGCTCAGCTAGATGCTTGTGCTCTGGTAACAGCACCAGACTGTGACCGCTTTTTGGTGCACGAATCCCAGATCCCGCATTGCTCTGTCATTCCCCTGTGACAGGGAGCATCATGTGCACAGCAACAGCAACGTGACCTGTCTGCAGCCAGAGGGAGGCAGCTCCATAGCACACTGCACTGACAGCTCAGCCCTGTCTCCGGGAGGAGAGAAGATCTGCAGCCAGTTAGGTGTGTGAGCTGGAGGGAGGAGGACACCATTGTGTCAGCTGCAGTGCAGTAGTATCTGGAGAAAAGCCAGGAGCCCAGGTAGGATATATAGGACATAATAAGGTAACTGATATAATGGGGGTTGGCATTATATGCTATGACGTCATGGTAGGCATGATGTAGCTAGAAGTACCGTACATTGGACACAGAGAATTTGCTAAATGGCATCATTAATAGTGGTCAGTTAATAAACTGATTTAGGGAAAGAGGGTTTTAGAGGAATAGTGAAATTGATGTAGCCACGTGTCAGGAATAGCAGAGAGCAGTTGAGGCATTGAAGGGATACTGGCAGCAGAGTATAGAGAGGTGAACGCCCAAATCAACAAGGGGGCAGTATTAGGGGTGTCAACAAGTGTCAGTGGGTCTCCGGGGATTTTGGGAGGAGGTAGCTAATTAATAATCAGTTGTATGCTTTAAGGCTCCTCTCATCTTTCTGCCCTCCCTGATTCTGAATCCACAGTACCTGAGGTTCAGACAGCAAACACCCCCCATCCCCCCTACCCTAAACTGGAGTGTGGACCATGGGACCACTGCAAGAGAGCAAGGTGAGGAGAAGGCTGACACTACACTGGCTGTACTGTTTTCCTGTGGTCGTTTTGCAATGTGTTGCATCATATTGCAAATACAAGATAGATTAATGTTACCTTTAACCATTTGCAATCTTCATGAATTGTTGACAGTATTTATCATAATTGTATTTATATTTAGCAAAATGTGTTATTATTGCTAGCACATGGTATATGTATAATGGTATAGTCACTATAATAGCAGAATCCTCTTATTGATTATTTTTATGGTATTTAAATATATGTATCATTGAATATTCTAATATGTAAGGTGTTCACCTGGGTTTTGGGTGGGGCCTTATCACATTAAAATGCAGCAAAGCACATTTTAAATATATGTAAATTCAAAGCACTATTGAAACAAACTACTCTACATTCTATGTGTCTTACTTAATGTATTTAGGGGCTGACAATTGCAAGACAACGCTGTGCTCTTTCAACAAAATAAAAAAAAACAGTTTAATTCCAGGAATTGTCTGAGATTTTTCCTGAAATGAGAAGGAAAAAAAAGATGGTTCCTTAGCACTATTTGTATGTGAAGCTCTGTTTTTTTTATTTTGGTTGCTAGATGTAGCAACCACTTGTAACATTTTTTCATATGGCAGATAGTATGTGTTAATAAGAGGTAATTGATGACTGAAGAAAATGCTTCACAGAGTTTCCTCGGAACATATTTCTTTTTATGGCGCCAACATTTCCTGTCTTTTTCCTAATAAAAGTAACTGCATGTTGTGCCAAGATTCAGTAGAACTATTTTAGTGCAAAAAAAAAATCTAGACACTTTAATTCAAACCTCTAAATGTTTTAGGTAATCATGAAGTTTAGAGTCACAAATGGTATCATCACCTGACAAATATAATGGTCAAAATTAGTCTTAAACTAAATGTTATGAGATTTAAACTTCATAATAACCAGTGCTTGGAATAATAGGCAACTGTAGACTGAAAAGTTATACAATGTCATATCAAGTAGTGAGTGAATTTTCTGAATAATTTTCCACATCACTAGGGGAATTCAATCCCCCCCCCCCCCCCGAATTAGCGCAACGTTAAATGTATTACCGTCATTACGGTAATTTTAACTCCCTGCGAGCAAAAAGCGGCGTTGAAACTACCATAATAACGGTAATTAAGAACATTATTACCGTAATAACAGTCATAATGCACAGGCCATGTTACTTTTACCAGTAACGCAGCCAATTGAATTCCCCATTGTCTCCAACTAGCGTTAAATATCAAGCTTTTGTTAGCATTTTTTAACCCCAGTAAAAGCATATGTAAACAGGTATGAGGAAGGAAAGCATTGATCTGAATGACCCTATGCCCATCTCCACTTGGGACTGTGATCAGGGGCACTGCCTGTTCTCTACACTTGGGTTTAATGCAAGGCGGTTAATGTAGTGACCTCCATTGAACCTTTCCACACCGACCGCAGGGGATTGCGCTGGTTCTACACCACATGTCAAATACAATTATATTTGACATGTGGTACCACTGACATTTTCTTAATGCCAGTGGGTAACTTCTCTCGCTAGAATCAGGACTGCGACTGTAGGTAGCATTAAGGGTATATTGTTTAAATCACCCCTGAAGTGGGAATACCTCTATAATGCTGCAACAGGATATGATGACAACATTTAAGAAGATCATTTAAAAATATCAATGGTTTTGCTGCCATAATTTTAAATATTGTCTACCTGTTTGTTTGTTTTTTTTTTGGTATAAATTATATATTACCTCTATCCTTTGGGATCATACAAGCAGGACTGCCCATAAATTATGGGCCCCCTGAAAACTTTGATCCTGGACCCATGTCTACTTAGAAGTGCATTTATTTACTTCTAAAATTCCAAGCAAAGGTTCAATGCTTATCTATGTGGAGTTTGTATGTTCTCCCCGTGTTTGTGTGGGTTTCCTCCGGGAGCTCCAGTTTTTTCCCACACTACAAAAACATACTGGTAAGTTGCTGGCTGCTCTCAAAATTGACCCGTGTGTGTCTGTGTGTGTCTGTGTGTGTCTGTGTGTGTCTGTGTGTGTCTGTGTGTGTCTGTGTGTGTATGTTAGGGAATTTAGACTGTAAGCTCCAATGGGGCAGGGACTGATGTGAGTTCTCTGTACAGCGCTGCAGAATTAGTGGCGCTATATAAATAAATGGTGGTGATGATGATCGGTATGTACTCTATGGGGGGAAATAAATTACCTGCCAAGTCCCATTAGAGCACATTTTTGAGTATTACGGTAAGTAAAACATAACTGATTTTTTTTTTTTTTCTGAGGTGCAAACAAACCTCAAGAATGTTTTTCCTACCCTAGCATCCTGCAAGGCCCCGCCGGGATTTTGCCGGTAATTGAATTCCCCCTTGTGACTCTGAGCCACATGTGATTTGCATGAAAGTAGTATGGTGGTTAATATCAAAGATTAAGTGGACGAGAAGCAGCCAGTAGCTTCATTTGAAGCTGCTGCTCCTACATGTTCTGATTGGATTGCAACTATGACATAGCCCAGGGTCACTCTCCCCATCCAAGGGAGAGAGGACGGCAGCCCCACCTCCGGCCTGCTAAGGTAAGCAGCATAGGAGCTCAACATGAGAGAGGTGCTTCCAACAGGGGAGAGGAGACCGCCAAGGGGGTCTTGCGTCTGCCCTGGCTATTGTTCATGCTTTGGTTCTTTTTTCGTAGGTAACCTTTACTGTATGGAGAGATTAAAGTATCCTAGATCCTACATACTATGAACATATCAAATGTTCTCCCAAACAGAAAAGAAAATTGTTCTCTCTTAATCAGTATGAATACTTCCATGTTTCTCTGTACACTTTTAATAAAAAAAAAAAATAAAAAAAAATGGCCTGGGAGCAATGTTAAAATTCTGTACATTTTAAATATTTGCTCTTCTTTCCAACGCTCTGCCACCCATCTGTCCCCTTTTCAAACCTCAGGCTGTTTTGTCAGGGGGCTTTGCTGGGGAATTCAACCCTGAAAACTACATCTCCGCCCTTTGAACCTCAGTTGACAAAAATATAATTCTTGTATACAAGACACTTTCTTGTGCTTAGCCCACTTTCAGCAGGGAACAGTCCAATCTTTCCAGCAACTCCAATCTAAAGGCACACTTTAGATTGGCACCGCGGCACACTAAGCCATGGGCAAACTGGTATCACTGTGCTATTGGGGAAAAAATAGGTGCATGGGATTTCACTTTTGCAGCTTAATAAATGACCTCCATTGACTCTGGGAACTCTACCTATAGAGACTAAACTGTCATGAAAATGCTAGAATAGCCTTACATGAAGCAAGGTTGGGACTAAGGGTCCTATTTAATAAGACCCCTCTGATAACCAGAAAATCTTTCATTGGACAATTTATTAAGAAAATGTCACCCTGGTGATACTGGCTGGCAGCAGTAAGAAGATTTGGGCTTCCAGTTCCAGATTCTGTAAATAAGAGGCCGTTGGAGAAAATGAAAAATAGAATTTAAAAAAAAAAACAAAGTCTATTATTATTATTATTATTATTATTATTATTATTATTAAAGCATTTTTTTTCCTGTGACTACTCCGGGCCATCCTGAGTTGGTGTTGACAATCCGAGGATAGTTTACAGAACTTATACCACCGCTGTCCTTGGTAGATAGGCTTCCTCCATGGAAGCATCACAGAAGGACCCCAGCGATAGCAACCAACCTGCAATAGCCTTTACCGGCCGGGGGCTTTGGTAAATCTGGAGATGCCCAAAATCCTGCGTAAGTTCCCATTTTTGCAGGGTTTAGGGCTTATCCCCCCCTTAATAAATAGATCCTACGTTCTGAATAACTTCTCATTATGTCTCTTTAAGCCACATAGTTATCCTAACTGATGGACAGCCAGTGTGAGCTAGAAAAGGCCCCTAGGGCAATGCAGAACAGTGATTGTTTCCTGTGTACATACTGTACAACTAATTAGTTGCTGTATTAAATTTTTCCATGGACTGCAGGTCAACAGACCTATTATGATAATTTTTTTAATATATATCTATACTTGTATATATTTTTTATATGTACGTTACATAAACGAATATGCGTTTTAAATGTGTCCTCGAACTACATTTTAGTATTCTCAGTATTTAAATTAAATCTGTTGTTGAGAAACTGAACTATTAACTGACGGACAGCAATTGCCAGTCTTCTGCAATACATCAAAGGGCTTTGCCTATAAACAGTATAGTTGTATAGTGGGTGGGTGTCTATATTGTTCTTTAAAGGGTTTTCCTCCTCTAGATGACTTTTGATGTTATGGGATGTACATGTTGCTTTTCACCTGTTAATAAAAGCCATTCTTTGTCTTTTTTGCTTCAGTGATTTACAGCTATGTATTTACACAGTTGTGGAGAGGTTTTTTTTGTTTTACCTTGGGATATGACACAGCGCTACTGTGCTTTCTGCAATGGATACAGTTGTATCCAGGGAATAGCTATGTGTTCTATCCAAGGATAACCAACCTCTGCCTGAATGTAGAAATACTGGTGTTAGAAGGGAGATAAGAAGGTAGGTAAAGGAGGTAAAAAATAATCTATTTAATAAAAGTTCCAGGTGGAGAATGTAGAATCTAATAAATTGGTCATCTGAAGGTGAAGATGCCCTTTAAATAATATTGGCAAATAACTTGGTAATCTGTACACCAGCATACACTGCCCGTGAAGACCAAAGGGTATAACTAACAACTTTTATTAAGCGCCACAAGGCTTGCACAGCACCGTACAAAGGGCTTAGATCATACAAGAAGATTACAAACTGCATAAGTTTATACAGATAAGAACAATGGGTACAGATAAGAAGCATAATAAAGGTTTTAATGCAATTAACAGAACAAAGTGCATGGCATACAACAATAATTCAGCATACAGCAAAACAGGGAGGAGGATGGAGAGTGGGCAGACATAAGTTAGAGGACCCTGCCCGTGGGAGCATACATGCTAAATGGAGGGGGCAATGATAGGCAAATGGGCATGCTTGGGTTCACTATAGTGCAGATTTATGCAAGATACTGAACCCAGAATGTAGAGGCCTACATGGGGCCATGATGGTGCAGGGTCCTAGGTGGTACAGAGTCCTGGAGGCTGGATGGTGCAAAGGCCTGGATGGTACAGGGGTCTAGAAGGTACAGAAGACAAATTGTGAACAGTAGCGTATTTGCTGAAGGTTGAGTGGAGCAGAGGCCTAGATGGAACAGATGCCTGGAACTGTAGATAGACAGTATAAGTTCAATGGAATCACTTGGTTGGTTAGGCTGAACAGATTGAGGTCTGAGAATTGGTGAGTCCAGGATGGTGCAGAAGCCTAGATGGGCCTACTATGGTGCGGGGCCCTGGATGGTACAGAGGCTAAGGTGAGGCTGGGGTCTAGAAGATGCAGAGGCCAAGGTGGTGTCTGGGCTTGGGTATTGTAGAATCCAGAATGGTGGCAAGGCCAAGGTTGGTTTAGGGGCTTAGACATTGCAGATGGTTCAATGGCCTGGATGGGGCAGATGCCAAAGCAGGTTTGTGGGGGGGAGGGGGGTGCAAGGGGAATATTAAGAGGGAACCGATGGTAGCAGATGGTGGAAGAAGATTGGTGAGGGGGACAACAGCAGAGGAGGCAGGGCCAGTGTTAGGAAGGGTGAGTGTGACGAGGAAGTGATGGGACAGTGAGGCAGAGCAAGGGAAGGATATTAGAGAAGAGGCCGTTGGAGAGAGAGAGAGAACAGAGGGAGGGGAAAGGAAGATTGCCAACTACTGGATCTGGTGCTCTGCTTGTACCTGCACAGTACCTATATCTACTAGCTGCCTGGAGTTATAATCTGCACAGCACGTGTATCCCACCAACCGCTACAATTGGTTATTCCACTACCTTACATAAGTTTTATGTCATTGTATGTTATTTATATCATGATCCCCCTCAATGTACTGCGCTGAGTATTATGTTGGCAGTTTATAAATACATTTTTTTAATAATTGTCTTAAGTGGATTTGTTTCAGTTGCTTGTGCATTAAACATACCTCTCCAAAATTGAATCACCCACACATCACAATCATTTTTTTAAACAAGAAATGGGTTAAAACTATAAGGATGATGATGATGATGATAATGTAATTGCATCCATGTTGAGTGACACTCGTTGTTTATTTATGCGATTATTCATAAATGAGAATGAATACATGTGTAGTGATATTAGCGCTCCAGAAAAGAGTGGATTGTGAAGACTGTTATGGAGACCCACTGGTGTCATATGAAGTATGTCATTGCATGCACTAAATTGTTCACTTTTAAACATTCGCCCTTGCTGTGTAATAAAGCAGAGCATCTACTGTAAGCTGTTATTGTGGATAAATGCTTTGCCAGACCTGATTGCAGCTTGAAAACACATTGTCATGGAAACAGTAGTAATATATGGAAATGGCTCCATTATTTTGCATACTTTAGTATTTTCTCTTTGCCTGGTTTTCTGTGTGTGTTTTGCTAAACAGTTTAAATATGTTAAGATTTGTTTTATATTTAGAAAATGCAAGAAAAGGAGACTGCTCGCAGCCGCATCCCCCGCCTGGTTCTCCGCCCTTATCTACCAAAGCAGAAAGTGTCTCCTTCTTCGGAATCCCCATTCTCAGAAGAGGAGAGCAAAGACTTCAACTTGACTTCAAGTCGATCTGCAAGGACCATAAGTAGCAACAGCTTCTGTTCAGGTAACTGTTCCTGTTGGCTACACTACTCAATTGAAGTTTTTATATATACACGCTGGCGCTTTCCTCATGCGTGCTGAGTCAGCCCTCTTCTCCCAGTGGTGACACTAGCTTGCTTGTCTACGTAGGGACATACTTTGCCAGCAGCATATTTGTTAGTTCCTGGTAACACGCTCAGTCACTGAGCGTGCAAAGTTGTCATTTGTATCTGAGGAAGATGAGGATGTTTCTATGCAGCAGCTTCTGGAATGTGTTACATTTATGGGTATGTGAGGCTGCAACTTTAGGTGGAAGCATCTTATATATGCGCACTATAGTGGAACCAGTGCTTAAGACTGTGTCCTGCCCTCGCCTTACACCAGCTCCTGTCTGTTGTCATTAGCGCTCATGGTGTGCTACCTATTTAAAAAAAAAACCATATATATATATATATATATATATATATATATATATATATATATATATATATATATATATATATATATATATATATATATATATATATATATATATATATATATATATATATATATATATATATATATTATTATATTATATTATATTTATTCAGGGTGATTCAAAAGTCTCAGTACACCCTTTTATTTCAAAAACTCTACAGGAAATTGGGAGACCTGAATACTCCAGTAAGGTATGGGTGACGTGGTCTATCTTTTACGGTATGTACCAAACATGGACGCCATCTTGAAATCGACCCAATTCCTGTAGAGTTTTTTAAATAAAAGGGTGTACTGCGACTTTTGAAAAAATATATGTGTATATATCTAATATATATATATATATATATATATATATATATATATATATATATATATATATATATATATATTCTCTAATATATAAATGCTTAGTGGTGTGTGTTAGTTAGTCAGTCTGTCGGTCTGTGTGTGTGTGGAAAAAATAAAACCAAGCTGCAGCGCCACCTGCTGGGCGGAGTTATACACTGACCTACTAAATTCTTAGTGTGTGTGTGGAAAAAAAATTCAGAAAGGGCTGAAATTTGGTATACTTAGATGTTTTTAATTTGTTAATTTAATTTGTTAATTGTTAAGTGTTTATTAAGATTTAAAAACAATATATATATATTTCTTGAAGGAGAAGTGACAGTTGGGAGTGGTTGGTGGTTGAGGCCTATATATATATATATAATTTTTATTATTATTATTATTCCCTGCAACCCAGTAAGCCCAGCTACTTTTTCCACTAATATCTATAAAGTGGGGGAGAAGGTAAATTGGAACTAGAAATATGTTGCATATAGCATGGAATAGTTGCCCTACTTTAAGCTATGTTCTTGTGGGGTTTTATATATTTCCAAATAACAGACATGTATGTGTTTTACTTTTGAAATATTGTAATGTTGCAAATCACCATTTAAAAACAAACAAAAGAGAACTGAAACCTGCCCACTAATGACTGCTCAGCAAAGGTATTCTGCCATCCATGTGCAATCCATTGCATCAATGTTAAATAATAGTAAAAATAGCAAAAACATTGACCTAATGTACCGGTGTTAAAAGCCAATGTTCACCCAGCAAGTCAGTGTCACTACATTGTCCCTCACAAACCATATCATTCAGTGGAGAAGATTCAGTTTTTCTCAAGTGCAGGAGAAGGTTCCAATGGACCTGGGTATTATCGTGTCTAACTCGGCTCTGGCGATCCTTTGCGCACTTTAGAAGGCGCGAGTGGCTGCTTGAATTCTGCCAAGAAATAATGTCCATGTACATTAGCCCGATCATATTTTCATCCAATTAATCCCTATTTATTTATTTTTTTAAATCTTCCTTTTCTCTCATGTTAATATTGAGAGGACCATATGGATTCATTGTAGAACATTATCTAGATTGTATAAAGATGATTGATAAACTAACTTTTTTTTTTTTTTTTTTGTCCCAAATCCCTTCTGTCCAAGTCTGATAACCCTTTCAGAATGCTGTGTCTTGTTGGTGTACGTTTGATGCAGTGGTGGAACTACCAGTGGTGCAACAATTGCGGTGTACCGGGGCCCATGGAGATAATGGGGCCCACAGCCCGCTAGTTCCACCTCTGGTCTAATGTCATTGATACCGAGCTATTGAGTCTATACGGGGTGCAGTCAGGTGTTGTTTTGAGGTAGAAGACAGGTATACAGGAGGAATTCTTAAACCCCTAGATTTGCTCTTAGACCTGTACACACAAAACTATTAGTGTATGTATTTCTCTGTAATATACAGTATTATGGGCAGCACGGTGGCTCAGTGGTTAGCACTTCTGCCTCACAGCGCTGTGAGGCACGAGTTCAATTCCTGACCATGGCCTTATCTGTGTGGAGTTTGTATGTTCTCCCCGTGTTTTTATGGGTTTCCTCCCACACTCCAAAAACATACTAGTAGGTTAATTGGCTGCTATCAAAAATTGTGTCTGTGTCTGTGTCTGTGTCTGTGTCTGTGTCTGTGTCTGTGTCTGTGTCTGTGTCTGTGTCTGTGTCTGTGTCTGTGTCTGTGTCTGTGTCTGTGTCTGTGTCTGTGTCTGTCTATGTTAGGGAATTTAGACTGTAAGCTCCAATGGGGCAGGGACTGATGTGAGTGAGTTCTCTGTACAGCGCCGCGGAATCAGTGGCGCTATATAAATAAATGGTGATGATGACCTGTATGTATAGCACCATTGAAAGCTGTTACATACTAGACATGGAGCTACAGTCACCTCAACTGGGTTCAATGTATCTTGTGCAGCTGTAAGGTAATTACCACCGAACTACAGTTTTGCATATGTCTCGAGAGATGAAATTAGATTTGAGTACATTCATTTGGAATAACTAGTACGGCATCTGTTTTATCTACACCAGGGAAAGTGTTATGTAAGTTCTAAGTGAGCCAATGCTTCGACATGTTCTTGGAACATGACAGATATTGGCACAGAGCTACAAGCTAGCTACTGAATGTAAATAATTTATACTTTGTAACATTGTAACACAGTCGCTGGTAAAGTATTGTCACTGTGTATCTAGCATAGTAGCCTCTTGCTGCTAACACTGGAAACTGTATTTACCATTTGACACCAGGACCACCTCCTTCCCTGTGGTTGGACGGCAGCCACCAGGCTCGGATGTCAGGCTCTGGAAAACATTCTACCAGTCACATCTGGATGTACAGTCAGCAACTAAATGAATGGCTTCTGCTGGGAACTCCCAAGATACATTTTTATTTTAATGTCGGAAAAAATTGGTTGCAGCTTTCAAAGTTCCTACAAAAAATGCTTTGTTTTGTTTTCTTTGCTAATATTTGCATTTATTTATTTTTTTAAAATGAAAGCGTTGACCACAATGTGTCATCTTTTTCCAGAGGCTCAATTTCTCAAAGGGTGGATTTTTTTCTTTTTTTTGGTATTTATATATATTTTTTTTAAGTTTTTGACTACAGAATATTGTGTGTTTCTACAGACACATAGGGCCTGAGTCATTAAGGAGAGCAAAGTATAAAAGAGGAGTAACTCTGCTCCTGGGCAAAACCATGTTGCAATGGATGGGGAGGTAAATTTAAATTGTGGGGACCGATTCATAGTGGGGAAAACGGCATGTCCTAGATCCACTTTACATTTCAGTGTAACAATAATGCAATCAAGTATTTGTGTGCTACATGAAAAAACATCCAGTATTTAACTTGTGTGCAAAATAAAAAACTAATGTGCACCCCTTGTATTGGAAGCATTTGTCCCGGAGAACATTTATTCCTTTTTTGGCCTTACTTTCCTTAATGACTCAGGCCCATAATATTAAGTGAAATAGTTTAAATTAAACTGCAAGCTAACATAAAACATCTGAGTTAGTTGGGAAATATGTTGCCATTTTCCACTTCGTACAATATTTATCTACTTAGGCAATGTATCCAGATAAATCTTTTTAGCTGATTGTGTTTGTACGTTTTATGTCCACTTGTTTGAACGGTGGCCAAAATTAATGGTTTAGGATGTAATAGCAAACCATATAAAATAGCCCAATAACAGGGACAACTTTCTTCCTTGTAAAGTTTTTAAGGAGTCTGAGGTTTTTCAGTGAACTGTGTTCAAGCAGAACATGATCTAGAGGGGACATAATGTAATACATATTGTATGTGACTGACAGAAAGAGTTGTTTTAAGAAGAAAGCTATATAAGTATAATTCCACCCTAAAATGATTGTTTAGCAGAAACCTCCCTTAGCATAGTGCAGGAAACCCCCAGAATTCAGAAACATTTGTGAGAAACATCCATAGCCCCCAACCCACGGCTCCACTACTACTTCTCCAGCGCTGACTTTGCAGTAAAAACTTAAGTCCTAACAGCACTGTATTAGTTTATGTATTAGTGGATGATTAAACACCTCTGTGCAGTCTGGATCTCTCTTAAGCACTAGGGGCCTGATTCATTAAGGATCGTAACTTAAGAAACTTCTTATATCCGTCTCCTGGCCAAAACCATGTTACAATGCAAGGGGTGCAAATTAGTATTCTGTTTTGCACATAAGTTAAATACTGACTGTTTTTCATGTAGCACACAAATACTTGATAACTTATTTGTACACTGAAATTTAAAGTTGATATTTGTGTGCTACATGAAAAAAGTCAGTATTTAACTTATGTGCAAAACAGAAAACTAATTTGCACCCCTTGCATTGTAACATGGTTTTGTCCAGGAGACTGACATAAGTTTCTCAAGTTAAGATCCTTAATGAATCAGGCCCCTTGCTACATGCTATTTGCATGGTCAACTCTAACAGTTGACAAGCAGTGAGGAGAACAGTGATGGATACATTGTAAAATGAGTAGGCCAAGGATGAGACAGCATTTTTTTTGCAGCTGTGAAGGTGGAGGGGGCTGCCACTCCTGCCCCTGTCGCCATCCTTGTCTCTCCTACTCTGAAATCCTCCAGCACCTGCCCAAGGATGACTCATGGTCTTTAGCCTTTATCCTTGGAATACACCAAGATTTGTCCATGTTTTTCTTTTTTACTTTGGAGAACTTGTGTTTTAAAATGAGTTTGTTTATACCTCTCACTGTCACAATTTTGCCCTGCAGCTCTCTGCTGGCAAAGCATGCTGAGACTTGTAGTTTCACAACACCTGGAGAGCCACAGGTTGGCCAGGCCTGATCTTTGTATTTTTTTTTTTTATATATATATTCATCTTTTTTAATTAAAATAGAAACATTTACCCTTTTAACCCACAACAGTAACTCAAATATTCACCGTTCCTTACTATTTAATATTATATTTTAGCTAATACTCAGTGGGCAATGACCATTTTGGCCCAACAATTGTATAGATGTATATTATACAGATAACAGGCATGGTGGTCTGTGTGTTAGGGAATTTAGACTGTAAGCCCCAATAATGGGCCAGGGACTGATGTGAATGAGTTCTCTGTACAGCGCTGCGGAATTAGTGGCGCTATATAAATAAATGGTGATAATAATAATGGTGGTAAGCAAGTGTTATTTTAAAGGCAATTTTAGAAGTGGGATGGTGAGGGTGCACTGTTTAATGAAGGTATGTTCTGGTTTTGTCTTTCTTCAGATGACACAGGATGCCCCAGCAGTCAGTCCGTCTCCCCAGTTAAGACCCCCTCTGATGCTGGGATGAGCCCGATGGAATTCTGTACGGGAAGCGAGGATGATTATAGTCGCAGGAGAGTTGGCGTTGACACTTTTGCAGATGGTAACATTCAGCCAGCCCGATACAAAAAGGAAACGAAAATTGGACTACTAAAGACTGGGCTACTGAAAACGGGTAACTTTTTGTATTCTCTGTATAATATTCTAGAATAATCAGTGGTTGACATTTTAGGTATTTAAAATGTATCCTGTGAAGCACATTTTTGTATGTGTAGTATATGTTTTACTCATTCCATAAATATTTTAGATTGCAGGGTTGTAGAAAAAGGTTTATAACTCTGTTTTATCTACACTGCTTAAAAGGAATACATTATTTATGTTGCAAAAAAAAAATTGCTTTAACAATTTGCCCAAAATTATTTTATTTAAAGGGGGGAATTCAATTGACGGCGAGATATTTTTTTATTTTTTATTTTCCCCGCAGCGTAAAAAGCAAAAACAAATCCCGCGCGTGTTTTTAACTGCTATAGCGACTGTTTTTCTTTAACACAGCGTTAAAACTAGTGCAATTCAATTGAAAAAGAGGGAACGCTGCCCCCACACGTTAGTCATTGGTGTTTGCGAGTTTTTAGGGGAGTTTTAACGCGGTCATGTATAACACAAAATAAAGGATTGGCATAAATTTTCATACATTAGATTCCATTATACAACCTATTTATTTGATAATATCTACATTACAGTACTTTCTTTAGCATATTTTTTTAATGCACTATTTGTTTACTATAGAATCATCTATACCATGTCAAAACACATTAGTACATACATATTTGTACCAAAAACATACATAAATATATTAGTGATTTCTTTTTTTATTTTTTCACAAGAAAATCAACTTTTTATTGTCATGCATTACTGATGAACATAGTTTCTTTTTTTATTTTTCATTATTACATGATTTCAAATAGTTTTCATAGTTTTTTTTATTTTTAGCACACCCCAAAGAGGTGCGAGATAAAACAGCATATTGGCCTGTTTAATGCGCCGCGTTAAAAAACAATTGAATAGCTTTTAACGCGACTGCCTCTCAACCACCCTATTCTTTTTGTAGACCTTCTACTGGAGCGCGAGAGGACCGTTTCCTGAAAAAGAGACTGAGCGTTAAAAATGGAATTGAATAGCGGGTAAAGTTAACTTGCTCGAAAATGATAAAAAAAAAAAAAGCGTTACAATTACTTAACGCGGTGTTAATAAATATCTTGCAGTCAATTGAATTCCCCCCCCCCAAAGAATCTTCTGCTGTAGAATAAAATTCAGCTCACATTTGGGTATACTGAATGGTGGGCAATACTATATGCAATATTCTCCTTTGCCAGGTTTACAATATGCCCACTGCTGAGAATCACTCCTTCCTTCAAGGTGCATTCACTTGCACGAATTCCGCCCCTCGTTCTATTAGAGCAAGAGGCACCCACACTATGGTGTCTGAGTCAGACTTTTGCCAGGAACTGCCCAAAGAGTGCAGTCTCTTGTGCTGACCTCAAAACTTAATTGTAGAAAGACAGTCTGAGATTGTGACCTGTGATGTATCGCTGTTTTGGATGTTGTGTCCCCCCCCCCCCCCCCCCTGTATTTCAGACAGTATCAGGACTAGGATCTGCATTACATAGACTGTATAAAATACTGATTCAACATTTTATTAGAGGCTGCCCAATACAGAAGGTGAGGTGAGAGGTCGCTGTCTCTCACCCCAGCAGACAGCACTAGCCTTCCACTAACCCGCTAGAGAGGGCTATGGACACTTTTTAAAAAAAAAAAGAAAAATAAATGTATTTCTACACCTCTTATTTGCCTCTTTAAGACTACATATTCCAGTTTCACCACCTCTCGGATAACCTATATATGAGATAGCAGCAGTAATTTGTATGCGTGACTGCTCTCTCCATACATATTCAGCAGAATTCTCAGACTGTTGCTATAGTAACTTTAGGTTTGACTAACAGAATACAGTGTGAATACAGAATATTCTCACACCTGAACATTGAGACTTTCAATGAGCTCTGATACAATAGAAACTGTTTACTCCAGGAAATAAAAGCCGTAGTAGAACATAACATCTCCATCTCTGGCTTCTAAATTATCACAAATATCACAGGGTTTTTTTTCCCCCTGTTTGGCCAAGAGTTGGTTATTCGTGTGAGGATAACAGGAGTTATACATCTTGCATTACCTCATCTGATTTCATGCATGCAGCAAGCACTAAGGTTGATCAAACTAGTCACTATTAATCTTATCAGAGACCAAGGTTTCTCATTTTCGGTCATCTAGTATCCCCAAATGATGATCTTTTAAAGATGTCCCCAGTGATTGCATTGATGAGCTAAGGCGCATATTTTACCCAATATCACAGTTATGGGGCCCGATTTTTGAAAAGGACCTGGTGCCGCAGGTCACAATCTGTCACCCCCTCTTTAGTTTTTTTCTTTGACCCTGACCTTGGGGCGCTCAGGTGTGCAGCAAACAAGAGAGTTATGACCAATAGGAAGCCAGGATACTGCCGGGTAAACTTGTCAGGAACTTGATTGGTTGCTTAGGGATTGAGTTCTGTATTTATAACTAGAACGTGACAGCAAGATGGAATCCAGCGGCAGGGCCAGGTACTAGGGGAACGGTATATGGAGCTCCCCACCCTGCTCCATTACAGACACCCCATCTCCCCCGCCCCTTGTTCTAATAAACAGACACCTGGGCACATATTTTATGCTGTAGTAACACTTAATACATATTACAATATACACTGATCAGCTACAACTTTCAAACCTGTCAAGGGGTGGGATTTCTTAGACAGCAAGTGAACAGTCAGTTCTTGAAGTTGATGTGTTGGAAGCAGGAAAAATGGGCAATGTAAGGATCTGAGCAACTTTGACCAGGGCTATATTGTGTTGGCTAGATGACTGTGTCAAAGCATCTCCAAAGTGGCAGGTCTTGTGGGGCGTTCCAGGTATGCGGTGGTGAGTACCTACACAAAGTGTTCCAAGGACGGACTACCAGTGAACCGGTGACAGGGTCATAGGCTCCCAAGGTTTATTAATGTGTGTGGGGAGCAAAGGCTAGCCGGTCTGGTCCAATCCCACAGATAAGCACCTGTAGCACAAATTGCTAAAAAAGTTAATGCTGACTGTAATAGAAAGGTGTAGAACATACACTGTATCGCACTTGCTGCGCATGCGGCTGCGAGGCCGTGGACTGGTCAGAGTGTCCATGCTGACCCCTGTCCACTGTTGAAAGCGGCTACAATGAGCATGTGAGTGCCAGAACTGGACCATGGAGCAATAGAAGAAGATGGCCTGGTTTGATGAATCGCGTTTCCTTTTAAATCATGTGGACAGCCAGGTGCTTGTGTGTCGTTTAGCTAGGGAGAGATGACACCAGGATGCACTATAGGTAGAAAGCAAGCCGGCTGCGGCAGTACGATGCTCCGGACAATGTTCTGCTGGGAAGCCTTGGGTCCTGGCATTCATGTGGATCTTACTTTGACACGTACCACCTACATAAACATTGTTGCAGACCAAGTACACCCCTTCATGGCAACATTATTCCATGATGGCAGTGGCTTCTTTCAGCAGGATAATGTGCCCTGCAAAAATTGTTTAGGAATATTTAAAGCGAGTCCCTGGGACCCACAAAATTATGCTCCCCTTGCGCTCACTGGTCCCTCTGAGATGTTTACTGACCCATTTAAATAGATTCTCACATTTTGAAGAGGAGAAATTCCTGAAAGCATGACCCATCCATTCCTAGACATTTTGTTTACTATTAATTAGCAGTTTTGTTGGGATGCTTTTTGCGTTTTTGTTAATCTAGCACTTTCTGCAATGCTGTATAGAACATCTATAATGGAGAGGGGCTCTCATGAGCGCTTGCAGTCTAGTCCAAATAAACACCGGAACTGAAGAAGGAATTGCATGATTACAAGTTTTTACCTAAATTTTCTTCCCTTCTCTGGGATTCTGAAAATAAAAAAAAAATAGAGAGCAAGAGAGAATATATCTCGTATATAAGCCAACTTGTATCCTGCGTTTTCAGTTCATTCGGTCACAAGGTCAGTCAGATGTACTTGTAGCAGATGTATTTGCATTTGCAATCGGGCTTGCTTCTGTCAACACCTTCTGGAATGTTTAATTTGTTTGCTTGTTACATGTATGTTCTTGTTCACAAAATTCTCAATCAATTGTATTTCTCCACTCAACATTATTCACTCAAATACGCAATCTTATTTTATATTGGTCAGATACCAGTTCAGACTTTGAATGTAACTGGCTATATATTCTAATATCTGAATTGATGTTACTTTGGCTTTCATACTGATATAGATTATGTTCCTTAAGTGTGCTTTTTTTTTTTTTTTTTATAATCATTTTAAATTATAATACGCTCTGTGGTGGTTTGTCTACTGTGAGGTTAAGGAATGTTCATTTTATGCTAGTTGAGCCAATTTACAACCAAATGCCCTTACTAATGATAAAATATTTGTAGATTACGACACAACCCTCAGCTACTCCGAATTACTTTGTACTCTGCGATTAAGGGTCTGTTGCACAGTGGCTAGATCACTGTTCAACTCCTCTTAGTATGACCCAATTTGGCACTTCCTTTGCAGCTTGACGATCACTTAATCTTGCCATATATCCTCCGCAGTCATCATCAATATTTATTTATACAGTGCCAGCCACCTTTTGTTAAATGTTAATTTTGCTAATAATTCAACCCATTATATTATCATACTCGCTTTAACAGCCACAAACATTTAAATTGTAACCCATCAAACGTCGCCTGTCACCCAGTGCCGTTGAATATCATCATCATCACCATTAATTTATAGAGCGCCACTAATTCCGTAGCGCTGTACAGAGAACCCATTCACATGAGTCCCTGCCCCATTGGAGCTTACAATCTAAATTTCCTAACATATACATATACACATACATATATACATACACACACACACACACACACACACACACACTAGGTTCAATTTGATAGCAGCCAATTAACCTACAAGTATGTTTTTTTTGGAGTGTGGGAGGAAACTGGAGCACCTGGAGGAAACTCACGCAAACATGGGGAGAACATACAAACTCCTCACAGATAAGGCCATGGTCAGGAATTGAATAATGCTATTTGAGGCAGCATTTGGGTTCTGCACCCTGCATTATTCCTAATTTTCTCCTCACCAAACCACACACCCTGACTTCTTTTTTAGTCTATTGGTTATTAATTTAAATTTAAAAAAGCCCCATAAATGTGGACTATTCCTTTAAACATAAAATGGAAGTATACCAAACCTACTTTTAATATCATTTTTTTTTTTTTTTTTTTTTTTTTGTGGTCAAAGTGCTACTATATTATATGGGATAATGCAGCCTAAACAGGCAGAATGCTTTTATGATGGTTAAGCCCCCCCCCCCAAAGTGTCTTAGGATATCATATTTCACAGTATAGTGTGTATTCTCTTACACAGTCCTCCTACAGTATATTCTACACATACTGCATGTACAAGGACTTTAAGAGGAAAACTAAGTTTCAGTTGTTTTGTTGTGATGTGTAACTAATGAAAATGTTGACTTATGTGGAAAATCGCTCCCAGTAACGAGGTCTTGGTTATTTGTCATAACTGTGGAAATATTTTGTTTTAGAAAGCACTCTTGTTTAAACAAGTCACACAGAGATAGATGTTACTTTTCTCTAACAGTGTTCTCTATTCACCTCTCTGTGCGTGTAGTATCCTGATTGCCTCTGTCTGCAAATTCCTGGTGTTTTCAATGTCCGCTTTTTAAATCCACATACAGAAGATGCCAGATTAGGAGAGGTGAAACTGTCACGGTCACACCAGTGACCCTCTTGTGTGTAAACCAGTAGGACTTGGTTAGAACATGGATATCTTTAAAGAGATAGAGATGCTCTAGTGCTCAAACTGTTCCCTGTCTTCAGTATGTTTTCAGTGTAGTCTGGTAGTATACCAGTGGTTCCCTATAATGAGGTTGTCTGTAACTCATATTCACATTCAGCAGCAGCAATGACTTGTGCTGATGTGTATCCCTTCTGAGGAATGCACCAGCAATGGGTGTATACAGCGGTTTATTAGGAATTTTGAAGTGGCCGTGGAATATATTCTGAGAGAAGCCTCATGTTGTAAGTGGGGCCAAGTTGTCAGGCAGCAGTAGGCGGGGCAGTGTATGGAGAGTTATACTGTGGGTGTGACATGAACCACTGTTGGGGACATAGAGGGTTCTCCATCACAAGTAGAGCAGAAGATTCTCGCTGCAATGCTGAGAGCGTTCTGGTGGCCTCGCTGCATTACGGAGGGCTAGTACTCTTACCGTACTGTTGTAAAACACTGACATTTTGACACATTTTGTGAGTTTCTATAGCTGTAGTAATAAGGCAGTGAAAGTACCTGCTGGGATTTGTAGTGCTGTGAGAATGCGTGATGGGAGTAATACTGTAACGATAGTGTGTGCTTAGACTGGTCACAATAGTGTGTATGGGAATAATACTGTTGTCTTGTTTTTGGGTTATTCTAGTTTGTTTTTTTGTTGGTGAATCGCAGCATTTTGGACCTAAATCAGATCCGGGAGATTTCCACACTCTCCCAGGAGTCCGTGAGACTCGCGCTAAATGCTGGAGTCTCCCGGACATTCCGGGAGCGTTGGCGAGTGAGTATTTCCCTGAGTGAGCTGGTGGCTGGATATTAAACCTGGGTTGCTCCGTAAATATGGAGGAAAGGAGACTGTGCCTGACTCTCATTGATGACCTCACCAGCATTCTGAACATAATGCTTTCTCCATCAGTCACCAATGCAGTGTAAGAAATGGTAGAGGAGGAGGAAGCCAATTAAAGCTGGGCCAGATTAAGTGTCTGCTTACCACGGTCAGCTAGTGTCGCTAGGGTGCTAAGCATTGCTGCCCTGGCTACCTTTTAATGATGGAAAATCTTCTATCACTGCTATTTGTGAAATGGACCCCCTGTGTCTTTTACCCTGCAGTTATGTGAGGTACTGGAGTGGATGGTTCATTTGTCTCCCTTTCCTGTACTGTATTTTGTCCTATTGTCCAGCTGAGTCTTTAGTTTATTCTAATATTTGATATGCTGTTGCCATGGAAACTGTTTTGCTCTAACAATCCACTGATACCACAGGACTAACTTTTCCTGGGAGTTCTAGATAAAATGGTTTCCATGGCAACAGTATGCCAGCGCTCAGACAATATCAGGGCATAGAGGGATGTGCATTTTCTTTACTTTTTACCAGCCGGTAATAGTATTTTTTTTTTTATTTTTTTTTTTCTTACTTTGTATTTCTGAGTGCAATGTAAATACACAGTAAAAATATAAACACAATGCAATAAAATAACATGCTGCACAATGCAATATGATTTTTATTCTTGGCAAACTATTCTGTAGTAAGGATCTGGGAAACAGTGAATAAGGGGCAATTTAATATCTGATATAAAGTTACACAAATTGAGGCTGTATAACAAGAGCTTGATATATATCAAATGATCTGATTAGGTGCATTGCCAAGGCAACATATTTAGTTACTGTCACAAAATGCAGATCAAGTGACCTTTCATGGCAATCAGTGACCAAATCAAATTCTGTTTAATGGTGGAAGTGGTAGCTGCTGCTAAGTACCATATTAAGTGCCTACGGGGTTGAAGCTAAAAGATGGCCATACCAAAATATGGGAATCCCTTTTTAAGGCTGGATTCAGGTTTAGGGGGCCCTACTATGAAAGGCTCACTCCAAAGAGTTGCCAGAGCTTTCTATGTGTAATGTGTGTGTGTGTGTGTGTGTGTGCTCTGATTAGGCCAGGCAAGCACTGCACTAATGAGTCCAAACAGTCTTATCTGCAGCAACCAGTGCCTGGTAGTGGACGAGTGCAAGTCTCTGAAGAGCTCATGGCACTGCCACACTATGACGCAGAAGGCTGGTGCCACGTGGCAGAGGGGCTAGTCAGTTTGTGGGGGTCCCTGTTGTAAGATGGTTTTGAAGCTAGTGCCCCTGGTTGCTCAGCCTCTAGTCCCACTCTGGTCACCTACCAGGTTGTGGATGTCTGATGTATACATCTACTCAGTAAAGTCAATAAAAATGTTAATTCATAGGATTATACTTGAAGATGAAGCTGTTTCTATTAAGCAATAAATGTTTATTGTCTTAATGTCTATTCTTGATTTTTCACTCTACTTCGTTAAAATCTGATTGTCAGTACAGGGGCAAACGCAGGATTTGTAGAGGGGGGGTTTCCACACCACGCCGCCAGTGGGCGTGACCAGCATGCATGGGGGGTGTGGCTATAATATTAGACAGTGCTTTGCTGCTCTCCAACTCTTCCTATCCCCATAATATACATGGGCAATGCTGCGTGCACTACTGTTAGGTGCACGCAGCTCTCCCTTTTGAAGCAGAGCCGTGTGAAGCGGAGGCAGGGTCCAGCCACCTCAATTATACAGTGCCCCAGGCTTGGAGGGGGGTTTCCAGGCACTAGAAACCCCCCCCCCCCCCCTCCGTTTGCCTATGCAGTATGAGGACATTGTGAAGAGGAGTTAGCGTTTAAATTACACACTGCCCCATCTGATGACTGGTATACTATACAGAGCACCAAAATCTGATTATGAGTGTACAATAATGACCAGTATGCAGTGCAGAGACCAATTTTCTGGTGATTTGTATACAACGCAGAAGACAATCTGGTGACTAGTATACAATACAAACCCCAAGAAAGGACTTCTTGGCTGTGGTAACCAGTGTTTTCTAGTGACACTTGCACCATAGACAGAAACCCAGTTCTGCAGTGGGATACGACTGCCACTCTGTGTTTTTATGACTGGTTCCTAGGGAATGGATTAGTTGCATTCTCATGTATATTGGTTTAGTTCACAAAATGTCTGCTTCCACTATGTGCAGGTAATGAGTTATTAAAAGTTAACGAGCGCTCCTTTAATTAGCAGAAACCTACAAAAAGTAAATCTGTTTCAAGAAATGTAAATAAGAGATTTCTCTGTGCCCTAAAATAAGACGTTGTGCTAGGAAAGGGTGGGGTTGATTATTCACCTAGCTTCCTGTACTGGCACTTGTGTGGAACAAGTATAAAGGAAGGGTGGGTTTTTCTTGCTAAAATAGAAGACAATATAGTGGGCATAATACTTGTATGCGAAGAAGGAAAAATATTTTCTTTATCATAATCATAGTATGTGTTATGGAAATCAAGATCAAAGGTTGCAAGAAAACAACTGACATGGACACATGCGATGGAGTATTGTGTGTGTGTGTGTGTGTGTGTGTATACATATCAGCGGCTATTTATATAGCGCCACTAATTCCGCAGTGCTGTACAGGGAACTCTCATCAGTCCCTGCCCCATTGGAGCTTAGTCTAAATTCCCTCACACACACACACACACACACACACACACAGCGACTAGGGTCAATTTGATAGCAGCCAATAACTTGCTAGTATGTTTTTGTTTTTTGTTTTTTTTGGGATATCATCATCATCATTTATTTATATAGCGCCACTAATTCTGCAGCGCTGTACAGAGAACTCACTCACATCAGTCCCTGCCCCATTGGAGCTTACAGTCTAAATTCCCTAATATAGACACACACTCACACACAGACATAGACAGACAGACAGAGAGGGAGAGACTAGGGTCAATTTAGATAGCAGCCAATTAACCTACCAGTATGTTCTTGGAATGTGGAAGGAAACCGGAGCACCCGGAGGAAACCCACGCAAACACAGGGAGAACATACAAACTCCACACAGATAAGGCCATGGTTGGGAATTGAACTCATGACCCCAGTGCTGTGAGGCAGAAGTGCTAACCACTAGGCCACTGTGCTGCCATAACCACTTACACACGTGTTTTTAACACTGTAAATGCTGGGGATTATTAGAGCCACTTGTACCAAACGCTCTTATAAAACAGCAATAGATTTATATGAATGTATCAGAATGTAGGGTGGCTGACTCCTATATCGTCGTTGTAGTATGCTGAATTGGTAAGACGGCTTTTGCAGTAAGCCGTGATGGTGGGGAGAGATGGGGTATAAGATTATATGTTAATAAGGAAAGATATTAGGCCCGAGGGATATGGGGAAGTTCTGGGAGCTGCCTAAAAACCTATGTGCCCTGTCCGTATGAATTTACTAACACAAAATGTGAGTCAAAGGACCTTATCTAGCCTTGGGCACAAATTTAGCTCAATGGTGCAAATTTGCACATGCACAAACAACGTTGAGATGCAAGGTCTACAAATGTATCTGCTGCATACAAATACTGGGCAGCTTTATTTTGCCACTACACTTTAGAGTTGAGCTTGGAAGCACCTCCCCCATACTCTAAACTTGCCTGCACAGTTCACATTTGTCCCAACGCAGCACAACATTGTTGGAACAAACACTTATAAAACAATACTGTGTAAGACAGAGGGAGTGATAAGAGGGTCCTACTCAAGCTTACAATCTATGGGATACTTGCCAACTTTCTCGGAATTTTTCTGAATTCTGCTACCTCTCCCAGGAGAGCAGACTCTCCTCCCACACTCTTCTGATACTAGACATGATTTGTTATCCCTCTGTACAGGTTTATGGACTTGTCTGACAAGGTTTGGTCTGCTGCCATATTGTTGGTCTGGTTTTTTTTTTAAGGACATGGTAGTGATATACCCATCCATTGATGTCATACCCTGACCCACATATCCCTTGGCCCTAAACCATGCCTGCAATCTATTGTAATATGAGAGGATTCTACACCTCAGTAAGATTGACAGGAGGGCTGTAGCAGTAGGTAAAAGGATTATGTGCAAGACGGGTCAAACAGTATCCACTGACTAGAAGGTTACAATCTGGAAGCAGACATGCGAATACCATTAGTTGTATAGGATGTTGGTTGTAATCCTTTCTCACTAGGGACACAATGCACTACATGCATCTATATGGAACAGTCCAATTAAAAAGTTGCAATCTCCATTCTCACTGCTATTTATTGGCTGGCACGGCCACACCCCTTCACAGTGTTACACGCCCTCTGACTCTTGTCCAGGGCTGTCAGCCAAATGATTGAATTCTGCATCGGACAGATTCCAATGAGGGGAATAGTGGGTAGGGTCTCTGTGGTGGGGGGGTGTGCTTTCTTTTGCAGCTTTTTATGCTTTTAATTCTCCATTTCCAGTGCACGCAGCTTAGTGGGTTTATGAATGAAAATAAACATTTCTAAAAGACAGCATGCTGTAAAAAGGAATTTACATCACAGTTCCCTCTCTCTTTTAACCTCTGTTCACAAGCCTGGATGTAATATAAATTGTTACCTTTCAGCTCAGCAGCTGCTGAGCTCTTACTCTCTGGCTCAGTCCTTTCTTTTTCCTCTGTTGTCATGGAGCTGTCTAGATTTGCTTACTTGACCTACGAGCACAAGGATGCATTAAAGTCTGTCTCCATGACAACACAGACGTAGAATCTCTCCTCTTCCAAGAGGAAATATGGATATTCCGTACATCCCTGCAGTCATGGGGATGCAGCTTTATGTGCACTGTCTTCATATCTCTCAACATGAAAAACAAAATATAAAAACAAAGAGCAGAGGGAACGGCTTAGCTGCAATTAAGAATATTTTTATTTTTTTCTTATTAATTCAGGACACATTAATATCTGTAATTGGCATTTTTTGTGAGAAGGCAAAGAATGTATCTTTGCTGTTCAGAAAGGGAGCACTTGAAAGTGAGTAACTATAGAAAACTAAAGCTCACAAATGGAAACTGATTAATTATCTTGTATAATATAGTGGTTTTGGTCATGATTCACCAACCTGCTAACTCCTAGGGTAGATTCTTTAAATCTACCCTACTTCCATTGACAATTATCTGCTGAACTTTATTCTCGTGGGTTTTTTTTCCCCCTGTCTCTTGGCCACTACGGGAAGAGAGATGTCTGTTTTGTATATGGACAAACACTGGTCACTTGTCACAAGATTAGGGTCTGCTTTGTACACTAGCTACCGTGACTGGTTCTGCTTTGTACGCTAGCTACCGTGACTGGTTCTGCTTTGTACGCTAGCTACCGTGACTGGTTCTGCTTTGTACGCTAGCTACCGTGACTGGTTCTGCTTTGTACGCTAGCTACCGTGACTGGTTCTGCTTTGTACGCTAGCTACCGTGACTTTTTCTGCTTTGTACGCTAGCTACCGTGACTTTTTCTGCTTTGTACGCTAGCTACCGTGTCTGGTTCTGCTTTGTACGCTAGCTACCGTGTCTGGTTCTGCTTTGTACGCTAGCTACCGTGTCTGGTTCTGCTTTGTACGCTAGCTACCGTGTCTGGTTCTGCTTTGTACGCTAGCTACCGTGTCTGGTTCTGCTTTGTACGCTAGCTACCGTGTCTGGTTCTGCTTTGTACGCTAGCTACCGTGTCTGGTTCTGCTTTGTACGCTAGCTACCGTGACTGGTTCTGCTTTGTACGCTAGCTACCGTGTCTGGTTCTGCTTTGTACGCTAGCTGCAGTGTCTGGCTCCTATTTACAATGGTCACCAGAATGGCCTCTGCTTTTCATATCTGGAAGCAAATTGAATTATGCCTTGGTCATCAGATTTGCAACATACTAGGAGTATAACATGCTGCACAATAATATAAGTACAGAGTATGCTGGGAAGTGAGGAGTATAATATGCTTTAGTAGTATGCTGTTTATGGTTTGCCTGCCTTTTACTAGTTTGTGTAGACGATACAGACAGGGCTGACAAGGGGAGCGCGAAGACTGAGGGGCGCTCCCCCCGCCTGCCATTCCCGTTTGACTGCCGGCACATTAAAAAAAAAAAAAAAATTAGAAAAAGAAACCCTGCTGGCGCCCTCCTTCCCCCTCCCCTCTGCTCCCTTCTAACTGACAGTGTTGGGCGTGACGTCCTCACGTCCCGACACTGGCAGTGAGGAGCAGCACACTGAGCCGGCGAGAAGTTAGAAGAAGAGAAGGGAAAAAAGGTAATAGAAAGGTAAGTAAATAACAGAGGGGAACAGTAATGTGGGGGGGGAAGGAGGGGATACAGTAATGGGGGGTGGGGGAAGGAGGGAGACGGTAATGTTGATGAGGAGAGGGTACAGTGTGATAAAGGTGCACAGTTTGATGATGAAGGGGCACAGTGTAATGAAGGGGGCACAACCAAACTAATTTTCCAAAAATTTTAAATCTTATTACAAAGAATACATATTCTTCATTTACATTATTCATATATATATATGAATAATATATTAATATATATGAACAATATATTCATATTGTACTTTGTGTTTATTGTCCTGTACTGTTTTACCCTGTATAGTCTACTGTTTGTACCATGTTCGGCGCTGCGGAAACCTTGTGGCGCCTAACAAATAAACGATAATAATAATAATAATATAGCAATTCATGTTTGCTCTTTAATGTATTTATTTGTATTATTCTCTTTAGTAAAGTGTATTATATGATTTGTATTGAACGAAAAAGCATTATTGAATGAACAAATAATTTATAAAAGAGGAGGCCGCAAAATTATTTTTTGCAGGGGGGCACCGGACTTACTAGCACCAGCCCTGAATACAGACCCTTTTTTTCCACTGATAATTGTATCCAGCAAATCAGAAAAAGGAACTTTTAAGATGTCTGGTAGAGGTGACACTTCTGGGAAATCACTGTTTTGTTTTAAATGTGTGTGATTTATAATATAAAAACACAGGGTGTTTTTGTTTTTTTGTTTTACATGAATATTGAGGACCTCCTTCTTTTATCCCAGGATAGATTTGCAGAGTTCACTATTACATGGTTTAACTGGTTATAATTAAATTAATCTGCTTCCTATCGCTCACATTGATGCAGTCGCCACCCAACCCCTAATATTAACCTCTGTATAAGATAACAAAGCACAATATGTGCACATCCTGTCAGCCTCATATCTAGGCTCTTACATCCTAAATCCAGATGTCTCTATTACCCCACTAAATTACTCACCCATTCCTTCCCATTTGCTCTGCCTCCCTCCTTTCCTTCCCATTCTACCCCACCATTTGTTTATACTGCCTCCCCTTTTTCTTACCATGATATTCACAGAATTGTTCAAATCTAATATATATTATAGTGTGTGTGTGTGTGTGTGTGTGTGTAGTAAATGCTTATTTGTTTTCAATAATACCTATACATAAAAAAATATGGATTTTATTTAGCCAATATGAAGAAGCCCTGTTTGAAAAAGTAAGTACTAGAGAAGTACACACAAGTAAAATATAACAAATACAGTGTATCAAATGCAACACTGTGGCTCAGTGGTACTTCTGCCTCACAGCGCTGGAGTCATGAGTTCGATTCCTGACCATGGCCTTATCTGTGTGGAGTTTGTATGTTCTCCCCGTGTTTGCGTGGGTTTCCCCCGGGTGCTCTGATTTCCTCCCACACTCCAAAAACATACTGGTGGGTTAATTGGCTGCTATCTAAATTGACCCTAGTGTCCCTCTCCCTCTCCCGTAAGCTCCAATGGGGCAGGGACTGATGTGAATGAGTTCTCTGTACAGCGCTGCAGAATCAGTGGCGCTATATAAATAAATGGTGATGGGGAAGTACAACAAATAATGACACTGCTTCATCCACAGCACATAATGTTTCTTTAGCTGATAAAAGTTCCTCTCGATTTTTCAAGTATTTCCGTCTTGGCAGAGGTGTCCCAGATAATAATTTTGGACATTGGAGGTAACATTATCTGCACAGTGTTTCTAGAACATGTTTTGATACATATTGTCCTCTGAGTGCTATGAACAGTTCATGTTTCTCCTGCAGGTGTTTGGCAGTTTAATAAGTTTCTTTTTTTTTTGTTTTTATGATTTTAGGAAGTGAAGCAGATTTCAGTTCATCAAGCAGCACTGGCAGTATATCTGCTCCAGAAGTCCATATAAATGCTGTGTCGGGAGGCAAGAAGACTTCATTTACACGCAAGTAAGAATTCTCTGTAGTTATGCCTGCAGCTAGTCTTGTCTTATGCCAGTCAGTGGTTTGTAGGAAATAATCTTAAGAGATATATATTATATATATTTTTTTTTCTTTTAATAGCACATAAAATTTTCATACATTACTGTACACAGAATTGTTCAGGCATATTCTGGGGAGAAGATTTATTTTTTTCTTACTGTCTTCCTTTAATGTAATGCGATAGCACCCAAATTTCAAACTGGTTTGTTTGTTTGTTTTTTTGTTTTTTGTTTTCCCCTCCTTCTTATTATGACATATAAAACAATCTGTTTTGCTAAAGGCTCTTCTTATACTAAATATTGCTAGTTTAGCTTAAGGATCCTAGGTGACAATATGCCTGTATTGTGTTGCCAATATATACAACGTAGTTGTTTACCCCCTCCGTTTAGTGCTTCTATTTCATTACGTTGTTTATGAGCAGAATATTTCCACAGCTGGGATACAATGTTCAAGGTCTCCACAAACTACAATCTGACAAAACAAACCAACTAACAGGCAAATAAACATAAAATAACGGACCTCATGGTTTTGTATGTTGTAATTAAAATTGAGTTCCAAGTTTTTTTCTTCACTTTAGTGCACGTCCCATATAAATCAGAGACGGTGATCTCCATTTATAAGATCACTTTACAACACAACCCACAACTGGCATAGCGAGGTTGGCGTATTAGAGTACAGGGAATGTATGTGGTGGTAGGTGAGGGTAAATGAAGCAGGATCACTTCCAATGCAGCAGTGGTCACTTTATTTTACTTGTCACATAAGATGTAAGCCGTAATAGCCTTTCTCCTCTCTCCTGTTTCGGAAGACTGCCTTACCGCACAGAGCCTCAGAAACGCGTCTCCAGGATAACAGCCGAGAGGTGACTGCATGTGTACCTATAAGTGTACATCATTCTGTGTAGACATTGTGGAGTTTATGGGGAGCACCTTCATAGATGTGATCATTAGCAGAACGTCCGTGTATTCATCTATGTTCTCAACACTGTATGCACGTGTTTGGGGGGGTTATTGCATAATCTAAACAGTCTGGAATAACAAAACGGTTACAATAATCTTGAACTTTCTATATGCAATTGGTCATTGTGGCCATTATTAAAGGTGTTTTCACTTCTGATTATTTTAACTTAATGACCTTTTTTCTTTCTAGCCTATTTGTTATTTTTAGACAGGGTTTTTCGTTATGTGGCAGAGCTGTTCAGTTGTCAGCATATAATTCAATTTATAGTACATATTTTTATACACCTCTTTTCTAAAATAAATTAACATTGCTCTTGTACACTATATAATGCAGATAACCACAGATTCTGGCTTTTTATTTTGTCGAACTGCAGTTCTCACTCTGTACTACAGTAAAATAAGAAACTTGTAACTTGTAATTTGTCAAAGGAAGGCTTCATCAGGAAGATGCGGAGTGCCTTTGATATTGTGCACCAAATATTTGTTACTTTTGTATATGTAGTTAGAAGATGATTTGAGCTCTTTAATGGCAATTGTGTTGCACTCCTTTTTTTTTTTTTTTTACTATTCTTAAAACACATTCCAAATGAAGCATTTTATGTTTCCCTTTTGTGTCATCAATTTTAAAATGCACCACAAACATATACCCAATATATCTACTTTCCAATATTCCAGGAGAAAAAGGGCCTTGAGTGCATTCACCCCCTTATAGCAACCACAAATTGGGAAGCTACATGTTTCGTTTGTTTGCTTTTTTTGTTTTTTGTTTTTTTATTACACAGAACATTCTGTAGCTTTGAGTAGACTGTAGTGGCACTGCCTCATCTCCAGGTGATTTCCTGGCTTTTGTTCTGTTTTTTTCATCCTACAAAAAAGTGATGTGCTCCTCTGACAACCCTAGGCAGGTGCCAAATGTGCCCCATGGTAAATCTGGCACGAATTGAAATTCAAGGGACTATTTTTATGTCTTCCATTTGCGTTTCCTCACCGCATTTATTTTGACAGGATTACAGTGTACCTGCATGATAATGATTTGTCATGGATAATGTTGGCATTATCCACTTCAATGGTTAAACTGCGGATATCTACTTTTTTTTTAATTTTTTTTGTGTTATTGGTTAAAAAGTTTGTCCTACTTTTTTTGTTCTCTTTACTTTCAAAGCCATGATTTTTTTTTTGTTTTTGTTTTTTTTAAATTAAATATAATCTGAAATCTTTGGTGTGCTTGTTTCAGTCGTGTGTCTCATGGACGAGGTCATAACTGTTCATCAGGAAAACCTGTGCATAGTCCCCCGGCCTCACGTGAGAAGGATCTATTTTCAGTGCTGTGCAGCAGTCAGATGACCCCAGTAACTGTTCATGATGCCTATGGAATCTCCTCTGCCAGCAGCAGTAACTCTGGGTCCTACAAAGGCAGTGACACCAGCCCTACCCTAAGGTACTTTTTATCTATGTATGTATCCTCAGGATCCAGTCCTTCAATGTCTTTTCATTTAACTGGCTGAGGAACTGCTATGTTTCAAGAGCTTATTAAACTGAATATATCTGATACACACTTATGATCATTGGAGAAATATTTCTCTTCTTGGGCATGGCCGAGTGCTTGATGTTTAAGAATGTTCTATAATACTATAGCTAGCCTTTCAGTGTAAGAGGAAAAAAAATAGACAATACCTTGCGCTTGTCTATATAGCTAGTGTAGGTACATATGTCAGAACTCCTTAAAGGGGCAATATTATTATTATTATTTATAGGGCGCCACAAGGTGTCCGTGGCGCCGTACAGGGACAAGAACGAATTACAATACAAGGTGAGACAGCACAGTACAGCTAGTGAGAGCGGGGGTGTATCCGCAAATGACGGGGCCCAAAAGGAGGGCGTGGAAGACAGGGAGACCCCCAGAGGGGAGAGGAGGAGGGCAAAGTAGCTGGAGAGCAGAGTTAGAAGTGGTGGAAACAGGAGGAGAGATGGCCCTGCTCAGAGGAGCGTACAATCTAAGGGGAGGGGTGGACAGACGGAGAACGCAGGGGAGAGAGGGAGAGTAGAGGGACTGAGGCAGGGAAGGGAAAAGAAGGGGGAGAGGCAGAGGATAAGGTAGGTAGTTAAGTGGGAGACTGGAAGATATCCTTAAAATACTATTTTATTTATTTATTTTTTCTATTTTATTTTTTTTATATGGTTTGTAAAGATAAATTTAATTGAACTTTGCAATATATAAATTAATTATTTTTTTTATTTTTTTTTATCCACTTCAGCTTTCAAGCCTTAAAATCCAGTAGCATAGACTTGCATGTAAGGCAGTTGAGTAATCCACTTTAGCTCCATGCTCAGCCGGTCACCAATCCGTGGACCCACCTTTGGCTGCATGAGTGTTCGAGAAATAGAAAAAAGGCTGTGTGCTTGCAGTCCGCATGACCACAATATGATCATCAATCTTCTCTGCGTCAGTAGGCAGTCTCCTATCCTGTTCAGAGCCTGATAAAGACTCCACGGGGCCCTAGTTTAGATACTGATTTTGACCCCATCCCCCGCATTTGTTTGCCAAAAAAAACCCCATATAAAAATGGGTTAGAATAATCCTGGGGCCCCTCTCTACTCACTGGGCCATAGGTGAGAGAGAGAGGTAGCGCTTGAGGTTTCAGCCCATATAGGACCTCCAAATCTTCACATCATTGTACTGTTTAGGGGTCTACCCTACTTCTCTATGTATAGATCCTGGGATTGACAGGCCAACCTGAGGAATTAATTTACACAAGATACAAATCACATGTAATACTGTGAAAGATGTTAATATGTGAATAAATTTGTCATGATGTCCTTCTTGATATGCCATGTACTCTGCACCCAGTGTCTACACACTGCTGAACTCCTATTTTTTGGTTAGTCATATTCTGGTGACTGTAGATGGCAGGTGCTCTTTAAATGACTGTTTACCAAATCTTGTTATAGTGTCTCCAACCTTTCACTAGGTCGCTAGTTTACACGCACGTGGCGCCTGGTTTGTTACTGGACATATGGGCCTTGTTAATGGTGATTTTATGTTGTCCCGCACGTTAATCCTTCACTTTTGCTTTTATCCTGCACCTATTACTAGAGGCATGTTCTGGTTTTCAGTTTTTGTTTTTTCAGTAAAACATTTCGTATTGTTTATTAACTTTGTTGATATTTGGTTTCATGCCGTTGCCCAATTAGATTCACTCTTCTGTACCCACAATTTAAAAATAGTTTGTTTTACCATAACACTTAAAATAAATATAAATCTGCAACACAACATTACAAGACAGACCTAACATGCAAGTGTTACAGCTGCAATTATATAAAGGCTTTTCAGTGTTCTGAGTCTACTTGAAAGAACGATTTCCTGGTGTACAGATTTTGAGGGAGAAGCTGCCTATTTAAACTGTAAAAATTGTCATAATACGGACACCAGATTGTCTCTTCTTCCATAGACGGACCATGAGATACTCTTGCAGTGAGAACCATGGGATCAAACCACCGGCTCCTGAGCAGTATCTGACCCCACTGCAGCAGAAGGAAGTTTCCATCCGTCACCTGAAGGCAAAGCTGAAAGAATCCCAGGGTACAATTGAGGAAAGGTATCTGTTCTGTTTTACATATTTGGCTGTGGGGTAACCAATACGGGAGTCCCCCTCTCTTCCTCCCTCCATTTGATGCATTTACTGAACCTGGAGAAGTCCGCGGGCTGACTCTGTATCAGATCTTAGCTGTTGGCAACTAGTCTATTTAGCTCTGTTGGAGCCTCTCCTTCCGGAAAAGTAGAGTATAACCGTTCAAAGGTGGGAATTTAATTGTCGACAACTACGGTAAAGATCTCCGCCGCAAAGTGTCTCACGCACATTCCGGCGACACTTTGCAGCTAATTAAATCAGCCCCCCCCCCCCCCCCCCCCATAATGTCATGTTGAAATTAACATATCTGCGCACTAAGAATATTTTTCCAGACTGCAAGTAAATTTTAATTATTTACAAGTGAACTGCAATGATGGGTGGTTGCTGCCGTGCACTCCTGCTCCCCATCATCAAAACTAGCCCTTGAGTCTGAAGGGATTTAAAATGTCAATTCCACTCTCTGCAACCATTGATCAATCCCTTCATCCATCTGAACATTTGAGGATAATGCCATATGATAGTATGGAATGTCTACTTTCGCTCACAACTGTTTAAAATGTGAAATCACTGAAGCCGGTAGGGGGAGTAAGTTCAGCAGAAGATCTTACTAAAGTTGCAAAATACTCAACAGAAGCCTATTGTACTACAGTACCCAGGTAAAACCAACACTATTGCACCAATGTATAGAGATAAGAATATCTTCAAGCCATGTCAACTTAACCCTCTCAATTCTATAAAGCATGACATACTTCTTCCAAACTGCCCCCTTTCAGTCAGTCTGTCTACTCTTGGGGGTGAATTTATCAAGCTGCGGGTTTGAAAAAGTGGAGATGTTGCCTATAGCCACCAATCTGATTCTAGCTGTCATTTATTTAGTGCATTCTACAAAATGACAGCTAAAATCTGATTGGTGGCTATAGGCAACATCTCCACTTTTACAAACCCGCAGCTTGATACATTTACTCCTTGCTATTTTAAAGGGGAAGGCCACTCAAAAATATTTTGCTTTATTAAGATAATTACAATGACCTTGGTAATAGTTACTGTTGTTGACAAAGAGTGTCAGTCTTTTTGACAAATTTGTCAAATGGCAACAAATGTGTTTCTGCATTCTAAACAGTTGATTCCTGGCTTAATGGCTTAAATACTATTTACTCTAGTAAGTTAGTACTTTTAATTCATATTTTCTTTTTCTTTTTAGTAGAGTTGCAATTTAACTTTCCACTTTGAGGTTATAACAATAATTTATGAAATTGCAGGGAAACCGAAATAGAAGACTTGAAATCTCAGCTGGCCCGTATGAGGGAAGACTGGATTGAAGAGGAATGTCATCGTGTTGAGGCTCAGCTTGCCCTAAAAGAAGCTAGGAAGGAAATAAGGCAACTTAAGCAGTTTATCGAGACCATGAAAAATAGTTTGGCTGAGAAGGACAAAGGAATTCAAAAATATTTCATAGACATAAATATTCAAAATCGGAAACTGGAGACCCTGCTACGCAGTATGGAGTTGGCCCAGGATGAGGCATTTAGAGATGAACCATGTTTGGATTACATTTGTACCTCGCCGGGGGCTTCTCTCACAGAGAGCGCAATTTTTGATAAAATGTCAGAAGGACTTCAAGTGGAAGACCAAACAACGGAGGAAATGGCAGACTGTGATCTCCTCCTGAATGATGACCTTGGAAACAGAGACGACTTGTACGATGAGGTCATGATGGAAACCAGAAGTGATCTTGGTAGTCTAGCAAACCTAACCTCCACTGCATTGAAGGCCAGTATGGATTTTGAGAAGGATCATGAGAACATGCATTCAAAATGGGCTCAAGGTTCACTCTGGATGGACCAGGCAATCCAGACTGACGTTGTTCCTTATAGCCCCGATCTTGAAAATCTCATCCTCAAGATTTTTAAATCCCATAATGACAATCTGATTGGTAGACCATCCTATCCTTTACATGGTCTTCAACTCAAATGGTCCACAAATATAATTGACTTGACTCCTGATGATCCAAATTCAGCAATCCTTTTATCCCCAGATTCTCTGCAAAATGATATCCATCCGATTCCGACCTCAAACCGTGCCATGAAAGAACTTGATTTTGATGGACTGCCAAAGTCTTGTAAAGATACAATACAAACAAGTGTCTCCAGAACCCATTGGAGCAACCATTATTTAACCGACCTGTTGGCTGTGGCTGTGCCTATTATTCCTACAGTGTTATGGGCATTCGGAACACAGAGAGGAAATCCCGATCCTGTGTACAACATTGGTTCTATGATGCGGGGCTGTTGCCTGATAGCTTTACATACACTCCGCAAAACATCCTCCAGTTCCTATGTTTAGAGCATAACCTTTCTAGAACACTGTTGATCTAGAATACTAATTGGACACCATCGTCTTATATGCTTTAATTTGGAGTGTATAATCTGACATTTTGGTTTTAATCTCTCTTCTTATAATCTATTAGAACTATATAGTTCTTATGATATTAAAAACCTTTCAATGCTTTTTGTTTTTCTAGTGTTGTTTTTGCTGAGCACTTTCAATATGCTGCATGATTTAAATGCAGCCGATAAAGGAACCATTTTTTTAAAAAAGGCCAAATACATTCCTAAGAGGCACTGCACTGGGAATTAATATTGAAGGAAATGTTATACCCGGCTTCCACTACACCTACTGGGTGGAGCACTGCTAGATTATAAAGTTGATAGAAATCTGATACTTTCCCTTTCAGAACTTTGGCTACAATATGTAGAGCACTTATCAAATTGAGTAAGTTCAATTTGACAATACTTCACCTAATTTTTCGTTTTGCACTTTATCACTGAAATCTCTCTAAGCTTCTTAAAAGCGTAGAATGAATTAAAACAAAATTGTGAAGTTTTCTTCACCCCGTTTTCTAAATTGCACTAAGATTACTAAAGAAAAAAAAGTTATGTTATATTAAAATCTTGCACTTCAATACTAAAAATCTGTTTATAATGCAGCCTAGCTGCAATGTATGAAGTTTATTAGCTATGCTTATTGTGTGATTTTTCTCATTGTTCTGCACTAGTTCAACAGCACTGGGAACATTCACTGACCTCGAAGTACTCTTGTTTAATGTAGTCTACTTTATTGTGTATTTGTCTACTAAATATTAATGCCCATGGCGTTCCAAATACTCCGCTGTTGCATCATTTCATAGGGCCCCAGTTTCCGCTGTAGGTTTGCTTGGCTATCTGTGAAGTATTTATTGTTACCTATGGTAATGTCTGTTTTATTGGTAACTGCATTGTATCAGAGCATGTTTGTACTGAGAGCTGTGCCTGTATTTAAGAGGTTATTGGAAAGTGTTTACAACATAAACCCGCATGATGAGATGTATTTATAGATCTAAATGTGTATAGCAACTATAATGAAAATCTAGAAGTGGACATTTTTCATATTTATTTAGTATCCGTGTTGCTCTATGCAAACACATTTTGCTTGTCTGTTGTCTGTATGTACAGATTAAATAAACTGACCTTGTCTACTGACTTTTCTTTTTTGTGTTATGGTATCTTGAGACTGAATGGAACAAATTGTTTTTTGTTCTTTTTTTTTTTTTATCTCTCGAAAAGGTAACAAACTAGATAGGCCCCTAATACCAGTATACTATTGCGTGTTGTACCAGCATTTATTACTTAGTTCTCAGTGAGTGGACTTTGGAAATGTTCAAAATGTATAACCTGTCATGTCTATTTCATTGAAAATATGGACAGTCTTCTCTTTCACGGTGCTTCTCACGGCTAGATCAAGAATAGGAGTTTTTCTAGTGCTATACATCCACATAATAGAGGACATTCACTGGTTGATAGGTAACTGCAAACATACCCTTAGCACCTCATTTTATGATACTTGCCAACTCTCCCTGAATGTCAGAGAGACTGAAATAGGGGTGATCTCCCTCACTCCCTGATGCTGAGCCAGTACAAGACGTGTTTGGCTTCGCCATCTGTGGCATGATGACACAGATCAGAAATTGTGTCCTATGTCCATATATTGATGCCTATGGAGGTGGTCATTTTTATGGAGACCAAGATTTAATCAAAGACTGACAGGTTAAACAACATGACTTCAGTAATAGAGACAGAAATGTAAAAGACACTTCAGTCTCTAGAGATTCATTAGCTGCCTTTCTTTAAGGCATAGTTGCCTAGTCTCCCGGGAGACTCCTGCATTTCTGGGAGACCTCCCAGGCTCCCGGGAGAGCACCCTCCCAGATCTGGCCCTTGCAATAGATGGGGGGTGGGGATAAACTGTGACAATTGTTTAGGGGCTAGGCCAAAATTATGCGATTTGTCAAGCCCTGCCCCCGCACGAGTAGCACCCCCCCAGGATCTCCCTGAAGTTAATGAGGAAAAGTTGGCAAGTATGTTTGTGCTTGTAAAGTACTTTTAGAACAAAAATAAGGATTTTAGTTTTCCTTATTAGTAAACTGGTAACAGTTGAGGCACATCTGCTAATTACAGGTAAAGTAGATAACATTTGAAACTTATACTCAAAGTCTGGGTTAGGAACCATATGAGGAACACTTAAGAGACTTGTAAACTCAAGGTAATCTGTGACATATGCCTCTTAAAGAGGGGAGTACATTGGGCAGCTCTTTAATATGCCAACCAGCCTAGAGACCCATCCTACCCCAGGGTGTAGGTCTGTACAAAATATTTTAGTTGACTCCCTTAGGGTGTTTCCTATTCCATACAAACTTCAAGATTGTGCACACATATTTCACGTCAAAGTATCAGCAAGGATATTGGAAGAGACCTAAAATAAAAGTTGGGGTAGAGCCACCATTGTGATTGCTGGGACAAGTCTCATCCGTGGATACAGTATCTAGACCACTCTGTTCAGCCATGTTTGTCATCTGACCTTCCTCAAAGGCTCAGAGCTCTGTAGGCTGTTTAGGTACTCATCAAAGTATTTGATCCAGCAGTGAAGGTTTCTGGTGGTTCTGTAATGTGGTCGAGTGCATTTTCCTGGCATGGATGGGGTGCAGTCATTCCCTTTAGAGGGTAACGTCAATGCTAAGAACTTAATCGTACTGAGTGATCGGTTTCAGCCCATGTTGCAGCATTTATTTACTGATGGGAGGGGTGGAAGAATATTACTGCATCCCTTTGACAAAATACCAAATAAGGGTAGACCCCATGCCATGGTGTATAGAGGCTGCACATATAGGGGATATATGCTGTGACTGGGCTCCTAGGTCATCTTCTGTAGTACACATTATAAAATACACGTTTGTTCCAGATTTTATTTTTTAATTTTTTTTTCAAAAGGTTCTTTCAATAACCATCTAAGAATGTGTTGTTTAGTTACTATAATAGAATATGTGTAATGAGAATAGAATATGAATATATATTCAGATTCTATTATATACACATCCATTTTTAATTTAAAGCTGGCAGCACCCAGAGGAGCCATATGAACTAAAATCGACTTAACGTATTTGCAAAACTGTATGTACCTAATATTAGCCTGAATTCCTGTTGATTTTATTTCCTTCGGGCGAGACCTATACCTCAATGTATCAAAATCAGAAAATAATTATCCCATGTACTTCTACAGTAGACTAGTCAGTGTATTGCCTAGTCTTAGTTTTGGAAGCAGCTATGTACTCCCCTCAGCAGAGGAGATACAAGATCACCCATGATCTAATAGTGACGGCATGTTGGTCTACAGAGAGAGAATGGCTGCTGTGTGTTCCCCTTAGCGTCTCCTGTCGGCTCTCTGTCCTGTGTATCAATCGCCCTCTTTTCTTCTCTCTGTCCTCACACTACTACACTCTGGCTGTGTCTTATTACATGGTTTCCTCTCAGTACTTTCTCTGACCTGTCACTGCCCCTCTCCTGAGGTTACCGCGGCAACTCATTGCCCCTCTCCTGAGGTTACCGCGGCAACTCATTGCCCCTCTCCTGAGGTTACCGCGGCAACTCATTGCCCCTCTCCTGAGGTTACCGCGGCAACTCATTGCCCCTCTCCTGAGGTTACCGCGGCAACTCATTGCCCCTCTCCTGAGGTTACCGCGGCAACTCATTGCCCCTCTCCTGAGGTTACCGCGGCAACTCATTGCCCCTCTCCTGAGGTTACCGCGGCAACTCATTGCCCCTCTCCTGAGGTTACCGCGGCAACTCATTGCCCCTCTCCTGAGGTTACCGCGGCAACTCATTGCCCCTCTCCTGAGGTTACCGCGGCAACTCATTGCCCCTCTCCTGAGGTTACCGCGGCAACTCATTGCCCCTCTCCTGAGGTTACCGCGGCAACTCATTGCCCCTCTCCTGAGGTTACCGCGGCAACTCATTGCCCCTCTCCTGAGGTTACCGCGGCAACTCATTGCCCCTCTCCTGAGGTTACCGCGGCAACTCATTGCCCCTCTCCTGAGGTTACCGCGGCAACTCATTGCCCCTCTCCTGAGGTTACCGCGGCAACTCATTGCCCCTCTCCTGAGGTTACCGCGGCAACTCATTGCCCCTCTCCTGAGGTTACCGCGGCAACTCATTGCCCCTCTCCTGAGGTTACCGCGGCAACTCATTGCCCCTCTCCTGAGGTTACCGCGGCAACTCATAAAAAACTTTATCAAACAATAAATTGTCGACCCCCTAACCTTAGAAGGGGGTGGTTCAATTCCAGACCAGGTCCTATCGGACCCTGACTTGATGATTGAGAGATGTTTGGTACCTAAAACATCACTGATTTTTGCTCGCACCTCATTGAGGTGCAGTCACACATCACTAAAGACTTCTATGGGACCTGGTGCTGAACTGAATTGTCATGCTAAGGTCTTACAAGCATGCAAATACATTGATAAATATTTTTTACATATTTATTTGGTCCAATTTTCATTTTTATATTGCTGCATACACAGAGATCTACAGTTGTCAGAGGTCTTTCTTCAGACTCTATGCTATGGCATATAGAGGCTCTACATGATTCCCAAAGCATTAAGAATGGTGACATGTGGAGATAGATAGGGATATATATATATATATATAATTTCCCTATCTCAAGTTTAGAATTGCTAAGAAATGTATTTTGAAAGAACTGGGTTTTTTTTTATTGAAAGTACCATTAAATTGATTTCAAAATATCATTAGGTCATTAATATTGCAAATGACTATTTACTGCTTCCCCCTTCCCGGTTATTATTCATATGTGACTGCAAGGCCCCGTTTTCAGTAGCCATTGCTGCAGTGTCCTAATTCTGGGTTAAAAACAAAACGTCTTTATTTCTCAAAGCAACAGACTGACGTGTTTCTTAAGAAAGATTATTCCATGTGCCAGATTACCAAGAAACTAAAGATTTTATACAAAGGTTCCCTACTGCCTTGAGAGAAAACTGGGTCTAACCAGGATAGAAGAAGCTAAGGCCCAGATGCCTCCTTACAGTTCCTGATTTGGTGGCTTCCTTAAATCATACACGCCAAATAATAGTGTCAGCTGCAACAGCAACAAGACGACTCCGGGATGCTGACCTTCAAGGCAGAGTTGCAAAGAAAAATACATATTTGAAACTGGCGAAGAGGAAAAGAAATTTGAGAGTGAATTACTGGAAAAAAAATATTATGGACGGATGAGTCTAAATAAAGAACATATGTGAAACATAGAGCAAATGAAAGTTGTAGGATTCCTTCTGTCCTACACTGTGGAGGAAACGTACGCTATGCAAGGAATAATGAACCAGAAAAGGTCTACACTCTATTTTATACCATCCTTTGTGGTCAGCTCTTGATTGGTGCAAATTTCAGCATGCCACAGTATATGATTGTCTTTCTTATACTGATGGTTATATAGTTTTTAGAATAATACTTACAAAATGTCAACAGGTAGGTATCTCCTATTGTACTATTTCAGAGCTTTTGTTGCACATTTGAGAATGCTTATTCTGCTATAATAAAACATTTATAGAACAAGCAATATCCTCCTTAGCATCAGATTATTGTTTGAAGATCAGTAACTGAAACCCTCCACTACCTCTAGTTTAGGGGAGAGGGAACTTGTTCTAACGAAATTCTTACTTGTTTTTAGCAAAATAAATATTGTCCAGTAGCTGCTTATCCATATCAGCGTTATTATTAGTTACAAAATACTCCTAATATCAGCGTGTATTTGATTACATATTTTAACCTTCAAACTTCCAAGAGAGTCTTGTCCTTGGAACACACGATCCTCCAAGGTAAACAAAACAAATAATTTGATTGTCCATACTATTACTATTGGTAATATATATGAACAAATTACTGTATATAGCAGGGTTGGGCTTGCGTGTATATAATCAATCATAGGTGGAGAGGAGAGTAACAGTTACTCACGATCCCAAATGCCTTACACCATCGATGGGTGTTTGAACATTGACTCTTGTACTTTCCTTAGTTTTAAGAGGTTTACATGAAAAATCTGCTTATTTTCTGGTTAAGCAACCTCATAAGCTCCCTTATGTAGTAGAGTACTTTAATTGGGCCCTGCCCCTCTCATGTAGGTTTACACTTACAGCTTAATAGCCGTTGTCACCTGGTTTAAACATCCTCAGGTGAGCATTTTGATTGTAATGTCTCTGCTGATCTCCCAAGTATGTTTCAAATTTTAAAATGGCCCAACATGTTTAGATGATTCCTACGTTCTATCACATACTGGAACACATTTGTAGAAGAGGATTCTTCTTCACAGAGCTCTTAGAAGATTCAGAATATCACTGTGATAGCAACCAAATAAAATGTTTAACTGGGGGGAAAAATGTGTAGACTTACCGAACATAGCAAAAATGCAAACGGTAATCCCAAACCGCAAACATGCCTTCAGCGTGTGGATCGTAGACTGACATCTGTACTGGTTTAATATTTCAAATTAAAACATACACATCTATAATTGGTGTATACATGACTATTTATTAACATTAGACGTGTTTAAACAACGAAATGAGACCATGTGAATAATGACTTTGCAATAGCAGTGAATTATCAGGAAGTATTCTCATAATTACTGTCCAGATAGCTCAAGTTCTATTTTAGCTTTGTATAGAGATCCCAGACAAATATCAAATGGTGGTGGACACTTTGTTGTAGTTTCCTACCCCCATTCTGCCCTCAACAGCTGAGGGCACTTCGATGGTAATTGTTTTTACGATTACCACCATTTCGACATAGAGAAGGGCCTACAAAAAAAATCCGAAATTATGAAAAATAGATTGGAAAATAAACAGACTTACCTTCAACCTGAAGCTGGAAATCTCTCCAATGGGAGCACCATGCTGACAGCAAGTGATTCCGATTGGAGAAGTGTTCAGCACTGCAGGCTGACGTCATCGCAACGTCAGTCAATAGAAATGTCGGATTTTCTTTGTAGGCCTTCTCCATGTCGGAGTAGTGGACATCAGTACAGCGTACCCAACCCTCACACTTATGGATGACGTTTAATTGTCTACACTCTCTTCCTCTTTACTTCTCCATCACAATTTAGTTGTTGGGTTACATATAGGGCTGTATGAAACCCCAGAAATTCTGCTCCCGGTGATCTAGACGCATGTTAGCAGAAATTTGAAAATAACAGCAAAGTTTTTTTTTTTTCTACAATTATTTCTCCAGTTTGCTTTGACTCTTAGGGAGTAACAGTGACATTTTAGGGGGTGCTAGAGATTCTTTTTGGAGGTTTTTTTCCCCTGTATCTTTAGTAAGTTTTAAAATGAGAGTTTATTTAGATATATGTTTACAAATCGTTTTTTTTCCATATATTTTCCATATAGATAGATAGAAAGAATGTGGTGGTAGATGAATAGGAGCTGCCTTGGAATTTGGGCAGATGCTCACTTGCGGCTGTTAGCAGTTTTAAGCCAGTTAGATGGATAACGTTGCCACAAACTCAAAAAGTTACACCTGATATGAGCCCAAGGACAACAAAAGCAATACTGTGAGCCAGGGAGTGATAAATGCCCCAAGAAGTAGGACCTTCCATAATAGACAGGATTCCAAGACAGACTGCAAACTACCAGTTCTTGGGATATGTTAAGGTACTGAACAGGCGTATAATTTAGGGATGTGCACCGGCCACTTTTGGTGTCTCGTGTTTTGGATTCGCTTGAGGTTTTGGGTTCAGATTTGTTTCGCAAAACACCTGACGAAAGGTTTTGGTTCGGATTTAAGGTTTTGGATTCGGATTAATTTTGAAAAAAACATAAAAAGTGTTAAAATCAAGTTTTTGGGTTTATTTTCACTCCTACACTATTATTAACCTCAATAACAATCATTCTTTTTTTTATAATTATTTTTTTTTATAACTTTTTAAATTTTTTTTATAACTTGGGAATAATGGGGAAATAATGCCCTTAGAAGGACAGAACACAGCACAGCACAGCACAGCACGAGATATAGCAGGACAGAGGACCACCTAACACAACCTCTTTCTACCCTGATCAATGCCCGAGTGAAGATGGCGGCGGCTAGCGGGGAATTTATAGAATACGAGTATCGCGAGATCCGACAGCGGGATTATGACTCAGAGCCTCGGTTTCAGTTTTGCAATTGGCGGGAATACCCGGATCTGTCTCGGATTGGCACCGTTCGGGTGGGCTCGGATTTCAGATATCCGAGCCCGCTCATCTCTAGTATAATTAAGGATCAGTGCAGACTAATGTACAGCAGGGCCAGAATAGTAAGTGGGAAAATATAAAACATAATGAGCAGTTCTCTTTAAAAACGATGGATGATGGTTTGTTAGTATCCCCAGTACCTCTGGCAAAACAAGACCATCCCAAATAATGATCTCCAACATTCAATATATAGTCAGGATCTCCTCCATGAAGATAAACGTGAAAGTGTCACCCAACAAGTATTTATCAAATATAAATAGGGCTGTCAAATACCAGATGAGTCAAGTCATCTAGGGACAAAAGGGTAACCAATAAAAGCAGCAGGTGAAGAGATGTCAGTCCTGCAGGGATTGCCCCAAGACTCCATAGTGTATGTCTCAAAAAGAATAAGGAATCCCAGACAGTAGTATAGAGCATTCCATTGGCCGGTGTAGCTGTTGGCAGAGGATCAATTGGTCAGATGACCACAGCTCATTGGTAGGTGTCCAGCCATGCAGACACTGCCTCAAAATAAGTAGTACAGTTATCTGAGAATATTAACAGGAACTAGCCCTAAAAGGTTGGTTCATCCAACCTATATGATACAGCAAGGACATCGTCTTGGTCTCAATAATTGAGCAGCTGGCCTAGAAGAAGCTGTGGTGCAGCATTAGACAGGGAATGTCTAATGGAAACAGACAAGCTAGCTCCCCTACTAGTAACTGGGCAGACTCCGCTCAAAGGTGGAGCATATTCAATCTTCCAGAAAGACTGGCACAAGGTGCCTCTGGTTTATATGGGAGGCAGACCATGGGAATATTATTCCGACAGGTGATTTTTCATGTCACTATCATTTTAAGTGGTGAAACTGCACCTCCAGGTTACTTATACGGACATCTGCACATGGAGCACAAGTTACAGATCCACCCCTTAGATCCACTTGGGATTTGCAGGATTCCTTTGAGCAGGATAAAAAAAATGTGGGTGTGATCTAGACAGCACCTCATCAATAAAATATGGTTCTTGGCATCGATGAAAAAAAAATTCGGCATACCTAAACCATAAATCCCACAAATTATCCCAAATCTGGTACGACTGGTTTATTTACAATAGTCCCTAAATTGCACACGATAATAGCTCTTATCCTCAGGATACTTAATCCCTGTTCCTATAACCTGTCTAATTCGAAACTATATGTGGATTCAGCTTCCTTCAATTAGAGGTGTGCTGGCCAACGCGAGTCCCTTGTCTTGTTTCAGTCCCCCCCCCTCCCTTAGGTCCCTTTCTCTCCTTCCCATCCCCATTACAATACAGAAAAAAGACCTCACACTCCGATTCATCATCAATAGTTTGGTATTTAATATGTCCATACAGTTCAGACCGCCTAATCGTATACTTATTTGCCTTCGTTTATGTGTACATACTTCTGTGTTAAAGCTGGGGCTGCTTTACAGGCCCCTCCGGACGTGTATATTGTTATCTATTTTGACTTATATGGGCTAATTATACTACTGTGTGTATACTTTGTGTGCTTGTACCCTTTAAATAGTAATTTAAACAAAAAAAAAAAAAGTGGGTGTGGACTGAATTCACTCATGTCTTCTCAGGCCACTAGCAGACAACCTATTTTTTACTGTATGTTAGATCACATTTAATAGACATAAAGCAACACTTATATGGAAAGATCCTAAAAACTCACACGGCTCTCATACGCCATCTAGTGGGCAAAGTAAGTAAGAAGCTTCAGGCCTTTGCCATTTGTTCATCGGTGAATTTATTAATTTATTTATCATAAGTGACCGGGAACATGGGGCATAGAAATAATTAAATACACATTTAGCAATCTCTTTAAAATTATTTATTCAGTAATTACATATTTTCATATAGCATAATGGAGAAGTCAATTATTTACACCCATTTTTTTTTCCCTTCAGCTTTACATCTTAAAAGTCCCATGCGCTAGTCTGAGGAGACGATTATGATCTGGTGTAAGATTACAAAGTCTTAGAAAGGTAATAATGGGGGTCTCCTTTGCCTTAAATCCCAGCCACCATTTGTTGAGAATGTTCCCGTTATCCAGGTTCGGAGTCAAAAACACGAAAACATTGTAAAACGCGTAGAAATGTTTGTGAGAGTCAGCGCCAACCGCTGCATCCAAGTCGTTCATCAACTGTTAGGATAATTTGACACCAATTTTGGTTTGATCCTTCTTTATTTGCCGCTGTGCTTCCTTCTCCATTTTCTTTCGTTGCTGCTCTGCAGATCTCTTTTCTCGCTCGGCTATTTTCTGCTGCCTGTTTAATAAAGAGTATTTAGAAAATTTGTATTTTAGTCACAAAATCGCAAAAGCAGCAATGATTATACGTGTGATAATGTACCCTCTGATGTGAATTATAAAGATTAGAAGATACAGGTGTTTGGTGATAGGCTGGTGTGACATCCATTAGCCATATCATCATCATCATTTATTTATATAGCGCCACTAATTCCGCAGCGCTGTACAGAGAACTCATTCACATCAGTCCCTGCCCCAATTGGAGCTTACAGTCTAAATTCCCTAATATAGACACACTCACACACAGATACAGAAAGACAGAGAGAGACTAGGGTCAATTTTGACAGCAGCCAATTAACCTACTAGTATGTTTTTGGCGTATGGGAGGAAACCGGAGCACCCGGAGGAAACCCACGCAAACAAAGGGAGAACATACAAACTCCACACAGATAAGGCCATGGTCGGGAATCAAACTCATGACCGCAGTGCTGTGAGACAGAAGTGCTAACCACTAGGCCACTGTGCTGCCATAATAATTTATAGCAAGAGGGGCATTATTCTGTATACTTCACAAGGTTTCCTAATGATAAGAACTCCCCATTTATACAGGTAAAATTTAGAAGAGTGTATTCATACAATAGTATTACTTGCATATTATAAAATAAACAGCTTACAAATTACTCAGTGTTTTACACATACAATAGTTTAGGATTTTAATAGATAAACGCTGGGTTAAGTAAAAGAGATTATAGGCAATAGTCTAAAAATAAGCCTAAAAAAATACTTCAATGTTCTTATCCATCTATATTTCAGTGTTGAGTTATTTTATAACCATAATGTGCATAGCAATAATAACCCACTCCAGCTAAGTAGCAGAGAAGTGTGGGAACATGCAGCCTGCAAGCCTAAAGGTTGTAGACAGACAGATTGGAAGCTTGTGAGCAGGGACTTCTCATCTCTGTGTTTTACCCAGTTTGTTTCTTACTGTATTTGTCCCCAATTGTAAAGCGCTACGGAATATGTTGGCGCTATATAAATAAATGATGATGATGATATAGACACAATGTGGTCGCTAAAACCAATTGTACAGATTAATTAATCACTTTACAAAGACCACAATTTTCTTTTAAACTTCTATCTGTGGGGAGAAATGACAGCAGAGGCAGTGCAGGTGGGTACACGAACTGCAAATCCCAGACTAGCTAATGTGTGTGGCCTAGTTCTTTAACAATAAAAGGTGATAAAACCAATTTGTTTTGCCCTATTTTTACTGAATGATTATTCACATATATAAGAAACCTTCTAACAAGACTGTCCTTGAGTATTCATAACTTTAAAAAAAAAACATAAAAAAATGGATTTGTTTAATTCCATTTTTTAAATTCTTTTGAATCACAGCTATAGTCCAAGCTTCTATATTTAATTAACCCTGTAAGGACAGACATCACTATAGTGGTAGAAGTGCTGGACATTATTTCAATATCTCAACACTTGACTTAAAGACTCTCGTTTCAGCTCATAACAATCTGATCAGACAGAAAGAGTGGTTCAGTGGTTAAATGTACTAACAATGACATCAAGATAAACCCTGTAAAGCACAATGTCAGCTCGTTATAGTTTTATACAAGTCATTTTGTATTTCTAAGTCCCGGCACCAAACATAAATTTTAAACTCTAATGGGCAAAGATATCACCCCCCCTTATTCTGTTGCAGAGGAAGAGCGTCTTCTCATTAAGCAGAACCTGATGGAATGACTCACAGAAACAAATTTCAATAAATCAACATTTGACAAATATAACTGGCACGCACAGATCCATTTTTAGTTACAACCAGCATATAGATCAATGAGTGCATGTTTGCTGTTCTGAAGAAATATTTATAGTCATCCTGTAGTAAAATGCTTGTCACAGAGAGGGTACCAAACCTGCCACCTGCCTCCGGTCTGTGAGAGGGGCTCAGAATTAATATACTTGTTACTGGATAGCTTAGTGCAGTGTTGGCTAACCTGTGACACTCCAGGTGTTGTGAAACTACAAATCCCAGCATGCTTTGCCAATATATAGCAGCTTTTTGCTGGAAGGGTATGCTGGGACTTCTAGTTTCACAAACACCTGGAGTGTCACAGGTTAGCCAACACTGGCTTAGTGAAAAGCACTCTTCTGTAAGCTCAATACTCCACCCAAAAATAATTCCTGGGGGGAAAAAACAGCGATTTTATTAACTGTGAAATCAATATTCATGGCTCATAAGAATAAGAATAATAATAATAATAAAAATAACCTGTAGGCACTTTGCTTAATTGAATCTGTCCTTCAGGAGTTTTAGGGAAAGCAGGTGAACTCTAATTCGTACTTTACGTTAATAGTTATGACTCACTATACCAAACAGTCATACCTCATTACTGAAGGACTAGTTAATCTTATGCTTCCTAACAAAACGAAGATATATTTCCTTGGACAGACAGAATATCTGTAGAACATGTTACCAGATAGAAAATATGAACAAGAACATTTGAGACAGCTTTGTAAAATTATTGGAAGTAACCCCATATCATTGGGATACAGCAAAGAATACACAGCTAAAGGAGAACATGAAAATAAACGCATCAGGCTAAAAAAACAACTAATAAAAGAAACGTCACAATATATTATTTAAACCAAGATCTATCCTGGGAAATGTAACATCTATACAACCGTAGAAAGTTAATATTACACCTCTATGCTCCTGTTAAAACTTTCCAGCCATGAAAGCCATGGCCATAAGGAGAGATGAATATATACCGGAATAAGTGTGACATGATATGGAGCCATACCACAGGACACCTTCTGGGCCATTACCTTAGAACCTCCTCGGCCTGCCAGCCGGCATCTTCCTCTTCCTCCCAGGCATTAGAGTTTTCTTGCCATGTTTCCAAATCCCCCAGTTCTGCCTAGAAATGCACATTAATCAAAAGTTAAATCCTCTATGTTGGTTGGCAGAAGGCGTCAGGTCATTCTCCAGTTCTGCTCTGTCCTTGTAAGACAAGTGACCTTATATCTAAAACGTAGCAAGTGAGCCACTGCTGGAGACAAAACAGAAGGAGCTAGAACCAGAAATAGAGCTAGGCATGGAGCAGTGACATTAACAGACTTTACCCTGCCAGACAGTACATGTTCTGCAAAGGAGCAACTTCCTGCCTGCTAAGTGACTGATTCCTCCCTGTGAGACACACACACACCGATGCATGCACGCGCGCGCGCACACACACACACACACACACACACACACACACAGAAAAAGGCTTACACATTAAGGCAAATTCTGCATTAGACTATGTCCCATCAACTTTCTGCACGAACATAACTACATTGTAGCATGAGACATATATTACATTGTATTTCCACTCTTGTTTTTATACCCATAAAAAACTTTTGTTCCAACCATAAACCTATGTATCAAAACTTTTCTCTGTGTTGCCTAAAACCCCTTCACAATCAGTGAAAACCATTCTCCTGTCTTGGTTTAACCATAGCCACATTCTGAGCCAATTTCACACCAGTTGCATTATGCAAGATAATATTCATGGTACTTCAGTTATATTGCCCCACTCCTACCCTCATGTTCACATCGAAACCAACCTAAGCCCCCAAAATGTTATGCCAAGGGCCACAACTGTACACTTTTTTGCTAGTCACGAAAATATACAAATCTGATCTCAACGATTGGCAATGTGCCTCCTCACTAGAGGGGTAAATTCAACAGTGATTCAATGTACTTATTTTATATATGACCACATATCGTATTTTATCATTGGGTTAAACTCTGCTTCCACAAACTATTCTCTCATGAGTCACCGAATTCTATTTATAAGAAACCAAGTTCCGCATTCTTTACCAGAGTTCTCCATGTAAACAAAGCTTTAAACTGTAAGTGGCCCCTATAGGGGCAGACCTTTTGTAGACTGAACCAGCCTATCAATTCACCAGGAATCAGTCAAATATACACTGACCCCTTTATAGTTTATTTGGGAAATTATAAGCTGTATTCTCAGAAATATCATCTATTTATATAGCGCCAACATATTCCGTAGCGCTTTACAATTGGGGACAAACACAGTAAACTAATAAACAAACTGGGTAAAACAGACAAAGAGGTGAGCAGGCCCTGCTCGCAACCTTACAATCTATGGGGACAATGGGAGTTTGATACATGAGGTTAAGTCTACATTTTGCATTTCGGTCCAGCCAGACTGCAAAGGTAAAAGTGACTCATAAGCTAAATGATCCTGTCACACAACAATGTTGGTCAGGGGGCTAGTTGTATAATGGGTGGTAATGGGGTAATGTAGTGAGGTTAAGAGGGTGGTTGAGGAATATTATAAGCTTGTCTGAAGAGGTGAGTTTTCAGAGAACGCTTGAAAGTTTGTACACCAGAGAAGAGTCTTATTGTGCGAGGGAGAGAATTCCATAGAGTGGGTGCAGCCCGGAAAAAAGTCCTGTACCCGGGAATGGGAGGATGAAATGAGGGTGGATGAGAGACGCAGATCTTGTGCAGAACGGAAAGATTAGTTCAGTCTACAAAAGGTCTATAAAGTGAGCTTGTGACCCACACACAGTTGAGGCATCCATTGTGTGGCCTGAACCAATATTCAGCCTATATATACATACATTCACCAGAAACTCGTGACACAATTATGAATGAATAGGCAACATCCATATGAATATTGTTTCATCCCACAACTTCACTTTATTAAAACAACAAAAAAATAAATAAAGCTTCCGGACACAAATCATTGCAGTATAGAAAACGGAGCAGCTCCATTTACCAAGGATAAAAAACATCACTCAAACCCTGCTCAGCTAATAGCTGCGACCTGAGCCTGAGATTACTAGTGACCGGACTGATCCATAACTATGTAACATGAGACCATACTTACAATATTTATAATTTACTCACAGATTGATGAACAAATGGAAGATCCTGTGTAGCTGCCAGTCTGCTGGAAAATCCTAGGGTCCCATCTGGGATAGTGAAATTGATTGGCTCTCTCTTCTTAATAATAATCTGCAAGTAACAGCATGGGAGAGAAGCAAGGTCAATGAATTGCAGTGTGCGGAGGAATAAAGAATAAAATATGCAACATGCAGACAATATGACTTCTCTGCTGAAATCACTTCCCAAACATTACACGTATGCAAAGGCTGCTGAAGTTCAGGCATCCTAACTGTTGGACAGGTCTATCTAATATCAATTACAATGATCTACATCATCAGAGAATGAAAATTAATAAAAGAAAAACAAACAACAGTGCACGCTGTGGATACAAATATTGCACTTCCATTTCCAAAAAAAACGACCTGTGACTTAATAATTGGGGCACCAGCACAAAGTGCAGATATCTAAATCCAGTGCAAAAAATTAAATATGTTGAAATTTAAATGTTGCAGCTTCCGTAAATCTGTCATACTAGGATCTAACCCCCCACCCTGCACTTGTCTAGCGTCTGGTAACTAATGCTTACTGCCCCTATGGTGCCCCATGTTTTGTACTTATTTAGCAACAGTTATCATTAGTGCTTTTGTTTCTTGGAGAAGATTTTTCTGATATCTGTCAAGTAAACTATTAGGTTTACCATTCAGGTCTAACACTTTCTACTAGTAGTTGTAGAAAAAGGAAATAACATGCTACTAATTAAAAATATAAAATCATCAACCAATATCAGCACGGTCTGTCTTAAGCTGGGTACACACTACAGGGTTTTTGTCCACTAATTGGCTCAATCAGCCGACATACGACCACTCGTTCAAAAGTCGGGTCAGTGTGTGTAGTGACAATATGGTCGAAAGTCTGCCCAAATGGACGATTGTCGCCTTATTTGGTTGGTCGTACCGTTAAATATTTTCGTTACAATCTCGTTTCCGTTGTGTAGTGTGTATAAACCTCCGACCGATGTGTACGAAATTGCAATCATTGCTCACGACAACATGGCTGTAAAAAGTCGCTAAAGGGACGTCCGCTCTTCCCTTTATCTTCTAAAACAAGGCTAGTGTGTATGCAGTCCATGGACCGAACAAACGGACCATCGATCGCATGTAAAATCGATCGGCATAAAAAGTTGGTGGAAAATTCAGTAGTGTGCACCCAGCTTTACTCCTCTTCAGCAAATGAAGAGTAGATTAGCAGACTTGCACAGTATGATTGGTTGATTCTCAAATAGAGGCGGGGCCAGTGATGTCACAGCAGCACAAAACTATTTCTCAAATTTCTGATCTGTATCAGATCACATCAGGGCACTGTTCTAAAGATGTGGGGAGTGCTGCAGCTATCTAATAGCACATAGAGATAAGGCAATACTTTGGAGTGGAATGTCAGGTTAGCACTGAACAATGTATATAACCTTCATGGTTCATATCGGAGTTCCAATTTTGGAATTCGGTCATCCTTTAAAAAAATTTTTATAAAAAAATAAAATAATCGATAACAATATTTCCCACATCATAATACACAGACTTAAATTACCATTCTACTAAAATGAATGATAAAGAAGACGTTTTGAACGCCTTATACTCAGCCATTTATTTCATACTTAAAAATCAGAGCAAAGCATTTCCGTTATGGGAATATCCTATGCCCTCTGTATATGTGGTAGAATACCCCCCACTTTGTGAGATCACTACAGCAGCTGGACCTCCACAAAGGCTGAGCTGGAAGAGCTGACGCAGGAGTGTATATAACAGTTACCACTTCTCACATGTATGAACACAGCTGGTATTTTCAGGCTTAGCTCCACATAGAGGTATGAAATAACTCAGGTCATGGAACGGGACAGATCTACAAACTCACTTTCTGCGTCTTCCGGATGGTCGGCGTCATGTCTTTGAAATAGTCGGGTTCATCTTGCTCCACGGAGTTCTGTGTAGCTAAAGTTCCGTTTCCACCTTCAATCTTCACACTGGTGGGGGCGTCCTCATCCCACGAGCTCCATTCCTCCACCTCCATGACAAACACAAGAACGTAAAAGCTTTAAGAAGGATGTTTCAGCAGAGCCAAACATTGTTTTATTAACCAACTAATGACAAAATGTGTTTCAAATGGCATTAAAAAATAAAAAACCAAAAAAACAAATTTAATTCAATTTATTGTAAAATAATGATTGTTTTGATAATATTGGTGCTCCAGTTTCCTCCCACATTCCAAAAACATACTAGTAGGTTAATTGGCTGCTATCAAAAGTGACCCTAGTCTCTCTGTCTGTGTCTGTATGTTAGGGAACTTAGACTGTAAGCCCCAATGGGGCAGGGACCGATGTGAATGTGCTCTCCGTACAGCGCTGCGGAATCAGTGGCGCTATATAAATAAATGATGATGATTTTGAGTTACAGTCAGAGCTTGTGTTGTATCTTGTGGACTGGGATTTCAGATTATATTTATTTTTTATTAGTTATACTGATACAACTTTTATCATTAAACAAAACATTCTCCCCGGACAAGCCACCAGAAATTATAGTTAAATAATAAATCTCTATGGCACGTAGGGGGAAATAATACCACAATCTGTGTGCGCACACGATCAGCTACCGATACACACGGACCTTCTTACACGCTATTCCTTACACCTGGCACTGCCAACCATCCACATTTGCCAATCACAGCTTTAAAGCCCCAAACAACACTTACTTAAATGATCCAGTATCCTATGCCCTGCACTATGGACCAGTAAGCTGTGAGGAGTACCCAGTGGTGCCACAGAATTAGGTGCAAATAACGGCAAAGTTACATTTTATATTTCAATCTTTTATTTTGAATTCCTACTACTGTAAAACTCTAGGAATCAGCCATGCGAGCCTGCCAACCAGGGCACCATCTACATGGAGTTAGTATGTTCTTCCCGTATTTGGGCGTTTTCCTCCCAAAGACCAAAAACATCTTCCAATAAAATTGGCTCTAATGTTTTGTGTGTCCGTGGTGGGGAAATTAAGTCCGACTAGAACAGGAACGGATGTGAATTAATAAATTATTTGTACACTGCTTCAAAACATGACGGTGCTATATATTATCCATTATAAAGCACCAATCATGTAATGATTACTTATTCTCTGTACATCAGTCCATGCCCCATTGGAGCTTACATTCTAAATTCTCTAACACACACACACACACACACACACACACACACACACACGGGATTTGGTCAAAAGCCAATTTTCCTACCTCTATGTTTTTGGACTGTGGGAGAGAACAGGAGCACCTGGAGGAAACCCACACAAACACGGATAGAACATACAAACTCCACACAGATAGAGCCTTGATTGTAATCAAACTCATTACATCCTCACTCACACAGCTCTACTGAAGAAGTCAGTTAGAAGACACAATGTGAGTTATGGACGACACACGTAAAAGACGATATCTTACCTGCTTAGGAACAGACGAGTAATCTACTGCTGTTGGCAAAGTGATCTGATCACCACTTAGCTTTCTGCCACGTCCTGACCTGAAAGGAAAAACAGAGTGAGACGTTTCCATCAAAACACCAACCAAAATATCCAGATATATGGATATAGGTTATTGTTTTCTGTATAATTTCCAGATAAACTGAGTATACATTTTCTCAGCAACAGGCTGATAGAACGAAATATCAATGTTGAGGATATGACGCCCATGTCCCTACTTCACAATATTATTAGATAACCAAGGTTGCAATCATAAAGGATTTATGGGACAGTCTCATGAATATTGGAACCAGTCTGACTTTTTAAAGGGTGTGGGGAAATGAAACACTGAGATTTACAAAGTACTTCAGCAGCAATATTTTGGGCATGTAGTCTATAAAGGAGGGTGGAAGTTGAGGGTGTGGTGGCTAAATCAAACCATAGCAGCCAATGACACATTAAGTTTTCTCTATGACCAGTAAAGCAAACTAGACACTGAACGATAACGTCTGATTGGTTGATATGGGTTACTACATCTTGTTAGAGTAGAAGACCGACAGAATTGTAAATTGTACTAAACAAAATGTATAATTGTTTTACTTTATAAAGTGATACATAAACAATAATCTCTTAAAAATGGAAATACTGCCACAACATAGAAAAGTAAAACATACAAAACAAATATAGACCTAAATGCCTAAATAACTATGGTAGCTAGTTTCATTTTTAGCCGACATGGTCTGCAGAATTACATCTAAGGAGGAGATACAGTGTAAAGTGTCTCTCGAAACAATCTGTGGAAACAGATTGAAATGTTCAGGCTGAAATCTCAGCTCATTTTTCCTTGTGTCCCATTGAAGGGGGCAGAAAAATATTCGGAGATTCCTTAACGCAATGTGCGCGGCCGGACATGAAAGTGAAGTGAAGCTGCCCTTAGGGTCTATAGGCCCAGCAGCAGGACCTATGCCCTATTGTGCGGTGTCCTCTAATGCAAAAAAGCAAAATGGGAGTACAAATTTTACAATTAGAAAAATAAAAATAAAAAAGTTAACTACATTAAGTCATCAAGAAATTGGCAGGAGCGGTGTTATCAGCAATACCTGCATATTAATCTCTTGAAGAAGGCGAGAATGGATGCAAGGCAAGTGCAAATCTTAAAGAGACGAAACTGTGTGACAGCCATCCTTTGAGATCTTTACCTAGAGTAAACAAAGGAATTAAATAGTCTGCCAAGTCAACTATACATCTCACTTGTTCGATTTCCAATAACATTCACATTCCGACATTTAGCATTACAAATCCCATCATGCCCTTACATAATTATAGTACACACGAAGTCCAAAGCAACGACATGCAACAAGCAGACCTCTGAGCCTTGACCTGCGGCCCCCAGTGCCCTATCAGTCCTTTTCTCTGCTTTACGTTCCATGGGTCCCAGCTCTTGGTCTTCCTCCGCTGTAAAGAATTTTTAGGTAGGTCCTGTACAGAACAGCGTGCTGCAAAGGTGTTTATTTGGGATTCCACTTACACGTGGCACATTAAAGACAAGCACAGAAGGTTGACAGATGGAACCCTCACTGCAGAACTGCATTGTGCCTGATCCGAAGCTGGTGGCAAAACTGGTCACCCAGTAGCTGCATTTAATTGTCTGGTTTATTTGTTGCAGTTTCTAACAATTGTTCGTCTTACTTTAAAATCCCTGCTGATATATTATAGATTGGTGTCTTATTCTTTAATTAACTGCAGTATTAACTTATTACTGAGATAAGGTTACTGAAGATTCGAGGGCAGTGGAAGGTGAATCGGGTTCCCCATCACTGATCTCCTACAGCAGGTTCACCTTGCTTGGGCTCATATCACGTTTAATTTTCAGCATTGTATATTGGAGCAGAGCATCGCTGAAACTACATAAAAAAAATATAATCCACCTTAAGGGAAAATAGTAAATGTATATTAATGGGTTAAGAAAGTTTAATTCCGAAAGCTTTCAGCCCTTAAACATCTGACTTGTTTAGTGATCTGCCAGTTTCACCGGGAATAATGTTTTCTACTCCTTGGTCTACACAATTAGATTTTATATTTTTTTTAAAAAAACACAGTTGTATGAATCTCCCCATAGTTATCTTGACCCAATTAGTGCAATCCCAAATATTTACACCAAAATGTAATCGTCTAGCTCTCCGGAGTACACATTTGACATTGTTCCAGGAAAAAGAGTGGACAGTTTACTTTTACATTTTATTTTTCTGTTGATATGTTGCAAACAGACTCAGGTACAACATACCCATGTAAATTATTTCTAAGGTAAACTACACACACAGCATGCAAACGGAAAGACAAGCTTCCTTCCTTCATTTTTTTTTACAATCGTCTTAAAACATATTTATTTATTGTTTACATTTCATAGGCTTCCTGTAGTAAGGGTAAATTCTGATACATCGCCCCTGCACACTAACACTAAATGATGACGCATAAAACTGCATCCACATTTCAATGTAATATAATATTTTGAGGGGTTTTCCTTATAGATCATCCATTAGCATTTTGTGGTATTATTCACGTGCAACCCACCCACCAAACACGTACAATGAAGCATAGTTCTTTAAGCAGTGAAGGGGAACAGTGCTTTCAAGCCTACGGGGGACAATATAAGGAAAGACTCAATTTATGTCATGTCCCTTATTTGTATAGTAAAGGAACATCCTTTCATCCATGCACTCTGGCTGTGTAATTAAGCAGAAGTACCTTTGCACTGGAGGTCCTTTCAGCTTCATTCAAAGGTCTGCACTTAACTTCCAATACCAGTTTCCTGTTGTCACTAAAAAAAAACAGAGTTACAAGAAGATCATTTTACATACTTAGAGGTTTCAATGACAGACAATTATATATTTGATTTTAATGAATCATTAAGAAAAATCTAGCACAATGTTTAGTATTTACATATAGGGTATTAATACTGCTCACTATTAAGGGTCTGAAACAAGCTAAACGAAATAATGTTAAAATATGTATATAAAAAAATATTGACTTTCACTTGAACACAGAGGGGCTTATTTAAAAATGTAGTGTTATATGCCCACATGTACAGTCATCAATAGCAGACAGATGTTTACTATAATTTTCTAAACTGCACTAGAAAAATGTCAGGTACAACCAGATTGATTTATATGGATAAATTAAACATAGCATGGATTGAATGGGCGAGCATAACAATTTTTTAATTAAATCTTTTGGATGCAATCTTTATATTTTAAAGTTTTTACAGTGCTGCAAAAACAAAAACAATATAGCTGATGGCAATATGATTATGTTGAGGATGCTTTAATCAGAACAAAAAAAGTTAATATTGGCAGCCTTTAAATCTTCACTGCTGGCTAAGCGGTCATAAAACTGACCTTTCCTTTGTACCAGAATTTATACCAGCCCCCATTTTTACTTACTTTAGGCTCTGCAATTTTCATCAATGCACACTTGCCATGTCCATTCTACAACTACTGTGAATATAATATCTGAAAGCTAATGCACAGTGTCTCCTAATAGGACAAACTTGAATAAGGACGTTTCAGGCAAAAAGTAAACATGATCTTTTACAAATAACATACCAGTGGTCTGTTCCAGGTTTGAACTAGCTTACACTGTTACCCAGCTCATGTGGAGGATTTGAGTACATGCATTTTTATTGCATATTAATAATTAGATATGAATTGACCTGGAGGGATGACACAGATTCTATCCCAGAGACCTGGAGAAGTGATCACCTGGGTTTTTAATAACAAATTAATTCAGATTTTAGAATGAATTGCCACCTCACCTAAGCAGTGCCCTGAGGTCAATTAAGTTGTGTGGCATAATAATTATATTATTAAGATGAACTGCCCCTTCCACAGAGCAGTGGGCTGAGTGCCGTGTAAGTGGACCCAGCACAGGGGACAATAACCAGGACTGACCATAGGACACATTACCCAGAATGCACCAGCAGGGGACGAGGACCAGGTCAGCAGGCTGTGCGTGTGCCCGAGGCCGCGGCTGGTGTGCCCATCGGGTGGCAGCATGCGGGGCACGGTCCGGACATACAGAGGGGGACAGACGTATAGCTCAGGACATCCACTGTACCCAGCTGCAACCCAGGAAGACGTTGCTGGGACTCACGTCCCTGACGTCCTGCGCACTGACGTCACCGGCCAGCAGGATGTTAAGGGAACGTGCGTGCCAGCAGTACGACGTGATGCATCCTGGGAGAGGGGATCAGCGCCACATGTTGGTGGACTACATTTCCCGTGATCCTCCACCACAATGGATGACTGAACCTGTAGTTTATCATCACTGTGCAGCCTATTCCTCTCCATCTATTGCAGAACTGCAAGTCCCAGCAATACTGCCCTACAGCGTGTTTTCCTGGGCATGCTGGGACTTATTGTTCCTTAACTTGCTCACAAACATTTTACTTTATGGAAAATTATGGCATGCACATGAATAGGCTTCATATTATCTACACTCACAAACATTACCTAATATGTTAGCTCATGCTTTATTTGGGAGATATTAAAAGGGATGACAAGCTAAAAGGGATGTCAATTGAATATAATGATAGCAAATTAAAAATGTATTTATAACTTGGAGTTCATATTTTTTTTTATACCATTTGTTACATAATACAACAAGCTGGATAACTGGAATTGAATTAGGTTAGCAGTTCTGTAATTCTGCACAGAGAACTATCTCTACTTTAGTCATTTTATAACACAATATAAAGCGACTACATTTTATGCACTGATGCAGGGCTGTATTTGGACTTTGTAATGTTCTAGCCCAGGGGTCAGGGAACAGGGGTAAATTATCCCAAATGGGGTAAAAATGAAATTCCTGGGGGTAATGCTGCCGATTCACATGCTGTCAGTTTAAATGTGAAATTGGTGTTGTACCAGAAGAGCCTCAAGGGTTGGCAGAGGCACTTCTTGAGCTTCGATGCAATAATGAAGCACGTATTGCATTTGAAAACAAAGCAGATCTGTCATATTTTTGGATGTCAACAGCTGCAAAGGCATTCAAAATTGGCTGCCTCCTCATGAAGCAGTCAAAAAGTTGCTGCCTTTTGCAACAACCTACCTTTGCGAACAAGGATTTTCCACTCTAATGAACATAAAATCAAAGCAGAGAAATCGATTGGACGCTGAAGACTGTATCCAAATTGCTCTAACATCAAAATGCCCCAATATTGATGCTCTCGTATCAAAAATGAAGCAACATCATTTCTCCAAAATCTGAAGTTTTGAAGTTGCAGCTTTCAAAGAAATTTTGAATAGATTCACTAAAATTTTGATCTCCAATAATTAATAATATATGATTTCCTTCTTTTCAAATCAGGGGGGTAACGTCGGCGTATCTAAATATATTTGGTGGTAAAAGGTAAAAAAGTTCCCTCACCCCCGTTCTAGCCAGTGGCCAAATTGAAAATTTAGAAGTAGCGGTAGGAAAAATAAAATGTGGATGTAATTTGATCATTTTACAATGGAGGCGTTGCGGGACGTGCCGAGAGGTGAGTGTGGCACTATATAAGGAAGGATTTTTGGATGGACTTTATGAGCCTTGAAAAAGACCCTCGGTTGGGAAGAAACGCGTTGGCTGATTGTGTGATCTGATGATTGAGCAGAGCAAACAATAGTGAGGAGAATTTGCTGTTCCATACCATTATTGGTTATGTACTATCTATGCTGTTATTTCCTTTGCCTTTTGGTACGGGTCCTGCATATTTCTTGTTTGATATGGTGTGGATATTAAATCTTTTTATCCTGGTAATACACTAGATCTTCCTTTTTTATTGTCATTTCTATGCATACACAGAGCATTGATTGGAGGGAGGATCTACATGCTACATTGAAGAATAATCGTGATGTTATATTGAGGATGCGCTTTTACCTCTTGTGTTGAGTAAGCATACATCCACAAGGGGTTCCCCTTTCCTTTCTTTGGATTATTGGGTCAACCTGTTACACACTAGGGATCCATGGTGGAAGATTAAAGTCAATATCCTATATGGTGGTAGAAGTCACTTTGAATAGGACTCTTTCATTGTCATATTACGCTATGTTATGTTTTTTCTGTTTATTCTACCATTGAGTCCTTTGTAGAAGGTACTAAATAAATAAAAGCTAGAATCTGATTGGTTGCTATAGGCAACATCCCCACTTTTTCAAACCCGCAGCTTAGTAAATCTAGCCCTAAATGTGATCCGACTTGTTCAGGTAATAATTTAAGGAGGCAATGCCTGTACAAGGTTCATTACTATACCATGTACCTTGTACAGGCGTTGCCTCCTTAAATTATTACGTGAACAAGTCGGATCACATTGAGTCTGTTCAATGTGACGTCAGCTACCGCTGCCGGCTTCTTCAGGGGCCCCAATTGAGAAAAGTCATCCTTGTAAGCTGTCATTCATTTCAGTCAGTTGGCGAGCAGCTCTTCCGTTTCCTCCAGCCGGGGTAAGCACTGTCGGGTTTTCCCTGGCCGGAAAACTGACTACCACTTGTATGATGTATCTTATTGCTACATTTGTTTTAATAGACCACATGTTCTAGTTACATTTATATGATTGAGAAACTCTATGGGCTAGATTTACTAAGCTGCGGGTTTGAAAAAGTGGGGATGTTGCCTATAGCAACCAATCAGATTCTAGCTGTCATTTTGTAGAAGGTACTAAATAAATGAAAGCTAGAATCTGATTGGTTGCTATAGGCAACATCCCCACTTTTTCAAACCCGCAGCTTAGTAAATCTAGCCCTATGTGTGGTTACTAACATCCTTCTCTTTTTTATAGAATGATATGTTAGAAGTTACTTTGTTCCACCAACAAGTTTGGTATTGTGCATATATTAGTCACCTTTACAGTATATGAGCAGCTAGAGCTGCTCTAAAGTTGTTTTGGCGTTTGCTGCTCATCGTTTCTGTAAATGACGCAACTTACTTAGTCCTTTTACAATGTTCATACTTCAAGTTTTCTTCCCTACATGTTTACATTAAGCCCTTAGTATTTGTGTTCACACATTTTGCTGTACAGATGGTTTATTTACCTATATAGAGTTATTTTGTAATGGGGGTGTAGTACATCAACATTTTTATAACGGCACATTTGATGCTTTTATGTCCACACATTTGTTCATTTTATATACTTGTAACTGAAATGTTCAATTTGCTTAATAAACATTTATTGCTGTGAATATCGTTTGTGAAAATCCTGGAGTGCCACCTTGTTCGGACAATATCTATATATATGGGTATATATCATCATCATCATTTATTTATATAGCGCCAGCAGATTCTGTAGCGCTTTACAATTGGGAACAAACATTAATAAAACAATACTGGGTAATACATAGAGACAGAGGTAAGAGAACCCTGCTCGCAAGCTTACAGTCTGTGGGACGATAGGAGTTTGATACACCAGGGTAAGTGCTCCATCATACTGAATATTGGTCCAGCTAGAATGCAAAGAAAAAATGTATTTAGTGGGCCATATGATGAGTCATACATCAATGTTGGTCAGAGGGTTGTTGTTTTGTGTTAGCTTTGTAGAGGGTGGTAAAAGGGTAACCTAGGGAGATTGAAAAGGTGGTTGAGGAATATTATAGGCTTTTCTGAAGAGGTGGGATTTCTATCTATCAATAGGCAAACCAATGGGGGTTTCCTAGTGTCTGGAAACCCCCCTCCAAGACTGGGACACTGTATAATTGAGGTGGCTGGACCCTGCCCCCGCTTCACACGGCTCTGCCTGAAAAGGGAGAGCTGCATGCACCTAACAGTAGTCCACGCAGCATTGCCCATGTATATTATGGGGATAGGAAGAGTTGGAGAGCAGCCAAGCACTGTCTAAAATTATAGCCACACCCCCATGCATGATGGTCACGCCCACTGGTGACATGGTGTGGAAACCCCCCTCTACAAATCCTGCATTTGCCCCTGCTATCTATATACATATAAACAGGCGCGGGCTGGGAGAGGCGTGGCCGGGGGGCACACAGGCGGCCGCATCATATTACAGGGGATGCGGCCGCGTCATTGATGACGCGGCCGCATCCCCTGTCATGTGAGGCGGCCGCCTATGCGCTGAAGCGGCCGCATCTGATGACATCGGATGCAGCCGCGGGGGGAGAAACTGTTTTTTGCCTACCCCCTGGCCCTAACAGGCGTCTAACCCAGCGTTGCCCCCCGGGCCAGCCCGCCACTGCATATAAACACAGACATGGGGAAATTAAGAAGAACCACTGATGCAGTCAACAATTAGAAATTAAAATTTTACCTTATTAATATACGATTACAAATTACAAATATACAATCAACAATGATGAAAAGTGTCCAAAATAAAAATAAAAATGGAGGGCTGTTGCGAGTACGCCACAGGCCAATTGATGATGATCAGGGCGGAGTGTGTTGAGATCTCGCCTAAACTAAAACTGTAGACCACATTCCTTTAGGGTCTCTTTGAGGTTGTGGTAAAGTGGATGTTGTGTGTTTGGGGACACCAGAGGGAGATGGACCAGCAGACCCTGTAGGAGGCAAAAGATCCAATCTGGACAAGATATTTAAGGCTTCTAAAAGGGTTTTTTGCTATAAACTGCTTGTCCTCAAGGCAGACAATGGGCTAGATTTACTAAGCTACGGGTTTGAAAAAGTGGGGATGTTGCCTATAGCAACCAATCAGATTCTAGCTGTCATTTTGTAATATGTACTAAATAAATGATAGCTAGAATCTGATTGGTGGCTATGGGCAACATCCCCACTTTTTCAAACCCGCAGCTTAGTAAATCTAGCCCAATGACTCTAAAGAGGAAGAGCCCCTTTTATATTTGATATTGTTATTACCGGTGGTAGTCATATTTCCGGCAGTGGAAATGCTGACACATCCATGCTGCCTACTTGGTTAAAATGTAGACATCGTGATTGTCGACAGTAGTAATTGTGGTGGTCGAGTGGGCACCACAGTAATTATTAGTATTTATTCCATAGGATCTGGGTGCATTCCCTAACTTTGCATAATTTTCAGAAGGTGATAGGAGCTGAGTCCTGGTAGACTGGAAGCCATTTATCTGTTTTGTAGACTTCCAATAAGTTTTTCTTCCATCGTGAAATAATGTAGTCTGAGGAACACATCCCTAAGAGGAGTGGAGGTCTTCAGTCTAGATCTCAGGGTCTGATGAGCTCCGTCTATTAAGAGGTGCTCTAGAAACGTGTATGCTTGAAGATTTAGAAAAACTTGCACCTGAAAGTGTTCTAGTTGGGTGGAGTCATTGGACTCTGGAATATTCTTAATATGTAAATTGTGTTCCTGTTTGTCTTTTACTTGTTGAAGGTCAAGATGGAAGGTTATGACGGACTGTTTTATGACCTGTTGGTATTGTATCTCTTCTTCAAGCTTAGATTCCACCTTCTCCTTGCAAACTCCAATTTCCTCTACCTTGGTCTTTAAACCTGAAACTGTCTTTTGTATTTCAGAATAGAAAGCATTTTAAAGCAATTTCATTTCAGCGAGGATGGAGGTGATGCTACTGTCATGGATATGTCTGACAGGTTTTCTTCTTACTTGGACTCAGAGTGCATTTTTTATGTGATTAGTCCAGCAATTTAGTCTGCAAAGAAACTCGGATATCTCTGGAAGGGTGCTATAGTTTTCCCCCTTATTCATTGTTAAAATATTATAGGGTCAATAAGGAAAGTAAGAAAAAAAAAGGACAAATCATGTTACAATGCAAGGGGTGCAAATTAGTTTATTATTTTGCACATAAATTAAATACTGGCTGTTTTTTCATGTAGCACACACATACTTGATAGCATTAATTTTACACTGCAATTTAAAGTTGACCTAAGTCCTAGGACATGCTCTAGCCCAGCTATAAATCTGGCATCATATTTGAAATTTACCTTCACTCCAATGCAACATGGTTTTGCCCAGGTGCAAAGTTCATCATCATCATCATCATTATTTATTTTATATAGCACCAGCAAATTCCGTAGCGCTTTACAATTGGAAACAAACATTAATAAAACAATACTGGGTAATACATACAGACAGAGGGGTAAGAGGGCCCTGCTCACAAGCTTACAATCTATGGGACAATGGTTGTTTGAAACACAAGGGCATGTGCTACATCATATTGCACAATGGACCAGCTAGAATGCAAAGGTAAAAGTATTGAGTGAGACGTGTGATCAGTCACACAGCAATGTTGGTCAGAGGGTTGTTCTCTTGTGTTAGCTGTGTAGAGGGTGGTAATAGGTTAACCTAGAGAGATTAAGATGTTGGTTGAGGAATATCATGAGCTTGTCTGAAGAGGTGGGTTTTCAGAGAACGCTTGAAGGTTTGAAGACTAGAGGAAAGTCTTACTTTGCAAGGAAGGGAATTCCACAAAGTGGGTGCAGCCCGAAAAAAGTCCTGTAACCGAGAATGGGAGGATGTAATGAGAGTGGAAGAGAGACGCAGATCTTGTGCAGAACGGAGGTGTCGAGTTGGAAGATATTTTGAGACAAGTGAGGAGATGTATGTCGGTGCAATTTTGTTAACGGCCTTGTATATTAGTAAAAGAGTTCTATATTGGATTCGTTGAAAAACTGGCAACAAATGTAGAGAATGACAGGGTGGCTCAGCAGAGGAAGAATGGTTTGCAAGGAAAAGTTACTCCTTTTATATGCTTTGTCCTCCTTAATGACTCAGGCCCATAATGTCTAAAGTCTTGCAAGTAGTGTTTGTTTTTGCATGATTGTGTGGGGTAAGATAAACCCTTTTACTCTTTTAATGAAGCATGAGGCTGTCGTCCTAACAAGATGTTAAATATAATTATTTTACTATTTTCTTGGATATTGGGGTCTAAATTAAAATACTGTGTGAAATGTGTAAAGTACCCAAACGTCCAAGGATGTCAACATGCAAATGTAAGGGAGGTAAGGTATATAGAGAAAGAAACAACTGCATACTTAGGGTCTATGTATCAAGCTTAATTAACACTTGTTTCCTATGCATGAACTGCCTAACTGCCTTTGCATTTAGGCAAATACCGTGCAGCATTGCAGTCCCCATAGATTACTATGGGAACTGCGATGTTCTGCAATGCATCAAGCTTTGCATTGCGCAGACAGGTAACGCCATTTCAGGATAGAGTTACCTGTCATTTCCTATGGGATTCTGCTGAAGCCTCTTCAGCTTCGCAGAATCCGATACAAAGTAGCACCTCCTCCTGTCACCGGCAGCGCTAAGCTGCCCGTAAGCAGGAAAATGAGTAGCCCCGGCATGATGCGTTCAAGCGGTGCATAAATATGCATCACTGCGATGTGCAGCCATGCATATTTATTATGTTATATTATATATCTAATTGTTGCATAGACCCCTTAATATGAAAAGTTCAAGTCAATAAGTCCCTCTTGTGGTGGAAGAGAATATTACATATAGTCCAATATGTTTTTCCACACGTTCATATATTTGAGCTTGGTATTGCAAGATCAGGTCCTCTTGTGATATTAGAGGAGATAGCAGGGGATCAGAAATAAATCTTACAGAGATAAAGCACAAATTTCCTCGAATTTCAGCCTTCTGTTCTTGATTCTCTTTAGAGGCCTTTTGTACCAACTGAAACTTGAGAGGGGCCTCTACAGCGTTTCTTGTCTGGGCTACGCTGATGAAACCAAGCCCTGCAACCAATCTTTGTTTATTATAAAATCAATACAACATAGAAAATATAAGTATCAAAACCATGACACTCACCAAAGAGCACGGAACGTTTATCAGAGCACATTCGGAATGCTCAGAATTATACAACAAACTGTTCCCAATTAGAGCACACAAGCAGAAAACTAGTTCTTACTCAGGAATTCACCGGTCATGCTGTCGTCGGTAGTTAGCCCTTCCTGCGCTCTCTTTTTTCGGACATTCATATTGTACTTTATAACCGGACAGCAGAAAACACCAACTGACGTAGCCGTTTGACCAAAGAAGGCTTTTCAGAAGTATTTTGAAGTACAAAAAAACAAGTTTATTGATTTGCATGTACACGGTCTACCGAGACTTAATCAGGTCAGATGGTAAAGACTATTGTCAGGTTTGTACACGAAGGATGAGTGAGATCCTGCTGTCTCAGCTGGTATTGGCTAGACTCCCCCAAGAGCGCGGAGTCTAACAGAATGGAAGGTATTCACCAGGGATTCCCGCAAGGAGATTTGGGCTTCAGCGGCTTCCACCCTGCAGGTCGCAGTGGCGGATTCATGGGGGGGGGGGGAGATCGGGGCAATCGCCCCATAGCAGAGACTTGCTGCCGGCGGCTGCACAGTATGTGCAGGTCCATCCAGCAGTGACAGGCAGGGACAGTGTGCTGCCCGGCTGCTCTGATTGTGTTTTAAACACAATCAGAGATGCCGGACGGCACACTGTCCCTGCCTGTCACTGCTGAGCGGACCTGCACATAGTGTGCAGCTGCCGGCAGCCTTAGGTGTCAGAAAGGGGGCGGAGCCTAAATCCCCCCCCCCCCCCCTAAATCGCCCGGGGTACAGCAGTTTTCTAGATCTGCCCCTAGCAGGTCGCGGCCCTCTAGGGAAGTTCCCAGTGAGACAGATTAGAGAAGTGGTTTGGCAGCGTTCAGAGAAATACAGTTCTAATAGCAGATGATGATCATAGCAGTTACCACTAAAGAGTGGAACACATATGCAAAGTTCAATGGAATAGAGAGTGTGCAGCAGAAAGATGAACTACGGCTATACTACTGGGAAGTGGGATGGATCAGCAGGGTCCAACGGTACATGCTGAATAGATAGTGGACGTTAATCACAGCAAATGCCACTAAGGAGTGGGACAAATATGCCAAGTTCAGAGGAGTACAGAGTAGGCAGCAGACGATGAACCACGGCTGTTATCACTGGGGAGTTCAAACGATCAGCGGAGGTCAGCAGTGCATGCAGAATAGATAGCGGACGTTGATCACAGCAAAGACCACTAAGGAGTGGAACATCTATGCAGCGTTCAATGGTATACAGGGTATACAGCAGACAATGAGCCACAGCTATTACCACAACGGAGATCAGAGATGAAGGCAGAGTAGATAGCAGGCCTTGATCACAGCGATTACCACTAACGAGTGGAACAGGTGAGCAGAGATCAGCGGTATCCAGGTATGCAGCAGATGAAGAGCCACAGCTATTACCACAGGGATGTGGAACGAATCAGCAGAGGTCAGCGGTGCTTGCAGAGTAGATAGGGTAGATACAACGGAGAACAGGAAGCTGATACAACCCAGGTGACTCGAAGAACCAGCAGTGAAAAGGTGATGGGAGGAGCTTTATAAAGGAGGACTGACCAATGGCTAGACAGGCCAAACACAGGTGAAGCAAGCACAGGTGCAAAGTGTTACAGACAGCCTGTACAATGAGGAGAATTAATGAGAGAGTCAGTGTACTGAGGCTCGGGTGGAGAGCGGTGTATGACAACTATACATTTTTACATACGTTTCATCGGCAATAATCGTGGCATCCTTTGCAGTTTTACAATACATTGTGTAAGATTTTTGTGTGTTGACACTTGTAGAATTGCAAATATTCACTACAAGTGTTTACCCAGTAATAAATGTCTTAAATCGTGTTCAACCATTCCTAAATATAATAAAGTAACTATACCCTCATTCCTATATGTAATAAAATAATTGTCCCCCATTCCTATATGTATTAATGTAATTGTGCCCCCATTCCTATATGTAATAAAATAATCATACCACTATTCCTATATGTAATAAAATAATCATACCACTATTCCTATATGTAATAAAATAATCATACCACTATTCCTATATGTAATAAAACAATTGTGCCCCTATTCCTTTAAACAATAAAATTATTGTGCCCCCTTGACAGTAACAATAAATTAATGTCCCCGCGTTAATACATGTTGTACATTTTTTCCAATGTAGTTTCCCTAGTAAATATTTACCAGGAATCTTCTTCTTTTCTTGATCCGACATAATCCTTATGGAAATTAACTGCATAGATATGATGAACTGTTTGGGAGGAGCTCCCAATGCCAAATGAGTTAATCTCCGGTAAACCCGCCTATGTAATAACCAGGCATCCAATCAGGAGTGGTCTCCTGATTGGCCTAAAAAAAGTGCCATATTTCTGGAGGTTTGATGTGCGGTTTTGCACATGTTTATAAACCACATGGTTTGTATACTTGCCATTTTAAAAAAAATCAGGATTGCAGTTTAAAAGATATTTTTGACCTTTATTAAATTTTAACAAATAAAATCACAAAAAAAGTGGTTTGGCAAAACTGCACTTTAGAAATTTTTATCCCTTGATATCTAATTACCTGAATTTCTAGCTCCCTGCAGAGACAAATCTAAGCCAAAATCATGGAAGAGCCTTTTGCTCAGACCTTCTTGGTTACTTTTGGTTGGATGGGAAATTTGTACACTATGGCAAAGTACGAGGGGATAACTAGAGCATCGAATAAGGCAACCTGGTATTCATTCTTAATCCTGCTATTCTTCATTCTTCAAACTGAGATCTTGAAATTGAAACTGATGGTCAGAAGATTGATTTGTGGCTAACCTCAACCAGACATGGACTTGCTATCCTTGGTATTGTTTTAAGGAGATGTGGGAGAAATAACCTTGACTTGATGATAAGTCTTAAGGAAGGAAGATGATGAATTACAGAGCTATGAGTTGCTGGGAGAGAGGTCCTTAATGTGACATCCACAGTCGTATCTGAAGTAGCTACTTGTGCAGACACAACTTGTGACATTGGAGTCAAATTAGGAAGTTGAAGCGGCCCCAGAGAAAGAACTGGAGGGATTTGTAATTGAAATGGTTCTGGATTTAAAGCATTAATTGTTGTGCAGTTGCTTGGTATAGCCCAGTGATGGGCAAACTACGGCCCGCGGGCCAGATCCGGCCCACTTAGAGGTTCTATCCGGCCCGCCAATATTTTAAAAAATTTCATGAAAATATGCATAAAATTTATTAGGGCCGACCCTGTGTGTCAGAACCTTCATTTTTATGCCTTCCCAGCTATTTCCTCCATTACACTTCATCCTCCTTCCTAAAAGGACACTTCGTATGTCAATCACTCAAACACCTGCCCGCCCCCTAACGGCTGAAAGTCATGTGAGAAGAGATAGGCTGGGCCATATACTAAGGCGGATTTCGATTGGCTGCTGTGTTGTCAGTGGCTCACCAGAAAGACGGATCTGCAGCAACCTGCTGAAATAAGTGCTGTGTCTGTACGATCGCTGCACTTATAGAGGTAACACTGCTATATAACACCCTCCCGTCCCATTCAAAAAATTTGTATTATATATATCGATATTTGAGTTTTTTAATAAATTATATTGGCCCACCTAAAGTTTATCTTTTTTTATTTGGCCCGGTCCTGAAAAAGTTTGCCCATTACTGGGATAGCCAAAGAAGATCAGAGGATGGCACAGAAAGCAGCTGAAAGGGTGCCAAAAGTCCCAGGCCAAAAAGACAGATCAGGCGTGAAGTATTCCGATTCTGCCTACAGGGACTAGTTCTAAAATAAGCATTATCCTTTTGCCCAACAAGCTAGAGAGCCAAACACCAGATTGGGACCTAGTTGTCAACTTGAGGCCGTCTTGTAGATTATTGGTGGCCATAGTTAATGTAGCTTCTTATTTTGACAGACAAGCACTTATAATGTAGAATGAGTGTAATGTGGTATTGTCTAGTTTTATATTGGTATCCTATTTATACAGGAAGTTCATAGATCTACAGATTAAAGTGTTGGTATCTGCAAGAGGTGCAAAAGTTAGCATGAATAAGCATTATGAGGAAAAGATGAGGACGATTTGTAGGTCACAGTAATGCATTTTGTATAACGCCGCATGAAAAAATGATTTCTTGATTTGCTGAACAAGCTATTTCAATGAGAGATTTTTCTTCAGAATAAGGTGGGTGTAAAGCTTAGTTTGTCCTTCAAAATTACTGTTTTTCATGGTTGCCCAGGAAATATTGGTATTATATACTTTTAATAGTTTTGCTTTTCTACCTATGAGAATCATTTAATGTAATTAAGCGCCTTTAAAAGCAAAAATTCCTATGTAATAAAAACATTTAAACTCACGTGTAATAATGGGTTCCCAATGAGCCATCAACCTGATGATTAATAAAGGCATAAATCATTCTTTAACAAGCAGAATATTAGAACAAAAAATAAAAAGTTGAAATAAAGGAAGGGGTGGTCCTAGTTGGGGAGCAGGCTGGATTTTAGAGTTACTTCTTTACAATTTTCAGCATGTGCATTTTCATGTGTGCTTATGCCCAAAAACTAGGTCTGGGTTGACTAACAGGTGCAATTTGTACTGTATGTACATATATTTTGTGGTTAGTGAATGCCCATTACTGTGCGCAACATATGTGATGCTAAGTTATACTCTTCTCTTTAAATTCTATGTGCTGCTGTGAACATTCCGATGACCTGATTGGCTACAGGCGGTTCTATCTGTGACGGGATTGGCCTGTTCTGCCACCCTGTCTGGGAAAGGATTTTACATGTTTGTCTTGGGTTTCTTCTTACTGTAAGTAACCTGCCATTACTACCCATTCCTACTGGTGTTTCTCTGCCACCATATACTTATACCAACATAGTTCACCCAGTTAGAGTAGTCACTGCCACCATTGGCTCCTGAAATGGCTTAGTCCTGGGGGGTATCTGTTTCTTCTGCAGCAGCTCTTTGCTGGTCAGTGGCTGATTCATCCTGAATTAGGGGCACATTGTTCACTCAGAGAACTGTGTTTAACACAGGACAGACCCCCATCTTTCACAGTATGCGAACCCCGCATGGACCTACACTGCTCCACCTGCTCCCGGCATTTTTGAGGGGAGAAGGCATCCCATCACCACTGTCAACCCCTGTCTCATCCACACTGGACCAGCAGGGATGAGAGTAGATATGCCACAACACCAGCACTGCATAACATCTCTTGACGCACCGCCGGTCCACACTGGACGACCTTTTTAAACACATTAATATTTTTAAACATTTTATATTTTACTTTTTTTTATTTGATATAGGTGCATTTTTCCAGACCGTTCATTCCTGAAGCAAAGTGTTGTGGCTCCTAATATTAAACTAAAGCTTGTTTCACAGGTTGTGCAGAGTAAGGTTTACCTGACCACACGACTTCTACTCAAAATAAGGACATCTGAATGAGCAAGAGCTCCAATGTGCTCACAAAAAGGTGCTCTGACTAGTCAAACACACCTTCGAAAGACCAATTAATTCACTACCAGATATAAGATTTTTTTTCACTATATGAAATTTTTTATTGAAGGTGCAAATTCATGTTTTCCAAAAAATATCTTAATTTTACAATTTTAAAAATACAAAAAGTTATTTTCTCTATTCCAACTAGTCCACACTACAGGAATCAATGATTAAAGCAGTAGTAAATCAATTTCAAGATATCTGACATTCTATCAAGTCTGTTCTTGTTAAGTAGTTAATTCCAGTGCAATGTCTACTGATTATATTCAGTAGTCTTCAAAGTGGTTCATCTAAATAATATATTAAGGTTTTTAACACAAATGCAACTAAGCAACTGTTCTTTTAAGAGAAACCCCTATGTGGCATAAATGGTCCCCGATAAATTCATAACAGTCTGTTTGTAGGTGGGATGTTGTCTCAGGATTGGCCTCTCTTCTGCTCTGATTTAACAGAGGGTAAAACATTGACTTAAAGGGCTGTCTAAACATTTCTTATACCACTGGGGAGTAGCGTAAACCTAATTTCCTGTTTCAGCAACGTTAATTGATGCAATTTGTTATTTATTTCAGTTTTTAATTGTAAAATCAAAAACTGTTTTACCCTATTAATGCTATTAAAATATAGGAATAATTTATGAACATTGCATTTAGGCACAAAAACACTGAACGAAAACAAGTGTATGATTGGTTTAGTAAAAAGTAATGGGTGGATTGAGAGATTGAAATGTTTGTATTTTGATAGTTCTAAAAGTGTTGCACAAATGTGATGACGTGAAAAACAACAAAATTCATGAAGAACTAGGATCCCACGGACTGCCACGATTCCACGATTCCTGAGGGCAAATACTTCTTAAAACATGCTTTTTTTGTTCAAGTTTTTTTTACATGTATGGGATATTTACATTGATTGAGTTAACAGCAAACAGTATATATTTCTATTGGTGGAAATAAAATATATGAATATTTTCCTCTTTTTTTACAAGGTTCCTGATTTGAAATCTGATGTGTAGAAAAGATCTAAAATACAGATTTAATAATACAGTAATAAACAGTTTAACCAGCACAACACACATAGATTTTAAATCACACAACACTTATTTTGTACTGTAAATGTTTTCAATTATAATGCATCTGACACCCGTTAATGTATTTAGATTCATTATCATATGTAGTGCAATCAATATATTGCGTTAAAGTAATTCTGTCTTGTTTAAGGTACTTACCCTTTTTAATGTGATACATACAGCTGACTTTTTACTGCAGCTTTGTTAAAGTAAAGTAAAAGTAAAGATTATAGCCACACGCGAAAGTATAATATATTATAAGAAAGTACAAGAAATTATCTGAAGAGGTAGTGACATAGGATAAAAAGTTGAAAGATAAAGCACAGCACATCAGTTATACTTGTCGTGTTATTAATGTTACTGTCCCTGTATATTAATTCACCAATCTGTAAAAAGTGCGTGTGTTGCCAAGGAGACTGCAGGCCTATCACTTAGACTCAGGATTTCACACCACAACTAAACTTTTTCTTTTCCAAAGTGGTACAAATTAATGAAGCTGCTCTTTGTTAATGAGTTGTTTTTTTTTATATAAATATACCCCTTTTTACTTGTCTTTGATGTGTATATATATATATATATATATATATATATATATATACACATACACACACACAGTTATTGCTTTTAATATTATATACATATATCTGTCTATTACTTTGACTTTTTTTTATTGCTGCTAATCCGCTTTATTCTTTATTTTATAGAAATATACTATACTTTTACTAAATTGTTATATTTTATTTGTATTTATGAACTCATAGTTTTTCATTATACATGTTTTGGGCTTTTTTACATTCATTTTTGTAATTTGAGGATCTCACAGGTTCCTCTTTAGCTGCGATTGCATTTTAGTCGTCTTTGACTCTCATACCTTCGCTCCAGCGCCAGTTTTTTTTGGGGTTTTTTTTGCTACTACCACTGTGGTTTGTTTTTTTGTTTTTTTTTGTTTTTTAGTTTGTTTTTTCCACTGGCTAATTATAACAACTAGGCTCCTTCCGCAAGTGTAATATTACATGGGGATAACTGATCAGACACATTGTGGTATCTGCAGTGATATCAGGCCACTAGGATCCCAAAACGAGCTTGATTATAATTTGATCTAAATAGAATAGATCATTTTATGACAGACCAACGACTATAGGTCTGTGTGTGTGTGTGTGTGTGTGTGTGTGTGTGTATGTGGTCTTCTGTGAGTGAGTGATCAGAGAGCAAGTCCCTAGGAGACAAACAGCTGGAATTCATCCAATTTGCTACCTAGACGTGTGACCAAATTGAAGAAATAATCCTGCGCTCGATTGTCATGTCCTATGGCACCAGCTTTAGCCATACTTGCCAACTCTCCCGGAATGTCCAGGAGACTCCCGCATTTTGCGAGAGTCTCACAGACTCCCGAGAGAGTTTGGCAATCTCCCGCATCTGGATAATTCTGCCCACTTCCTAGTGAAGTGGGCAGAATTAGGTCCCAAACGCCGTGATTCCCGGTGAATCGCGGCATTTGGCCCCGCCCCCGGCTTTCAAATGACTCGTTTGCATCATTACATCATGGGGGCGGGTCCAAAATGACATGCATTTTGGAGCCCTGCCCCCTCGTTACGCCCACCTCCTTCGCAGGCTCCCGGAATTGAAATTCATAAAGTTGGTAAGTATGGCTTTAGCAGTAGATAAATATCTCTGTACTAGGAACAATCCACCAAGAAAATCTTTGACATTCATTCTCTTTAGAGTTGCACCATATCTTGGAGTAGACAGAAAATGAAGCAGCGTTAGAAGCTAAATCAGGGTTTCCCAGGATGATTCTTAGGGGCATATTCAATTAGCTTTCGGATTCGCGGTAACGCGCGTTACCGCGAAAAGTGCGCGTTCTTGCGGGTATTACGGTACCGCATTAACGCAGATTTTCGTACGCAACCCTATGGGCTGCGAACGAAAATCCACGTTATTGCGGTAACGTGTATTACGTTTCGCGGCTGTTCCGGCGCGATCCCGCGAATCCGAAAGCTAATTGAATATACCCCTTAACATTTTAAAGTCAGTGTCTAACTGAAATACCAGAAATAAAATATTATGCTTGAATATAATGCCCACAGTAATTGAAAATGAATAATATAAGTCACCTGTAAGTCTCTCTTAAAGAGTATCCATAAATAGATTAATGGCAATCAGGGTGCAGACTAACACTAACAATACGCGGAAAGAACTGTAGACAGCTGAAACTCCATTAGTAGTCTTTGTAGTAGTCACGGGAGTTGATGGAACGGTAGTGACTGGTAAACTTCTCGCATCAAACGATTTTGTCTGGGCGTAGACATTGTTTAGCACAAATTCCAGTTTGTATCCACTACCTGTAACACAGACACATTATAAATAAAGTTGTACTTTTCAAAGATGCAACAGATAGCTGACCATTGTTTCCTGCAAAATTATGTTTTGACTACGTCTATTAGTGTCAGACTTATTATCCATGTACATGCATTTAATCAGATAGAAGCATGCACTGACACAGAAAATATAATGGAATTTAGTTTTTACCTGATACTTTCAGAACAAGGTCGGTGTAGTTGGCCCAGCAGGTATCAAACAAAATGGTAGCGTTTCCACCCAGTCCATTGCTGACATAATTGTTGTTTGAGTCTTTGAGCTTTGCTGTCAGTGACAATGAACTTGTACTTACAGAGACACAATTTCCCTATACATGGAACAAAAATCCATTAGGTTTAGCATGCAGTTTTCTAAAAATATGTAACAAAAAACAAACCTCATCCAGTTACCAGACGTAAATATGGTTGTAGGATGTCTTCTCTATCCCAACCTCTCATAAAGCAATCCCAACTTGATGTGCACTAATAGTCATCATGCAGGGAAAGGGGGGACCTGATAGAAACTTTCATATATATATATCAAAGGATTTTAACAAGAAACAGGAGGGAAACATTCTTCAAAGTAAGAGAAGTATTAGACATACTTGCCAACTCTCCCTGAATGTCAGGGAGACTCCCTGAAATAGGGGTGATCTCCCTCATTCCCTGAAGAGTCTGACATTCTCTCTGATGTTGAGCTAGTACAAGACGTGGTTGGCTTTGCCATCTGTGGCATGATGACACAGTTCAGATATTGTGTCTTATGTCCATGTATTGATGCTTATGGAGGTGGCCATTTTCATGGAGACCAAGATTTAATCAAAGTCTGACAGGTAAGACAACATGACTTCAGTAATGGAGACAGAAATGTAAAAGACACTGAAGTCTCTAGAGATTCATTAGCTGCTTTTCTTTAACGCATATTCGGAATGTCCGGGAGACTCCCACATTTCTGGGAGAGCTCCCGGCAGAGGAGGGCAACCTCCCGGGTCTCGCCCCAGCAATAGATAAGTAGCGGGGGGGGTCTTAATGAAGCAAATATCGCGTCATTGGCCAAAATCGTGCCAATCATTTTGGGGTGGGGCCAAAAGTATGCAAATCGTCAAGCCCCAACCCCGCATGCCCACCTCCCCCAGGATCTCCCTGAAGCCAACGAGGGAAAGTTGGCAAGTATGGTATTAGAACACGAGGACATGCACTGACATTGAAGGGAAGGAGGTTCAGAGGAAGTGTGAGGAAAAATTACTTCCCAGAAAGGGTAGTGGATATGTGGAATATCCTCCCATCAGAGGTGGTAGAAGCTAATACAGTAGACAAATTTAAACATGCTTGGGATAGATATAAGGATATCCTTACAGAGAACTAAGGATCAAATAGGGTTTGAGGATACCATGGCCAAGTGATACCAGGGCCAAGTGGTTCTTATCTGCTGTCAAATGTTTCTATTAGATGCATTACCTCAACAGTGCTGTACACCACATGTTTAATTAAGATGTTTAAAATTAATTTTAACTTATTAGAACTTTCTTAGGGGACATAACTCATTTTCCTACAGCTCTTTGTGTCCTACGTGTTTGTGTGTTTTCAGTTGTGAAGTGGACAGAGATAAAAAAAAAAGATAAGGTCTTCAAAATGTTCACAGCAGGACAGTGTATTTAAGGAGCCGAGTGAGATGAACTTAGGGGAGGCAGTAATCTGTCCACACAATCCATGCCCTGCTGTGTGTGAGCATAGGGGCTGCATGTGACAGGGGTAGTGTCATGAATTGAGGAGAGATATGGAGATAAGCGGAAAATCACAGACTGAGACTGTGGGCTTGATCAAACCTATCCGCTGACATTATGATGTTCAGCTGCTAAGTGAAAATCACATTATGAAATAAAATAAATGTTTTTATATTGGATCGGATATTGGATATATTGTGTTCTAAAATTTTAACGCTGCATAGCAAATTTTAGAAGGTGGCACGGCCTATTTGTCGTGCTAATGCGCACTACTAAAAAGCTCATGGAAACATATTCAAATTAATTACTAAAACACGTCTTCACTGCATGTTAGTTCTCATGAATTTTACCCATTTTCTGAGCATATATCATCATCTTCATCATCATTTATTTATATAGCGCCAACATGTTCCTTAGCGCTTTACAATTGGGGACAAACATAGTAAACTAATAAACAAACTGGGTAACACAGAGGTGAGAAGGCCCTGCTCGCAAGCTTACAATCTATGGGACAATGGGAGTTTGCCACATGAGGTGTGACTCAGCCCTGATAGTGAAATAAGTAGGGTCAATCTGCGCTACAAAATAGCGATGTAAGACACCTGTCATACTGATTTCCAAATCATGTCAGATGGAGTACATACACATGCATGTACACGTACCACTTTTGTCCGTTTAGGAAACAATGTCAGTAAAAGGCACACAGACCGACCAAGTGTCTTGTATGTGAGAATGAATAAAGTCATGAACGTGTCTGCACTATTCAGAGACTTCCATCCAACTTGGTTTTAGTACTGGCCAATAACAAATTATAATAAGCACAACTGGGGCTAAAGCTTTGGAAGCACAGCTGTACTGGGCCAAGGGTATATTCTCCAATGAACATGATGAGTACGTGGTACTTACGTTGGAATCTTGAGCCATTATAGACGGCTGCTGGTAAAGATTCTCTCCTGGTAATCCAGCAACAGGCTCCATGATGACCTTGAGTGTAGATACAGTAGCCAAGAAACTTCCACTTGATGGCTGAGTTCTGTTGACGGACTGTGATGCCATCTAAAATATGTCACATTTCTCTGTCATTATCGTGGTATACTGTTATAGTGGTATTATGTGTCTGTAGAAGGTATACTGTTATAGTGGTATTATGTGTCTGTAGAAGGTATACTGTTATAGTGGTATTATGTGTCTCTAGAAGGTATAATGTTATAGTGGTATTATGTGTCTGTAGAAGGTATACTGTTATAGTGGTTTTATGTGTCTGTAGAAGGTATACTGGTATAGTGGTATTATGTGTCTAGAAGGTATACTGTTATAGTGGTATTATGTGTCTCTAGAAGGTATACTGTTATAGTGGTATTATGTGTCTGTAGAAGATATACTGTTATAGCGGTATTATGTGTCTGTAGAAGGTATATTGGTATAGTGGTATTCTATGTCTCTAGAAGGTATACTGGTATAGTGGTATTATGTGTCTCTAGAAGGTATACTGGTATAGTGGTATTATGTGTCTCTAGAAGGTATACTGTTATAGTGGTATTATGTGTCTCTAGAAGGTATACTGTTATAGTGGTATTATGTGTCTCTAGACGGTATACTGTTATAGTGGTATTATGTGTCTGTAGAAGATATACTGTTATAGTGGTATTATGTGTCTGTAGAAGGTATACTGTTATAGTGGTATTATGTGTCTGTAGAAGATATACTGTTATAGTGGTATTATGTGTCTGTAGAAGGTATATTGGTATAGTGGTATTCTATGTCTCTAGAAGGTATACTGGTATAGTGGTATTATGTGTCTCTAGAAGGTATACTGGTATAGTGGTATTATGTGTCTCTAGAAGGTATACTGTTATAGTGGTATTATGTGTCTCTAGAAGGTATACTGGTATAGTGGTATTATGTGTCTCTAGAAGGTATACTGGTATAGTGGTATTATGTGTCTCTAGAAGGTATACTGTTATAGTGGTATTATGTGTCTCTAGAAGGTATACTGGTATAGTGGTATTATGTGTCTCTAGAAGGTATACTGGTATAGTGGTATTATGTGTCTCTAGAAGGTATACTGTTATAGTGGTATTATGTGTCTGTAGAAGATATACTGTTATAGCGGTATTATGTGTCTCTAGAAGGTATATTGGTATAGTGGTATTTTCTGTCTTTAGAAAATATACTGTTATAGTGGTATTCTATGTCTCTAGAAGGTATACTGGTATACTGGTATTCTGTGTCTTTAAAAGGTATACTGTTATAGTGGTATTTTCTGTCTATAGAAGGTATACTGGTATTCTATGTCTCTAGAGGGTATACTGGTACAGTGGTATCCTGTGTCTCTAGAAGGTATACTGGTATAGTGGTATTATGTGTCTCTAGAAGGTATACTGGTATAGTGGTATTATGTGTCTCTAGAAGGTATACTGTTATAGTGGTATTATGTGTCTCTAGAAGGTATACTGGTATAGTGGTATTATGTGTCTCTAGAAGGTATACTGGTATAGTGGTATTATGTGTCTCTAGAAGGTATACTGTTATAGTGGTATTATGTGTCTCTAGAAGGTATATTGGTATAGTGGTATTCTATGTCTCTAGAAGGTATACTGGTATAGTGGTATTATGTGTCTGTAGAAGGTATACTGTTATAGTGGTATTATGTGTCTGTAGAAGGTATACTGTTATAGTGGTATTATGTGTCTCTAGAAGGTATACTGGTATAGTGGTATTATGTGTCTGTAGAAGATATACTGTTATAGCGGTATTATGTGTCTCTAGAAGGTATATTGGTATAGTGGTATTTTCTGTCTTTAGAAAATATACTGTTATAGTGGTATTCTATGTCTCTAGAAGGTATACTGGTATACTGGTATTCTGTGTCTTTAAAAGGTATACTGTTATAGTGGTATTTTCTGTCTATAGAAGGTATACTGGTATTCTATGTCTCTAGAGGGTATACTGGTACAGTGGTATCCTGTGTCTCTAGAAGGTATACTGGTACAGTGGTATTCTGTGTCTCTAGAAGGTATACTGGTATACTGGTATTCTGTGTCTCTAGAAGGTATACTGGTACAGTGGTATTCTGTGTCTTTAAAAGGTATACTGGTACAGTGGTCTTCTGTGTCTCTAGAAGGTATACTGGTATAGTGGTATTTTCTGTCTCTAGAAAGTATACTGTTATAGTGATATTCTGTGTCTCTAGAAAGTATACTGTTATAGTGATATTCTGTGTCTCTAGAAAGTATACTGTTATAGTGATATTCTGTGTCTACTGATATTGTGGTATGCTACATCTCTAGGAATAACATTTTATTGAGCTTTAATAACATTTTTGAAGTTTAGTAAAAACAATAATTTACTGTAGCAATTAAATATATGGGATGTTGTGAGTTCCTGTTTTAATATGAGAATGCATGTGTGTCTGCAGTATTATAAAATATATATTTTTGGACTTTGAAGTTGAATGTGTTGCAGTTCCTTATACATGTTCACATATATGTAAAAGAAATGCCTGAAGCTGTATACATAAAAAATTTTTTTTGCAGATTGCTTATTTTTGTCTCAATTTGTGAGTTACATTGTTGCAATATTTGAAACCTATTTTCAAGTTCATTTTATATAGTAGTCAATTAAACGCATCTCACCTAATTTTTTTTATATTTAAGTCAATAACTAAATAATACATGAAAAATAAAGAAATAAAATAAATATGTAATCAATATCATTAAAGTATAATGGCATAAAAGAATTGATGGGGGTAAATGAACCAATGGGAAGAAACATATGACCCCATATTTGAGTAGAGTAAAAGGATAAAGGTAACTACCTGACTCCAGGCTGCGTCACTAGGTGATGGGACAGGATCAGAAACGGACAGTGACGAGACCGTGACATTCAAGTAAGTGCTAAGACTTCCATTGATTGAAGCCGATGCCAGACTTTGACTCATAGCCTTGAAGTCTGAGTAAGCCAATCCACCTAAATAAGAGGAAAACTATTTAGAAGCACAATCTTGCTAAAAACAGAGGGACACTCGGCCAAAGGAGGAACATGGGGGAAGAAGGACTCCTGTCCAATATGGGGCACTTGGAAGGAAAGTAAAAACTGTAGGAGGTTTAGACAATACTGCATAAAATTGTATATTGTAGCAGCCATGCTGAAGTCCAAATTCAGAAGGCACGTGTCATGATTCAACGAAGGAATGTTACCGAGTAAAACAATGTTTTTAATATGTATCTTGGTAACCACAGACCTATAAAGAAAAGAGTGTATAATCCCATAACAACAGGATTACAAAACTGCCAACTGTGCCTAATTTGAGGGAGAGTTTGAGGGGTAGATTGACTATAGCTTCTAAAAAAGAAAAGTGGATGTATTGCCCATAGCAACCAATCAGATTCTAGCTGTTATTTTATAGATAGCTAGAATCTGATTGGTTGCTATAAAGAGCTCCTCCATGTTTCCTTTTTAGAAGCTTTAGTGACTCTACCACTGAGTATTTTAAGATTCTCATCTGGAAGTTCTTGGCCCCTATTGTCAAATATTAAATAGCTGCATGGGATCTATATTTATCTTCCTTTGACGGTTCCACAAAGTGAGATTTATATAGGAGGATTATTTAACAAGCTGTAAAGTTACACAATGATCATATTTAGTGCCTAATGTTTGAGTGTGTACTGTACTCCTTTAGAGAATATTACTCAAGGCATGCACAGATTCACCTGTCCAGTAGCAGTTGCATAAAAAACCTGATATAGTTACTATAGAAGCTGATAGCTTTCACTACAAGGCTGATTATAGGTTCTAAGCACCCCTAGAATAAGAAGGTGGGAACACCATCGAGCTATCCTCATCTCAACGTCCTTATAGTAATTAATCTACTTGCCTGTTGAGTTAGTAGTATTTAACTGTTGAGAGGGTGGATCTGCAATTTGGACTGAGACGGTTAGTCCTCCTGTGGCTCTCTTCCTGCGGCTGGAACCCTCCTTAACAATCTTTGTAATACGAATTTTGCTTGCTGGGATCTTTAGGAAAAGTGCAAGGTTCCTGATGAGGTTGGCACCATAAAACTGATCCACTGTCATTGCCGGTAAGTTAAACGCAACAACAATCAGAGGAGATGTATGTATTTCCACCGGGGTAGATCCTCTAACCAGGATGTACAGCATGTCATAATCACTGTCAAAATAGTTTTCTCCCAAAACAGAGGAGTTGAGCTGAGGCTTGTATTGGCCTTTAAAACCAATGATAAAAAAAAAAGTATTTAATAAACACTAAATATTTGACATTTGTAACATAAAAACAATAGTGTTGTTCAATTACCAGCTTCTTTATGTATTAAAAATTAAAGCATACCTGCAGGTTTGTTTTTTGTATAAGAGATAACATCTAAAATAATATAACACTTTAGAGTGTATTGCTGCCTCTATGACTCTACCTTTACGAGTAACAATGATTAAATTAATATATACTAGTGTGTTATTAGGATGGGAATTTGGCAAATTCTTTTAAATTATGGCTGTATGATTTATGAGAAATAAGGATTGAATTTATTCACATTATTGTATTATTTTAAAGCAGTGTGGGGTATCTGCATTAAAGGTGGGTTCTAATTGTTTAGTGTCCGGGCTCATTGTGAAAAATTTGAATGCTATTAATTTAGAAATGGGAATTATATAAATGTAATGTTATTGGGGGAAATTAAGCCTATTTATTAAACCACTATGGGGTAAATGTATCAAGCTGAGAGTTTTCTGGCGGGTTTGAAAAGTGGAGATGTTGCCTATAGCAACCAATCAGATTCTAGCTATCATTTTGTAGAATGTACTAAATAAATGACAGCTAGAATCTGATTGGTTTTTCAAACCCGCCGGAAAACTCTCAGCTTGATACAATTACCCCTATGAATTTATTTTCAGGCAAGTTGGGGAAAACAGGCCTTTTTATTAAATGTAAATGCTATTCATTTAATGCTAGGGCTGGTTGGGGGAAGGAGGCATAATTGTTAAATTTGGGTGCTACTGATTTCATTTTTGGGCTGGTTGGGAGGAATTAGGTCTATTTATTAAATTTAAGTACTATTAATTTAATAGCCATCTGTCCTGATTCTGGTGAGACAGTCCTGATTTTGGTGAAATGTCCCTCGCAGACAGGTCATTGTAGTGCAGGGATGGTCGCATGCTATATCTCATTTCGCACTACTTGGCTTATGCAGGGCGGGGCCATGAGCACCTAACAGCGGTGTGCACAGCACTGCCAATGTGTGATTGAAGGGTGGGGGTTGGTAGGCAGCCTAACACTGTTTACGATGATAGTCAAGACCCTGACGTGCAGAATGGCAGTGTGTCGGCATTTACATTACCCCATCTCCTCTCAGTTTGGCCCAGTCTGCTGACAATTTGTTCCTGCATACAATATAAGGGTTACTTACTATGAGAATATTTTAAATTCCCAATCCGCCCCTTATTTGGGAGATACCCATAATTAATGGATTTCACTGCCTGAAACATTTAAGCTGCTATCACTATAATTTTTAAAGATGTAAAGTTGATACATTTTAACTTTATCGGACAAATTGTTACAGGGAAACCAGCTGCCTGCCAGTGTCTCTTGTAGAGAAAGAGTCAGAGATTGGAATAAGAGGAGTGATGAAGACCATGAAGCTCGCTGTAAAGCAGTAGATGTGTTGTACAACTAGCATTAATAGGTGTCTTATTTTCACCATAAGGATGTATACAATTTATTAATGAGCTAAATGAATGGGTGGCACACTAACCTAAAACAATGAACTATGTATAAAGATTTGATTACATGACTTATCAATGATAAATATTATACATATATTTTAATACATAGATAGCATACTCTTGTTGTAAATCTGTTACAGAACATGGGAAATCACAGCCTGGAGTCTAAATGAAATATGACTTATATCTTGTACAGAGTTAGATAAAAAGGTGAGATATCAAATAATTGATATACTGTCTTTGTATGACATGTTCTACTCATACTTACCAACTTTAGAAAGTTGGATTCCGGGAGCCTGCCGGGGGAGGTGGGTGGATGGGAGGCGAGGCTCCAAAAACGCCGCAATTCACCGGGAAACCCGGAGTTTGGGATCTAATTCTGCCCACTTCACTAGGAAGTGGGCACTTCCTAGTGAAGTGGGCAGGCCCGGGATATTGCCACACTCTCCCGGGAGTCCGTGAGACTCTCGCAAAATGTGGGAGTCTCCCGGACATTCCGGGAGAGTTGGCAAGTATGGTTCTAATGCATTAGTACTTGCTGCCTAAATGGATTTTACGCATTCGTTTTCGGTAAAAAGGGGGTCATTACCATATACTATATTTCACATTTGCTTCTGATTTTTAGCAGTCATGAAGGTATTTAAATGCCTTCAGAATAGTTGTGTCACAGCCTTTTCTAAACCAAAGAGGTCATTGCATTAACTCACCTATATACGTTGGGGCCAGTAAAGTGAAATCGGATCCCTTCCAGTCTACATTAGTTGGGTTTATATAGACATTGTTAACATAGACATCCAGGCGCTGAGGGGCTGAGAAATAAATTCCAACAAGGACAGACTAAAAAAAATAAAATGAATTCAGTGTCAGAATACTACACATTGAAGAGACTCTGTAAGCCAAAGGTGAATGCAACATAGGGGTAAATGTATCAAGCTGAGAGTTTTCCGGCGGGTTTGGAAAACCAATCAGATTCTAGCTATCATTTTTTTAGTACATTCTACAAACTGATAGCTAGAATCTGATTGGTTGCTACAGGCAACATCTCTACTTTTCAAACCTGCCGGAAAACTCTCAGCTTGATACATTTACCCCATAGTGTTGTAATACAACAACTATATGATACAGTTTGTCTGAATATGGTAAAATAAGGAGTTGATACATAATCGTACTCTTCTTTTTTATCCTACCTTTGTATTGTCGATGTTGAGTAGTTTCAAGCGCAGGTTCTGGGGACTGGTGCTAGTGAAATAGATGTCAAATGACTTGTTTGTTGCCACTATTGAGTGAAACAAGGAAACTCTCTTCTGACAGGTGTATCCGGAGCACCAACCATGATCTTGGGGCCCTAAAATCAAAATACAGATGGGAATGTGAGAACCTTCAGAATGCACACACAATCAATGTACAAACTATGAAATATGCAATAATATACATGTACATACCATTTATAAGGTCCACATATTGATCTCCCAGCACTGCCACCGGGGACAGTCGTCTTGTCTCTGTGTCAATATCGAGACTCTCAATAACGAGCATTTCGTAGTTCAACCCGCTGCATTTATAGCTCTCCCAGGCTGACATGTAGACACAGCTGCTGTCCCTAATGATTCCTTTGTAGAAGGAAAGAAGAAAGCAGATTATTGTTTTTTATTGCAACTAAGGTCTGTTGTAGAGAATGAGTCAGAGCTAAGGATTGGAGGTTGCTGTGAAAACCTAGACTACTACTACTTAGCATATTCCTTATTTACATCATACATGTGGGCAGCATGGTGGCTCAGTGGTTAGCACTTCTGCCTCACAGCACTGCGGTCATGAGTTCAATTCCCGACCATGGCCTTATCTGTGTGGAGTCTGTATGTTCTCCCCGTGTTTGCGCGGGTTTCCTCCGGGTGCTCCGGTTTCCTCCCACACTCCAAAAACATACTGGTGGGTTAATTAGCTGCTATTAAATTACCCTTAGTCTCTCTCAGTCTGTGTGTGTATGTTAGGGGATTTAGATTGTAAGCTCCAATGGGGCAGGGACTGATGGGAATGAGTTCTCTGTACAGCGCTGTGGAATTAGTTGCGCTATATAAATAAATTGATGATGATGATGATGATAAGGCAACACACAATTTGATAATAATGCTTTGCACATTATCTTTATATTAATGGGGGGACGTGAATTTACAGCAGCAGTTGCAGTTATTCATTCAGGGCTTGATTCATCTTCAAACGCAATGTGAACGAAACTGGCATTTAAAAAAACTGCCCTATTCAAATAGAAGCGGATCTCAAAATATCTTTCCATTTGTATCTGGGCATAATGGCGCTCTGGCTGTACCTTACTTGTCTTATATATATAGACAGACAGAACAGACTGCAGGATGCGGACAAGCATATGTGCAACATAAAGTACTATCAGAACGCAGGCAAAAAAAATTAGAAAATCTAAATAAATTTTCAACTTAATACTTATAATATGAAAACATATGTTTAAGAAAAAAAAAAGTTTGTATCTTTTTTTCATTAAATCAAGATGTTCATAATGCTTAATGTGCATAAAATGCATTTTTATAATGTCTCTTACTTGCAAACATATGTTCTAGCACGCATACATGTAGCCATCACTATCAGACAGCACTTACACCTGCCCTGTAGCAGGTGCAAATGATACGGCTAAAAGACACATACTTTAGATGCCCTGAATTGAATTGTCCACATCTGCGTTGAATTGGCCACATCTGGTTAGATACGACCTTGGCACACCCTTACTGTACATTGCCTATGTCCATACTCAACTTCACACCCCAGTTCTGCCCTTCAAGTCGTAGGCAGCTGTAAGTGTCATTTGTGTTCGGACAGGAATTGCATGGCGGTGTGTAGAGGTTTTTCACACAAGATACGGCACGCAAATTGGCTCACGACTGAAGATGAATCAGAACCTCAATGTTCATTTATTCCCCTTAGTAAAGCCCCCAGATGTTATTCCGTTTTTGCAGTAGAGCACCAGCATTACCCTTCCTTTTCCCAACCTTCCAGCAGATAAGCTAGTTAAGATTACAGGGAAAATTGACATCCAACTTCAAATGACTATAAGTGTCCTGTAAAGGTTCTGGAAGTGTTTACCTTTGTACGGAGCCACCTCTGAAACAGGGATGCGGCTTCCATTTAAGCGGGTCAGCATCACTTTTGGAATGCGATAGTCTCCGATGCCATCTCTTGGGTCTCCGTTCCACTGATATTCTGACTGCGGTACTACAGCACCAATTGTTCCCAGGAAGGAACCATCAAGATCTTTCAACAGTGACTTCCTTTTAGCATCACAAACCATGTCTACACAGTCAGACGGATTTGCTTTGCTGTGTTTAAAAGTAAAAAATAATAATAAGGTTTGTGATACCTAGAACATGGTCATAATTCTAAAAAAAATACATTTTCCGCTCAACATGTGAATTTGGGTATAAGAAATAAACACTCACACCTTCTCCCTTCCTAAATATGGAATTAAGGTACATTCATGGCCAAAAGTTTTGAGAATGACACAAATATTATTTTTCACAAAGTCTACTGCCTCAGTTTTTTTGATGGTAATTTGCATATACTCCAGAATGTCATGAAAATTGATCAGATGAATTGCAATTAATTTCAAAGTCTCTTTTTGCCATGACAATGAACTTTATCCCAAAAACAACATTTCCACTGCATTTCAGCCATGACACAAAAGGACCAGCTGACATCAGGTCAGCAATTCTATCGTTAACACAGTTGAGAAAGTTGATGAGGACAAAGCTGGAGATCACTCTGTCATGCTGATTGAGTTAGAAGAACTGACTGGAAGCTTTAAAAGGAGGGAGGTGCTTGAAATCATTGTTCTTCCTCTGTTACCTGGAAGGAAACACGTGTAGTCATCACTGCTTTGCACAAGAAGGGCTTCACAGGCAAAGATATTGCTGCTAGTAAGATTGCACCTAAATCAACCATTTATCGGATCATCAAGAACTTCAAGGAGAGAGGTTCAATAGTTGTGAAGAAGGCTTCAGGGCACCCAAGAACGTCCAGCAAGCGTCAGGACCGTCTCCTAAAGTTGATTCAGCTGCGGGATCGGGGCACCACTAGTGCAGAGCTTGCTCGGGAATGGCAGTAAGCAGTTGTGAGTGCATCTCCATGCACAGTGAGGTGAAGACTTTTGGAGGATGGCCTGGTGTCAAGAAGGCCAGCAAAGAAGCCATTTCGTTCCAGGAAAAACATGAGGGACAGACTGATATTCTGCAAAACGTACAGGGATTAGACTGCTGAGGACTTGGGAAAAGTCATCTCTGATTAATCCCCTTTCAGATTGTTTGGGACATCTGGAAAAATACTTGTCTGGAGAAGGAAAGGTGAGCGCTAGCATCAGTCATGTGTCATGCCAACAATAAAGCATCCTGAGACCATTCAAGAGTGGGGTTGCTTCTCAGCCAAGGGATTTGGTTCACTCACAATTTTGCCTAAGAACACAGCCATGAATAAAGAATGGTACCAAAACATCCCCCAAAGGAAACTTCTCCCAACCATCCAAGAACAGTTTGGTGACGAACAATGCATTTTCCAGCATGATGGAGCACCTTGAAATAAGGCAAAAGTTATAACTAAGTGGCTCGGGGATCAAAACATCGAAATTTTGGGTCCATGGCCAGGAAACTCCCCAGACCTTAATCCCATTGAGAACTTGTGGTCAATCCTCAAGAGGCGGGTGGACAAACAAAAACCCACAAATTCTAACTAACTCCAAGCATTGAAGTTGACCGATAGTATGCATGGGTGAACTGCAGAGGTCTTCAAAAAGAAGGGTCAACACTGCAAATATTGACTCTTTGAATAAACTTAATGTAATTTTCAATAAAAGCCTTTGACACTTATGAAATGCTTGTAATTTTACTTCAGTATACCATAGCAACATCTGACAAAAAGGTCTAAAAACAGGGAAGCAGGAAACTATGTGAAAACCAATTCTTGTGTCATTCTCAAAAGTTTTTACCATGACTGTACATGGTAAGAAACTAACTATGTAAATGAAAGATTACGCCAACAGAATCACATCTTTGTTCATGATTCTTATAGCTATTGACTCACAGAATCAGCTATTGCATCAAATGTTCATTGTCTATAGGAACATTGGGCCTGAGTCATTAAGGAAAGTAAGGTAAAAAAGTTACAATGCAAGGGGTGCAAATTAATTTATTACTTTGCACATAAGTTAAGTACTGGCTGTATTTTCATGCAGAAGACAAATACTTGATAGCCTTAGGTTTACACTGAAATTTAAGGTTGATCTAGGACATGCCCTATCCCAAATATAAATCTGCCATCACATTTTAAATCTACCTCCCCCTCCAATGCAACATGGTTTTGCCCAAGTGCAAAGTTACTCCTTTTTTATGCTTTGCTCTCCTTAATGGCCCATTATATCTACAGACAAATCTATGCAAAAGAACCTACAATTTTTACTAGTATTCGTACACCTTCCATTAACAAATGTTATCTATTTATAATACAAAAGTGTGGATGATATATGTATAAACTGCTGTAAATAATATCAGTACAAATAGTGAGCTCTGATGTCATTGTTTATTATAAGTGAGTTCTCTCAGAATCACTTTAGTGTTCAATAGTAAAACGTGTGTTTTATAGGGCATAGTGCAGCCTCTGCTATAAATTATTGTAGAAGTCACCTCCGACTTCTGTGACCTGTATAAAAGAGCTTTGCTTACATAGTAATTGTGTTTTAAATAGTATGCATAAGTTCTGTATTAAAACCATAAGCATGCTATAGAATAAGGTTTTTTTGCCCAGATCTCAGATCTCATCCTTATACCTATAATGGGATACATTTTCACATTCCAGTTGATCAATGAAATAAAAATTTTCAAAACATACAAAAGTGACACCTGTAACAAAAAGAGCCCCAATGTCCCCTGACATCGTCTTTAATTTAAGCCATAATGCTAAATTGAGCAATATATCAGAAGAAAGACTAAAGAGTTTAATTGAAAGAAAAGAGTGGTCGTTTAGTGGAAGTAGGTCAGACTAGGCGGGTTCGATTTTTTTTTTTTTTTACTGTTTTCACTATGTACATTTTCTTCACCCTCCACCAACCCTCAAAAATAGCACCAGATTAATTTTATATTTTAAAAATGGGTGTACGTCTTGAAATACTCTTTTAGACAAGAACACACACTTGTACATCTAAAGACACAGGGCCTGATTCATTAGTGATCTTATCTTGTGCAAAATTTGCCTATTTTAAGAAGAAAGGAGATAAGAGTGAAGTTAAGATGGATTTTCATCTTTACTTAAGAAATTCTTCACTTACACAGTAGATTTTGCTTCTTATCTCCATTTTCTGGGCATGCACAGAGTGGATTTGCTTAAGATAAGCGAAAAACGTCAGATAAGATCACTAATAAATCAGGCCCACAGTGTGGATCTGCAATTTTTGTGGTTTGCAAATGACCCTTAACGATTTTCAAAATATACAATTATGAACTGTAGGACATGAATTAAAAACGAAATTGATGGTCTAATTTGATTGTTAGTGCCACTTATAGCGAGCTTGGAAGAAATGTTTCAGTAGAGTGACTTACGACACATCAGGGCGATGCATAAACACTTTCTGGTCTTCAGAACTCTCCAAGATGTTTATTCTGGAGACCTCGATTGGGTGCTGCAAGTCTTCATTTTCTGGGTTTGTCATGAACATCACATTGGCCTCTCCAGAACACACATTCCTGTATCTCACAAATGTTGTATCTTGAATTTAAAACAACAATTACAACATTTTGGTGCAGGCATGTGGTATGATGTAGAAAGGGAAGACTGCAGTAAAATACGCATGACAAGTCAATAAAATAAAGAGGTCAACTGATAGAAAAAGCAAAACAATACATGTTTTGATAGTTGTAAACACAAATACATTGGGATTTTATGAAAAGTTACCTTCCACAGTCATTAGGCCACTGATTGCGTTATAGCTCATTATTCCTGCATGCGGGTGTCCTGGTGCCAAATTATGGGCAGAAGCAAATGTTGGCCAACAGATGCCACTTCTACCGCCTGTTAGATAAAATAAATATAAAGTGATATAAAAGTTTTTCTGACTCATTATAAGCATAACTTCACTTTGGGGACCCAATGCTAAGTTATTATATTAACAACAGCTTCCTAGTTTTTGCCCAATGTGAATGTGTAGTTGAAGGCATTCCCACTTTTTTTTCAAGCCTTATTTAAACCTTTTAAATCCAGTACTGCCAGTGCAAGACTATATCGAACATATATTTTATTTGGGGTGTCTGTAGGGCTGCTGTAAATGAACAATTAAACAAAAATATTAGCTGTTAAAATATAATGATGTATTTTTCTCTAGCATTTCAGAAGCTGGTTCACTTGTGCTACCAAGTAATTATGACAATATAAATGAAACTCTGCTTGAGATAAATTATACCCCTTTCACACTGCCTAAAAGACCCGGGGCGGATCTAGGAACATTTTCTACCCCGGGCGATTTAGGGTTGGCGATTTAGGCCCCGCCCCCTTTCTGACTTCTACGTTTGCCGGCGGTCTGCACACTATGTGCAGGTCTGCTCGGCAGTGACAGTGTGCTGCCCCGCTGCTCTGATTGTGTTTTAAACACAATCAGAGCAGCCGGACAGCACACTGTCACTGCTGAACGGACCTGCACAGTGTGCAGCCGTCGGCAGCAAGCCCCTGCTAGGGGGGGCGATCACCCCGATCGCCCCCCCTGGATCCGCCACTGGTCTAGACTTGGTGTAAAAGGGGTCACCTGCATCTACCCAGGTCGTATGACCCGGGAATTGAACCCGGGTCTATTGGAGGGTTATTCCTGGGTCCGACCCGGATAGACTGCAGTTTGTACAGTGAGACCCGAGTTTTTCAACCCATGTCTCACCGACAACAATTGAAAAGTTTAAGACAAAAGAAAGAAAAAAACATCACAAGAGGAGCCAATCAGAGCTCGTCTTGTGATGTTGCCAGGGAGACCCTGGGTGGCAATCTGAAAGGGGTATAACTAACCTGGAATGACTGGTGCGCTGAACTGAACTATATCTGACCGGCAGCCTGTGCAATAGATTAATGTTCAAAAGTGTTTCTTACATATTCTTGGTTGGAGACAGAGACAGCTCACTTCTTGAAACAGTGAAATATGTTAATTATGGAGGTTAACTAAAAGCAGGTAAAATTAAGACTTTCTCCAGTCATCTAGAACCTGTGTCATTTAAGTGCATCAATAATTACCCGGAGAGTAGTTGTGCTTGGTTTGGATAGTCTACAAACTAATGACTGAAGTGAGAGACGTTAAACAATACTATGTGTGGTTTGCAGAAGTTTTTAATCCTTTTAGGCGAGGACTACATGAATGAAAATGAGCTTTTCCCTCTTTCCCTATAGTACAGGAAATCCAGGTATTACCAGTCAGAGGTCTGGAACTGCGATCTATGGCAGACAGTAGAAGGTTGGCATCGCTGACTGTTAAGACATCACCGCAATCGAAGTCTGGACTGCTTCCAACAAGCACAGATTTCTGAACACAGGTAGAACATTAGTGTTTAAAATTACAGTAAATGCTACTAAAACACATGTTATTCAGAAAAGATCTGATTTTTAAGTAAATTCTGCCACCCAGCACTGATATTATATTTTAACACAATACGAACAGAGCAATTCTGCTTTATTTCCAGGTTAGTTGTTATTTGTTACGTGTTAGTGGTGACCATAGAATGAACCAGTTATAAAATAAAACTATTATGTGTCAGCAATATAGTACAGTTAATTACCTGTAATTGGACATACAAAGAGGAAGATTTAAAGAGTGTGTAATTAATATATACGTTTATTTTAGTTTCATCTAATTCGAATTTCAGGCAATTAAATTAATACAAAACAATTGCCAATTAATTCTCCAGTTTCTTACCGAGATTTGAACGGTTTTGTTCGAAATTTGGTGGGAGGTGGCTGCAGGGGTGTATATAATAGGCAGTATTCCCATCCCGTTATCTGCAAGGAACACATCAGAGATCTGCACCGAGGAGATGATCTACAAAATCAAAAACGCGTGGGTTTTAGATTTTAGAATATTACAGAAAAAAGGCACATCCACTTTGTAATATATTTTTAAAAATTACCTGGATATAAATGCCGTAATCCCAGCATTTCCATACATTAAATCCTTGTATCTGAGAACAACCGTCAAGGCCATCTTGATTCATATAGATCCCATATAACCCACCGTGCGCCTCATTGTTGAACCATTGCGGATTGGGATTAGTGATACCTGTAACACCAAAACAGTAGTTTGTTTTCATCTGTATATCTGATATATTTTGTTACAATGCATATACATTGGGGGGTTCTTCTAGATAAGACACATGTTCCTACATTTGTCTGATTCACATAAATTCACTACAGTGATGAGCATGCAACAGAGCAGGCCCAGATTAAATAGTTTTATGACTCTACTCAGGGGAGGGCTGGTATATTTTAGCCTGGGGGTTAAAATATTTCCTCTCACGTTTACACGTTCTCCCAAGACTCGACTCAGGAGCCTTTTAGAAACATTTTAAAGGAAATAAATACAGGTTGCCCAGTGACTGGCCCGGGGGGCAAATGCCCCCCTGACCCCCCAGCCCAGCCTGCCCGTGACTCTACTGGTAACCCAGATTTTTTTATACTATGTCACATTCAGGGCTCATTCACAAATTTCAGCTGTTACTATGATTTTCAGTAGTTAACTAATGCCCCAAAAAACAAATTAAATATAGAATGAATGGCTTCTTAAACTATTATTAAATTATTGTGAGAATGCAGCACAACCTATTTCTCAAGCTTTAACATCACTACTAGAACAATAGATTGTACTGTAATAGAGCAATGCATTAAAAGAGCATGGAAAAAAAATGGGAAAACCAAAATCTCAGTACTAAAATACATGTTAGTTTTCATGGGTTATACCATCTTTTTGTGTGAACAAGTCTCAAGGATGTTGCTTTTAAATTATAAAACGATGCTCCCATTAAATAAAAAAAGTACATACTCAAATTATTTACAGCTGCTGTGGAAATACTGTGGACAACAATAATTATGGGCTGAATTTTGTATTTCATTGACTAATTTCACACCTGTACAAGGTTCTCCGTTGATGCGATATCCAGCTCTTTCAAAGCCAGCAACCACATTATTCTGCAGTACGATGTCTGTGCCTTCATTGATCTAGAAATACAAGTAGTAAAACTGTATGAATTTGTTCATAAGGTGCTGCTTTACTTTGAAGTCATCTGTAATATCATCATCATCATCATCATCAATTTATATAGCGCCAGCAAATTCCATAGCGCTTTACAATTGGGAACAAACATTAATAAAACAATATTGGGTAATACATATATACAGAGAGGTAAGAGGGCCCTGCTCGCAAGCTTACAATCTATGGGACAATGGGAGTTTGAAACACAAGGACATGTGCTACATCATATTGCACACTGGACCAGCAAGAATGCAAAGGTAAAATTACTGAGTGGGCTGTGTGTGTAGCAATGTTGGTCAGATATAGGAATTTAATGGTAGAAACTATACATGTATCTGAACATTATTATTTCTGTTTGGACTTGTCCCCCAAGGAACACATTTAAAGACTAGTTAATAACGTAAAAGGCCAACCTTTATTCCAGCATGCCACAGGGTATTCGTTTTTTCAGCTCTTCCTTGGTAGTTACCAGGCCAAACCGCAAGGGCGACAAGATTTCCTCTTACGTTTACACGTTCTCCCAATACTCGGATTCCTGCCAATAACATATTATTCTCTTTCTTCAATATTTCACAAATTAACAATAATAAAAAAGACAAACCATAGATAGCAGATTTGAGAGTATAATTTGGCATGGCCTCGCCTGCACCCAAATAGACTATGACATAAAAGAAACCTGGGGGAACCTAAAGTCGACTCACATTAAGTTATGTGATTGTTTCTGTCTCTTCCAATCAAAGTGTAAGCGTAAGTTCTAAGAATCTCAATTTATATGTAGTATGGGAGTCTGGAATAAACCTTGGTAAGGTGTGTGGGAAATCTGTAATTTAAATAAATTGTACTGCTGATGCTTTACTGTTTGTGGCCATACCATCCTTTAAATTCTTATTTTATAGATTTATTTAATTAATCTAATTTATTAGATTATTTCTTGTATACACAACCTATTTTACCCATTTTAGGTGAAGATGAAATTTGTCAGCATTCTTATCATGTATTTAAGGATTTATATGGCTGTTTTTATACTGTACGTATGCTATGTATCTCCTTAGGATACATTGTTGAGATTGTCTATATTAAAATCTAAGCTTGCCTCTGCTCTTGAAAATTTAAACATCTATAATATAAAAGCCTAGCGGCGTGTGTTAGTCTGTGTGTGGAAAAAAAACAAACAAGCTGCAGCGCCACCTGCTGGGCGGAGTTATACACTGACCTACTAAATTCTTAGCATTATCTAATATATAAAAGAAAAAGCCTAGCGGCGTGTGTTAGTTAGTGTGTGTGTGTGGAAAAAAATATTTTCTCAGAAAGGGCTCATCCAATTGACCTGAAATTTGGTATACTGACATTATTTGACAAAAAAATTAGAATAGTGAATAGTGAGGGCTCAAACTCATTTTCGTGAGGTAATTTTACCTTAACTTGTGTATATATATATATACATTAAAGCAACCTACTAAACATTGTATTCTGTATGTCCAAACATAGATAATTTGTACAGGTATAATTGTAGGTGATATTAAACATTGCCATGGTTGTTTCCAAAATTCCGTAGAATGTTAAAGCTTAGTTATAACTAATTTTTTTAACGAGTGAGCAAACCAAGTTCCTTGGGACTCCACACATGATAACGGAACACGTAACGTATATGAACAATACTTAATGTGGTAGTTACAGATCACTGAACCTTAGATCAGCTCTGGGATAACTCCCTGATAATAATTATCACAAATTTAAAGCAGTTAAATATTTGTCAAGGTAGTTGGAAATTACAGAGTAGTCATCATACCAAGGGCAAAGTTGTTCTGAAGATAATAATAATAATAATAATAATAATAATAATAATAATAATAATAATAATATTAACCATGGTCTGGCCATAGTACAGTTGTTGTTACAGACCATTAAAACATACACCCGTTCATGATGTGCCTGGCCAGCATGGAATAGTAAATGACTCGTGGGCTGGCAATTGACCAAATATATAGCTCTGGATACTTATGAACAAAGTCAGTGAAATTGGTGGAAGTGATTTATACATTACTAAGGTTCCACAAGGTTCTACAACATTCCGTCATTCTAGAACTGACCTACACAGCACTGTTTTATATCTTATGGCAATGATATCTCTCTCAAATTTACAAGTTTTTTGCTCCTATGCAAGGCAGATCCTACAAAGAAGTTTGTCAATCTATGGGTGAGCTCAATAGACGACAGACAATTAATAAAACGTTTGCCAACATTGCATATGGTTTACCTTCTCCTACAGTGAAGTGAATAATATTGTCATCAACGTCTAGGCCATTTGTGTAAAAAACGCCAATTGCTGGAGAAAATCCATTGTGGAAGGCGCATCCCTTAACATAAGATTCATTTGAAGATACCTTAAAAAAGACATATAATATTTTTGTCAAACTGTTCAATTAATAATATTAAGGTTTCCATGTGACATAATGTTTTTTTCATTCTATAAAATACCATGACTTGCTACCAGTTGGGTACCAAGTATAATGAAACTATCAATGTCTTTTCCCACTGATCATCCTAACCCAGGTACAACAAATTTCCTGGGTAAAAGCCTGAATTTGGACCACATAGGATCTGTCCCTAACAATGTGGCCTCCTAGACCTGTAGAAAGTGTTTACCATAGTTCACATTCCTTGGGGTTATAACTTCAGCACAAACCTTAGGCGATGAACTCACACAGTCTATGCAGCAGGGTATTCAATGACTGAATGATGACCTAAAAACAAGTCAACCATGAATTAACTCTCTGCTTGGGCTATGAGTTTTTTTTTTTTTTTAATGTCAACAGGAGACTACTGAATCTATATAGAATATGCTGCAATGGTTGCACATTTTACCATAACACACCCTTTAGAAACAGACAAACAAATATGTTGGCATCCAATTTTGTAGACAGTAAGGACCATTACCTATTGACAGACAAGGTAAAGAAGACATACCTCTCCAAGGTTGAGGAAAGCCAAAGAATACCGTGGGTCTGTGGGATCGGTGTAACCTAGCTGACCAGAGTGGTAGAATTCGACATTCTCAATTCTTGCACTGCCTTCAAAAACATAATAATTAAATTGTAATATAATCCAAAGAAAAGTTGAAATAAGAAGCAGTAATGAGAGACATGTGTAGGGTTGATACCATGGTCTTCGTTGCATTCTATTTTCAATCTCGTTCATTCATTCAATTAAAGAAAGTAATATCTAAATGACAATTTATGATATAAATAATGTTGTACTGTGAATTTTGGAATTGTTCTATGCAACCCGAGAAAACTGTTATAAATTAAAAAGCAATCTAATATTATGAAGGAAAGTGTTTGTCTTTAAAATGTAGACATTTTCTAGACACAAGTCAATTTGTGGGATGAACGAAAATTCATGACAATTCAACCTCTGAATTTCATAGGAACCAGCAAGGCTTCTATTTTTGCAGGAAATGGGCGCAACTGACAGGGTAACTCGACTCAAAATGATTTAGCTCTATAAAAGAATTACTCTACATACAACAACTTAATGAAATAACTTCAGATACTTGAAATGAGAATTCTGCCTCAATCGCTTCTTTAAGAAAGAAAAAACATTGTTGCATCAAACTATTCAAATGTATCTGTCAAATGGCAGCAACAGTGTGTTCCCCAGTTTCCAACAGGAAATTTCAGACAGTCTTTGTCATAGGATAATAATAATAACAGTGATTATAATTGGGCAAAATTTGATTTGAGTGGAGATGCCCTTTAAATGGCAAGTTTAAAACTGTGGGGCGCAAATATTTCAGAAGTACCCTGTTTTATTTTATGGATTAAACATTCGCCGTACCTCGATATTCCATACTGTTGGCTGAAAACGTGCTGACAAGAACCCGGGCACCAAAGGATTCACTGTACCACCCAGGGTAATCTTGGCCAATGATCTTAATGTTTCTACTAAGCAGAGCGACATCGGCTGCTAGAGTGTAGTTCAGGGATGTGTTCGGTATTTGATAGGTGTTAGCTGGAAGGAAATATACATTTTAAGACTGGAGACAGATTTAAAACTAAATACATATTTTTATTATTTTAAACTCATAATATATAGGGCTAATAAAATGACCTTACATTTTTTCTTAATACTGTCATTGCTATTCCATGCAATTCTATCTCATATTATTGTAGCTTTAGAATATGGATTGCTAGGATTGGCTGACATGTTACCAGGAAACTGTGTATATTTCTTAATATGTAATTTCAGATTCTTTCTATTGTTGTTTTTTTATATTAACTTAATCTTTCAACGGGCTAAATTTAAAAGGTGTTTAGTAAAATGTATTTTAAGGCCAATATATAATAGAATAAATATGATAGAATATACAGTAATAAAAAAATGCACATTTAGACATATACTTAAATTTATAAAACAGTACATAATAGTAGTTTAAATATTAGCCCAAATAACATTGGAATCTTGACATTAATTAGTGTATCTGTCTGTCTCTATCATGAGGCAAGTTGAGTACCCCACCCCAGTGGGGGAGGATCTGGTGGGCGGGAATGGTCTAACTCGAATTGTAAGAAAATTTGCTGTATCTCTCTGTTCAACATGTTTTTCCTAACATCATATATGTTTACTGCTTAAATAGTTGTTACAAATTGTCTTTAAGGCTTTCACAAATGCCGCTGAATTTGCCAGCTCTTACTACATCTATCCACTTTATTTAACTTTTAGTTTCACTCACTTTGCTAAAAGCTGTTTTATGTCTTAGTGAATACTTTGTTATTTAGATTAGTGGCATTTCCTGCTAGTTTCATTTCCGTGTCACTTCAAAGTGCACATGTAGAAGACCTAGTCACTACTTAAGGAGGATCCAAATTATTATTAACTACATGTAACAGTACTTCTTGGAAAATAAAATAAGTAAATTATAGATACTCCTCCTATTTCTATGTGCTTTATCGACTAACTCAACTGTTGTACATTTATGGGATATGTTCTTACACTGGGTGATGTCAAATGGGTGGGTGGAGCCTGTTCCTTAATCACATTCAGGGAAAAAGTCAGATTAAAGAGGACCTATCAGTAGGTCCTAAGGTATGAGTTTTTATGTTGCAGTACTGCATAGTGTTTTGTGCACTAAATTGAAGCAAAACTGGTTTACTCTCCATTCACCTGGGAGAGAGTATTTAATTTAGCATGCTATGCTCTCTCATGGTCCAAGCTTCCTCTAACCCTCACTGCAGGAAGTCAGGCCAGGAGCGAGCATAGTGAAGTCCTGAAAGCTTGACTTGGTAAATCAGGCTTGGAGAGTAGAGAGCTTGATTCCAGGGGGTAAGTGTATCAAGATGAGAGTTTCTGGTGGGTTTGAAAAATGGAGATGTTGCCTATAGCAACCAATCAGATTCTAGCTGTCATTTTGTAGAATGTACTAAACAAATGATATCTAGACTCTGATTGGTTGCTACTGGCATCATCTCCACTTTTCAAACCCATCGGAAACTTACAGCTTGATTAATTTACCACCAGGCCGGCGTTCGCTATATCTCACAGATTTTCTGACTGAAGGAAGGATGCCTAGGATAGAGTACAGCACATAAAGAGCACTTTGAATAAAAAGCTCTCTCAGAGGACCCAATGACAGGTGCTCTTTAAGCATCTGGGGCCTGATTCATTAAGGATCTTAACTTAAGAAACTTCTTATTCAAGTCTCCTTGCACATACGTTAAATACTGACTGTTTTTTCATGTAGCACACAAATATCAACTTTAAATTTCAGTGTACAAATAAGCTATCAAGTATTTGTGTGCTACATGAAAAAACAGTCAGTATTTAACTTATGTGCAAAACAGAATACTAATTTGCACCCCTTGCATTGTAACATGGTTTTGTCCAGGAGACTTAAATAAGAAGTTTCTTAAGTTAAGATCCTTAATGAATCAGGCCCCTGCTTTGTAACCTTAAAATGCTTGAAAAAACATTAATAAACTTTATTGAATCGCGCAGAGTATGCATCTTTCGAAACCAACATTGCAGCACTTACCAGAGTGGGTAAAGCTGAGAGATACATTTAAAGTGAGGTTTCTCTGGTCGGGTGAAACAGCGATAATTCTTCTGGTTTCTGTCTGCCAAGCACTGTAACTGCTGGTGGTGATTAAAATATCCTCTCCCACCTTATAAATAAAGATTTGTCATTCTTAGAATAAAAAACTATTTTCTTCAAAATACTTATGGGTAATATGTCATGTTTTCAGGATATCCCTATGACAGGTTTGTTAATATAATTATTTGAGTCAACTCATAGAAGGAAATACTTAATACAAAAGAGAGACAATCAAACAGAAGTTTGAGAAACTCTAAATTCTTTAATGTTAAACTCACGTAGACAAAGTTGAAGCCTAATTAGATATATCCTCTGATGATGATTCTAAGAGATTTATAACTCAGCAAATGTATTATTCTGACATTATCCATTTTCTGTGAATAGATGTAAACCTGTCAAAATAAACTATATAGAAGTATTGATAGGAGCGCCAGTATGTCAGACAATTTTAATGGTTAATATAAACAGCACATAACATGTATCAATAAAATACACTCATTTAGAGTACATATTGTATATAGAAAAAAAAATATATTAAAACAACAATATTGTAGAGAAAGAAACCAGATTACAGCTACCTGCTGATATTAGTATTTGAGTATATGGCTAAATATTTGAACATCCATGTATAGCAAAACGGAGGTACCGGTAATCGCTCTCAAATAATGTATTTAACAGATTCCAGTATATACGTGGATAGTATAGGATTCCTAGAAAAATTGTGTGGATAAAAAGAATGGTTGTTTGGTTATCCTGTAGATGTAATATAAAGTCCACTTTCAAATCTTAGATCTATTTATCCATTAATATTTGGATACAGCTAGGATAGGAAACTGGTAACTATTTAATGGATAAATACATCTGAGATTTGAAAGTGGACTTTATATTACATCTACAGGATAACCAAACAACCATTCTTTTTATTCACACAATTTTTCTAGGAATCATATACTATCCACGTATACACTGGAATCTGTTAAGTACATTATTTGAGAGCGATTACCGGTACCTCAGTTTTGCTATACATGGATGTTCAAATATTTAGCCATATACTCAAATACTAATATCAGCAGGTAGCTGTAATCTGGTTTCTTTCTCTACAATATTGTGGTTTTAATATATTTTTTATTATTTTATTTCTATATACAATATGTACTCTAGATGAGTGTATTTTATTGATACATGTTATGTGCTGTTTATATTATCCATTAAAATTGTCTGACATACTGGCGCTCCTATCAATACTTCTATATATTCTTTGGAGACATTTCAGTAGTATGTCATTTTGGGAGCAGCCAGTATGAGTCAGTAATAGGCAGTAAGAATTATGGGCCTGATTCATTAAGGATCTTAACTTGAGAAACTTCTTATTTCAGTCTCCTGGACAAAACCATGTTACAATGCAAGGGGTGCAAATTAGTATTTAGTTTTGCACATAAGTTAAATACTGACTGTTTTTTCATGTAGCACACAAATATCAACTTTAAATTTCAGTGTACAAATAAGCTATCAAGTATTTGTGCGCTACATGAAAAAACAGTCAGTATTTAACTTATGTGCAAAACAGAATACTAGTTTGCACCCCTTGCATTGTAACATGGTTTTGTCCAGAGGACTAAAATAAGAAGTTTCTGAAGTTAAGATCCTTAATAAATCAGGACCTATATGATTATTTGGATCATAACTGACTGTATCATATTGTATAGCGCACTATTTTTTTCCCATTTACAAAATAAACTAAACTTGCTGTGACTTGTAACCCTTGACCTGTTGGGAGGAGCTACATGTTGCCTACTAGTGATCTAAACACCACTATTTCTTACCTTCCAGTCTACAGGCTCCGCTACACTGACGTATTGTGATCCAACCAGCGCCGTCTCCGCCAGCTTGGTTTTATATACTGAACGAGGAAGTCCGTGTAGATCAAGCTCCCCAAAGACCCCTAAAAATATAAGATGAATAAAAACTTCTGAGAAACTTTACTTTGAAAGTCCCTTTTTCTTCCCAGCAGCAAATGACATACATTCAATTACTTCTATCAGTGTTAGCTGTTTGTAAACAAAAATCAGATTGTAAGAGATTAATTGGGTAGAGAAGTATTATTACGAGACTTCTGTACTTACCTATAACCTTTGAACCCTGGTTTGGTCCATTTGGCAGAGGTAATTCTGGGGTTAAATGATTTCCTCTTAGTATAATACGTAGCTCTCCCTGGAATGGGTCATTCTCTGTACCTCCGATTAATCGTCCACCCTACGCAAAGCCCAAAGTACAAGAAAAGTTGGAATTGACTCAGATACAGTATAGGAATCGTAACATGTTTAATATAATGAAACAAAGATACTTTGTCATGCAAGTAAGGTAAGCAGTAGAGTAATCTGTAACAAATATATAGTTGAGGCATCTAGTTGAATAGAGTTACACCTGTTTTCCTGAATTGAATTGTAGCTCTAGTACGACACTGTTGAGTTACTCACCTGTATGGAGATGTATGTAGCATTGAGAACAGTTGTAGTGAAGGTGGCAGCACCTTGAGCTGTTGAGTTGCCTGTGAGGTTTCTCAACTCTAAGACACCATAAATAGTCAGTTTTTGCAGAGAAGGGATTTCTACGTCAGCTACAACCCACTTGCCTACAATATCCAAAGGAAAGAGGTTTAGAGAATGAGGAAAGCGTTTATCATTGTATATTATCTTATTTCCCAACATATCACATAGCTCCCAACCTTTGAAATGCCTGAGGGACACAAAATTTGTTATGAAAAATAAATGTTTTCACATAATTTGTAGTCCGAAGTTTGTAATCTTATTTCAAGCATAACAATTACAGATATACTATTCCAGCCCAAATATATACTACTTCTACTGCTTTTTGCTAACCTCCCTAAACTTCTGAACAAATGATTCAGACAGATCTATAGGCTATCTGCTTAATAGCAAGCTCTTGGAACAGCCAGCACCCTCCGACCATAGTTACGCTCAAAAGAAATTTTGGTATGTCTATGATAAGGAGCCTATGGCTGGCACATTGAGTAACTCATCTGCCTCTTTCTATAACTTCTGGACTACCTGGGCTCAATCTAATGGCAAATCCGCAATACTCTTCTAGTTCTAGCCCGTACTCAACCTAAGCTTATAACTTTGTATTGTTGTTGCCCGAGAGTAAACCCGCTCCACCCTTTCTCCATCTTTCTTTCCCATCCCTCTTACCTTTAACCCCTTTTCATTTTCCCCTAATTTAATAAAAAAAGCATCAAAATGATTTAATTTGCTTTATATGCTTATTGTACATTTGCATTTATTTGTAATAATAACCAGTTGCACCTTGATTGTATGTATTGTCTTCATTGGATGTTTATCTGTTACTTGTTTGTATTTATTTGATGCTGTTAATAAAATGTTATTTAAAAAAGAATGACACTGGGACCGGTGGAAACTTGGATCTAAATGTTCTGTCTTAATATTATTAAGGAAATATTTCTTCTCCCTGAATATCAGTTTTGCATATATTAATATTATTACTTTCACCTTACATCACAGTATTATGAGCTCCCCATCTCCCTTATACTTCACCTATAAACTGTATTAAGTCTCAGATGCAGTTTCTGAACCCTCCTTTTCCGTAATACTTCATCTAACTATAAGTGCATTAAAATAAGAGCTCCTTCCTTGTAGCAAGGGTTTTACCACTTCATTGTGTTAGCATGAGTCCTTCCTTTTACCTACATTATACATCATTTCTTCTGCTACATCATAACATTATCCTCTCACCACTAACCTCAGTAACAGAGTTAGGTCGCTCAGTTGCCTGAAGCCTGGGCTGATTAGTTACTAGCTCTGCGGATACACTAATAATACAACTATTATTATCAAAGCTAAATCAGGGTAGCAAGAACTGAAGAATTTATCCACCAACTGTGGCTAAAACATCATTGTGTAAAATAAAATTGTATTGTGTTCTGTTATAAAGGTGACAATTTAAATTAAGAAATTGGTAAAAAAAAAAAAAAAAAACATAAAATGTATTACCTGGAGGGATCACAACATTTGATCCTTCTGTGGGGACAGTATTATTGTTTTCAACTGATGATTCCCAGAAGGTACGATTAGACCAAAGATTAGACCAAAGACTGGAGAAAATAAAGAATGTTTTTAGTAGCTACAAAAATTAGACTGTATAATCCTTAATAGCTGTTTTACATATGGCATTATTTTGGTCACAATCTCTGTCATTGTGAAATGGTTTCAAAATGATGATTTATTTTAGTATTTTACCAACAGTTGTTTGCGAGGTAGTTTTATGTAGACTATATATATCTCCTGAGCTGCTCCCCACTCATGGAATTCCCTCCCACGCTCAATCACATTTTCCAGCAGCCCTCAAATCTTTATACGCTCATTGAAAACCCATCTCTTTTTTAGAGGTGATCGATAACGCTATTCTCACTAATGCACCCTCACAACTGTCCCAATCTCCACTCAGAGCCACATTTGCTCCTCTTGTTTCAGATGTGCCCTCTTCCATTTAAAATGTAAGCTCTCTAATGAGCAGGGTCCTCCATACCCTTTGTTTTCATGTCTGCGTTTATTTTGTCTACCTTGTATGTCCCTGTTTTATGTATGTATTGTTTTCCCTACTGTACGGCGCTGCGGAGCACTGTGGCAACTTACAAATCTACAATAATAATAGTAATAATATACTATTTAATCAGAGAATGGCCATGCCCTTTATTGTACCTTTTAGCATGTTTGACATATAATATACCTGGTTCTACACTGCACTAATCTTAAATGAAGCAGGTGTTAGCAAGTATGGGGCCTTGCTTAGTCAATGTACAATGGTAATCATTTTACATATCTGACACTACTATAGAAAAGCTATTCAGTAAAACAAAATTATTAAGCTGCAATTTCTTCTGCATGGCTTAATTACCAGGGGCCTGATTCGTTAAGGAAAGTTAAAGTAAAAAAAAATTGAGTAAGTAGTCTCCTGGATAAAGCCATGTTACAATGCAAGGGGTGCAAATTAGTTTTCTATTTTGTACCTAAGTTAAATACTGTCAGTGTTTTCATGTAGCACACAAATATCAACTTTAAATTTCAGTGCACAAATAAGCTAACAAGTATTTGTGTGCTACATGCAAAAACTGACAGTATTTAACTTATGTGCAAAGTAGAAAACTAATTTGCACCCCTTGCATTGTAACATGGTTTTGTCCAGGAGACTACTTACTCAATTTTTTTACTTAACTTTCCTTAATGAATCAGGCCCCAGGCATCTTACCAAAGGCATGAACGTAGGGTTCGTCTTCATTCTGCCCACCCATATGTACTTAAGAAACATGCTCCACCCACCTGGCCTGGATTTGCGGACAGGGCACACAGGGCTGAGTCTGGGGCAACAAAAAAAAATGCAGGGACAGCTACCTACCTCTTGTTCCATCAAATTGTTACATGTTTCATTTCCATTTTAAATTACTGGTAGAATATATTCGTTTTTGTTAAACAAATTATATGTATGTGGAAAAGTCAGGACTATGGAGATCTACAGTAGTTGGAAGTGAATGGAAAGTAATCAAAAGTGGCCCAGGGGGCAAAGAAAAGATTAAATCCATGCATAGTAGATGACTACCACTTTCAAGCCATTTGACTTTACTGTGTATACTGTATGCACTGTATACATTACTGTGATACATACTCATGGAGTGATGGGCTAAGTGTTGCTTTAGTTGGTGGCGGAGGAGGGATGCAGCCCTTGAAGTAACACTGGTAGACTACCAGGTTCACATTGGTGTTTGACATAGTTGTATCCAGCATTCCAGCCACGGAACGTCTCCGGAGTTTGCGTTTTCCAGACACTACAGTGATAAAACGGTTTATGTAAACGGAAATCAATCTATATGGTGGCTATTTTCAGAGAGTAAATACAACTTAGGCTGATTGCTTCAAATATATAATTTCAGCAGAGATTGTCTTCATATTGGCACAAAGAGATGAAAAAAAAAAGAAAGTCACTGAATGTAGAACTCGTGTAGAAAGTAAAGCATTACTTTATTGTTGGATTATACCGACTCTCCCAACTAACAGATCGGTAGGTAGCAGGTCCAGTTGGCTCCATGGACCAGTTATATCTACAGAAATTTATACTCAGACTCCAGACTGGAGACCTGGGACATTATAGCACTGCGGGCATTGGCAGGGGTGAGTGTGGAAGGGGGTGGGGGGCATGATAGTTTAGTGTGGCGCACTGGTGAGTATAATAATAATAATAATAATAATAAAAAATAGCAGGTGTCTCTTATTTAGGCAATGTTGATAATGATCAGGTCTCCCTGACTGATGATTGACCTATTTTCTTCAGTCCTGAATGCAGGATATTGACTTGTTCATACTGTAATACAGAAGAGTTTTATACTAGGGCGATTTTCTGATCTGAAAGGTTCCAGATCACATTCTGAAGGACCACACTCAAGAAAATGCTTAATAACTCAACGATAAGCAGCAAAACACACATACCAAATAATTCTAGTGATATAAGGGTTAACTACTCATTGGACAGCAAAACAGACAAGGTTCATGTAGCATTGGGTAAGGGCTTTTACCTTGTGTCCAATTTCATACATTATTGTTGGCGCACAGGTCGGCAGTGAATTTCCATTGATGGTGGCATTACGACATTCTGCCTTTTTGTGAATGAGAAGCCCGTGACTTTTTTCTAAGTCCTACCATATAAGTTTAGCCTGATTTGCTGTCTAGTGACTAAGTAAATCTTACACCACCACAAATGTTCAGAGCTGTCCTGCTCGTTTATCACTGAGATCTGAAGCTCTACAGTATATTAGACATAGATTAGTTACTAATACAGTAGCAAGAGCAGGTTTTTGACACATGGATTCAAGCTTCACCATCTCTATAATACTTATATGCAAATACGAAACACACAGGGCCTGATTTATCAAGGCACGTATGCTTAACGTTAGTAGCCGCGACGATCGTGGTCCCCGCCGCGACTCTCTGCTTGCTCCTGCTGGTGTCCCGGCCGTCGCTATGACGTCCGGGACGTCACTTCCAGCTCCCTCGTCCCAGTTGCCTGTGCAACAACCGGGAAGCTCGAGGTTCCCTGACATTTTTACAGTTGCTGCCGATTGCAAACACATGTTATAGCATGCATTTAAGTCTGTCATCATCACTGATCAGAACTAAGACTAGCCCTGTAGCTGGAGCAAGAGATACAGCAGAAAAACAAGTACTTTTGAGGTGCTGCGTGTGCTTGAGCTTGGCACGCCTTTACTGTACATTGACTACGACCAAACGCCCACATCCCTGCTCCATTCCCTCCCTGAAATCGTAGCCTGTTTTAAGAGTCCTTTGCATTTGAAGATGAATTGAGCGTTGCTGCGTTCTGTGGCGCATTGTCTCGTTCTGGGCATGCGCCCAGAGCCAACAATATATATACATCCTGATCTAGAAAAACATTCAAAGCACACACCCCTACAAAGAAGATCCAAAGCAGATGCTTGTGCAGGTCAGTAACTCAGGTCTATGGGGGATTATGGGTCTCAATGATCCCTGTTCTTGTCTTTGTAAAAATAAAAAGTTTAAAAGTTTGAGGAACTTGTGAGAACTGAATACATCTGAGATCGTGGGAAAGATCTTTCGTCCGAAGCACAAAATAATTCCTGCAGACTAGGTAAAGGGCCTTTTGGTAACTAAATAGCTGGTAATAGTGAACAATAGCATTATCCTACAGGCATGGAAATATTTACATTTGTGAATTTTACAGGATGCTCTTTCATATTAAATAAAATTGTATTGTAGATTTAGTAGCCCTCTATACACGACTTTTGGGGATGTCCAAAATTAGTTCTCAGTTTGTCAATCTGGCATCACCTCCTGAGCACCCCCTTACCACCACCCCTGTATTTAATCTCTGGGAATATTGTATAGTGTTTGAGGCTAACACATGGCCTTTTTTAGGTGATTAAAACCATGGTGCCTGATTCATTAAGGAACTGAGGCCAAAGATTTCTTACTCAAGTCTCCTGGACAAAACCATGTTACAATGCAAGGGGTGCAAATTAGTTTTCTATTTTGCACATAAGTTAAATACTGTCTGTTTTTTCATGTAGCACACAAATATGAACTTTAAATTTCAGTGTGCAAATAAGCTATCAAGTATTTGTGTGCTACATGAAAAAACATACATTATATAACCTATGTGCAAAATAGAAAACTATTTTGCACCCCTTGCATTTTAACATGGTTTAGTCCAAGGAGACTTAAATAAGAAATGTCTTGCCTAAGTTTCTTAATGAATCAGGCCCCATATTCTGTATTTCCACAATCTACAGCAAATTAATCTCTCAGCCCCCACCCTTCCATCCAGGGTGAAAACCATTTCATAATTATAAATTTTGGGACACAACAACTGGAGAGCTACAAGTTGCCAACATCTGCCCTATAGTAACTTCATACTGGTTAATAGTTTCCTCAGAACAGCACACAAGTGTACCCACCTAGATAGGTTAGAGTAGTCGTGTTGTCATTGAAATACCAGTCTCCGTTGCTATTATTGTTCCAGCTCAGTTCCTGCACGGATTCATTGCGCACGTCAACTATTTGAAACATGTCTGGTCGCTGAGTGAAGTTGTGGGACATGATCACGTAATCCTCACTCTGCAAACAAAAGAAAAAAACATTTACATTATTAAGTTAATAAAAATTACAGATGCAATTGGTAGGGACAAACATGTTAAACTATAAATTACTAAAGTGTAATTTATCTGGATTCTGCTCTGTTTATTTGCTCAGAACTAGGTTGCCTTCATGGAATCTTATTGTCCATAATCTAGTCATAAGCTATCTGTTAGCCAAACCTGTCTTCTCTAATCAATCAGGTAGAACGGGAGTGTGCAGAAAATACAGTTCTGAATGGACTGGTTGTCCTTTCATTTCAATAAAGAACTTCACTTACTATACTTACACTAAGCGGGAGATGGAATATGTCATGAAGTTTTCAGTAAACATTTACAATTACAAAACACTTGTGACTTAGGTAAAATGAAGAACTAAAGAAGTCATGGCCACTAAAAGGTTTATACAACCAGTTTATAACCAAAACACATTATCTCATATTTAAAGTTGTGTACCAGTGTAAACACTTTAGATCTTCTTTACGCCCTTGTTTTGCGCGAATCCGGTTGCACTCCTACGCCGCTTTCGGGAGATGCCGTACAATCTAGGGAAGCACTAAAATCTCAGATCTTTCTTTACTACAAGTGGCACTATTGTGGGTTTGAAGATTTGTTTTAGTGAAAATGAATATAGAAATTAGAGATGCTCAGGCTCGGTTCCTCGAGAACCGAACACACCCGAACTTAGGGGATGCCAGAGGCTTGGTACTGCCGCGCGCCCTTGGAATTGAAAACGAGGCAAAACATCATTGTGATATCGTCGAATCTCGGATCTCGCAAGTTTTGTATTCCTTTTAAAGATCCAACATCACGGAGGGTGGGAGGGAGGGCAGACCCCCATTTATCTTTTCTGCCACTGCTGTGTGCCAATGTGTCCTAGGTGCTAGGAACTGCCATATGTTTGTGTCATTGCTCTGTCGCTTACCATCCAGCCAGGTCGCTGCAGTATTTGTTTGAAAGTGTATGATAATAATATTGTGATCTGTGAGGTGGTCAAAATTGACTGCAAATGACTTGAAATTAGTGTTATTGAGGCTAATAATAATGTAGGAACAAAAAAAATAAAAAATTATGTGATTTTAGCATATTTTAGGATTGTTTTTCTAAAAAATTCAAAACCAAAACCAAAACCAAAACACGAAGCTAATTCAGATCCAAAACCAGTTCACAGGGGTCAGTGAGCATCTCTAATAGAAATGCGCTTCTCCACCTTCTGCAACTTGAATTCTCAAAATGTGTCTCCACTGGTTCAGAGCTGGAGCCAAAATCAAGTCCTTTAGTGGAGTCAAAATGGCCATGCACCCCTCCACACCCCTAATATGCATTTTAATATTCACACTCAGCATAATGAAATGTAATGTTTTCACAACGAGGTGCGCCAGTGTGCCTTCTCTACTCTGCAATGCCCTCACTAGTTGGCCAGCGCTGACTTCTACTTCTCTGCAAACACTGAAAACGTGCTCTGTAATCCCATGAGTTTTGGTCTAGATGCAAGAAGTAAATGTTATCATAAAACTGGACAGCATAGATGTCGAAATGAGTATATAACAGCCAGAAGAGGCCATATGATTATATACAATTTCACTATAATGCCCATACCATTATATACAAGTCCAGCAGGGTGCAGACATAAAAATAAAGCTTACTTAAAGCTCCTGTGGTTCATTGGTGCTGGGATTAAGATGATGCAAGGATTCTGACAGTGCAGCTAAATAAATCAGAGATGCGGCTCTATCTCCCGAGCTGGCCGCCCCAGCACCAATTCAATGGACGATAAAAAAAGAGACTTCTCATCCGCTCTTTATTTGCCTACCTAAAGCATTGCCAAGCTAACCAGAGCAGTAGTGAGAACCATGCCACTGGTTTGATATAAGATCGGGCTCAATCCAAATCCATGGAAAATGTCTACATTCAGCCAGAACAGCAGACTTTGTGCAGATATAGCTACATCCCAATATTTTACACAAAAAACCTACAACTAGTTCCGCGTATTGCCTTACTGGCTTTATAATACAATGTATTAACACATCAAGTCATTTTTTGGGGGGACAAAGGGGCTACATGCACAATAAAGATTTGCAGAACAAGTTCAGCTCATCTACTGATTTATGAAATTACCTTAAAGCCATAGAAAGCAGAGGTGTATGAGATGTTTGTGATGAAATCAACATTTTGGAAATACCAGTTGAAAGACTCTGCGTTAGGCAGCAAGGCCATCCATCCAGGTCTGTGAGTCAAGCGTTTTGGTAGGAAGGGTATTACACTGGCGCCTAAAATGAAAATAACCTCATCATTAGTGAGAGTAGAGTAGAGAATAGGAGGTTTCATCTTAAGCAGTTGAAAGGGTTCTTTGCAGTTAGTGCAGTGAGGAATTTACTGCAAAGAGCTGTTAATACAGTAGGGGTTTTCAAAATTATTAGCTTGTTTATTTGGTTTGCATTGAAAAACTGTTGCTTTAGGGACACTCTAATTCCATTGGTTGCTCTAAATGTAAACAGTATAATACCTGTCACAATCATCAGAAGAAGTGACACCTAGGTGTGGACATAATAAAAGCCCTGTCATACAGAACGTAAGCAGCGCGTTCATCAAAGCTTGCCTGCAGCATAGCGTACAATGTACTTAATGAGCATTCCCACAGAACGTCATTGTATTTTATCCAGAATCCAAGACTTCTCCCGAGCTGCCCCCCTGCACTGGAATGACCTCCTACGCTCCATCCGTCTCTCTCCTAGTCTGTGCTCCTTCAAACGGGCACTCAAAACTTACCAGTTCCTGAAAGCCTACCAAACATTCACTTAACCCCTCATCTACTTTGCTTGTTCTCTCCTCTCTCCCCTGGTCCCTTTTTCTCCCTTGCATCACTGCCTCCCATTCGTGCCTGTTTTGTCCACCCTCCCTTAGGATGTAAGCTCGTATGAGCAGGGCCCCTCTCCCCTCCTGTCTCCATACCTACTCTTCTGCTCCGCCTTTACTCCATATGTCTGCCCGGAGTTTCTGAAGCATTGGTACTTTGTGTTTATTGTTCTGTACTGTTTCACCCTGTATGGTCTACTGTTTGTATTATGTAAGGCGCTGCGGATACCTTGTGGCGCCTAACAAATAAATGATAATAATAAATAATAATAATAATTGTGCATTAATACTTTAGAACGCTGCAGGCAACATCAAAATTGACACAAAATAATGCAAAATAGGTGTGCACAGTTTTATTTGCTTATATAATTTTTTTGGACCGCCAGTGTCAAAGATTTTAATTGGCTTTGAAAACGGTTGTTAAACACATGCAATTAAAGCAGATTTTTATGAGGTCTAACAAGGTAAAACTTTAGTTTACCAGAATTATTTTCTTTGATCTTTTATCTCCACCCTAATAAAATAAACAAAATGATTAGCTTACCAAAAGAATTTGAAATAATGGCATTTTGTCCCAGCAGAGATGACGGCGTTGGGTTGTTAAAGGCTAGCCGGTGGAAGCTGACAGTGGCATTACAGACATATCCCGGGAAGCCAGCGCTCCAATCACTGCCCTGGCTACACTGCGAGGAATCAAGTAGCCCACTTTTCGGTACCACTTTAGCTCCAATCTTCCCTGCAACAAAAATAAGAATTTTACTGCTGAGCATTCAGAAGAATTTTAAAATACATCTTTAAATAAAATGTAATTGGTTTCCAAAAACTTTGACAGTGCTGTACACCCAATGAACATAAAAAATGACTAATAAACCGAAATAAATACTGCACATCCTGCACTAATTAATAACTGAAGCAAACATGAAGAAATGGCTTCAGATTGAGTTTTCATTTTACATGGATAATTCATCTTGTATCATACAAACAAAACAAGCACTCAGGGAATTATCTTGAACGCGAGAGCTTTAAAGTATTAAAAGTACAAATACAAATACTATGCATCATATAGTAATAGAACAGGGTTTACTAACATCTCCTTATTGCTGGTTAACAAGTGACACCGTGTAGGCACCTGTTTCCTAACGGGTTAGTATTTGATAATATTGTAATTGAAAAATGGTTAATTTACAAAGTGTGTGATCTGGGTGGGTGGGTATTGGGTGGGTGGGCATCTGGTGGGGGGGCATCCCCTGGGTGGGTGGGCATCCCCTTTAAGGTACCCATTTATTTAAAATCATTTTACCTGTTAGGGTGCCATCCGAATCAATTAAAACAACTTCATGCTCCCATCTGAATCCTGCCTTATTAGGTGAATTGAAGAATTGTATGCCGTTAAATTTTGCACTCCAGCCTCCACACCTGTCCGCACAGAGCCCGACAATTGACGTAACCGCAATTGCTGCGCAGTTCGGTCGGTCAAAATTCATGAACTTTACGGATGAAACTGTTAGTCCTTCATCGAATGGTAACGTGATGCCCCGGGCAGTACAATAACTGGAGCCAAGTCCTAGTTCGTCCACATGTCCAACTATGATGGCATTTTTAAGCACTGCTCCATTGGTCTCTCCCCACCCACCAACGTAACTTGAAATTACCCTTTTGGTTTCTATCCCCGAATCCTCATTATTGATCATGGAGAAATTATGGAATTGAAGAGCTCCGCCGTTCACCCATTCTGCCCCCTTCTGGCAATTCCATGTGGTCAGAGATCTGAAAATAGCTGGGGATGGCGTAGAAGAACTGCAAGATCCAGTGACCATGGGAAAGTAATCTTCAAAAATCCAAATGCCAAACCATCCCTGGGAGTGAACAGTGTTATTGTAGAATTCACCCAGCGGAACTCGTTTCTGGCAAATGTTTGGGTCGTAGGAAGGTCCATCTGGGTTATCGTGCATCCTGTACCAAAAGCCAAAGTGCGTGCCTCCAGCGGCGGCATTGTGCCTAATTGTGTTGTTGGGATTGGTCACCCAAAAGGCTGCTGGGGTAACGTCATCGTTGAGTAGACTGGTACTTTGCTGAACAAATACAGCTAAGTTGTACTGAAGGATATTTCCATGCTCGATGCCGTCTTCAATGAAGAACGCCCCTCCCATGATGTCATAGATGACGTTGTTTTCGACAAGCAGGTGGTGAGTGTTATGGATGGTCACTGCTCTGTTGTAGGTCTGGTGAATGCCGCAACCCCGTACGTACGACTTATACTGGACATCGCCCAATAAATGCCAGTGAATTGGATAGCGGCCTAATCTGAAAGCTTGCCCTGCATGGAAGACCTAGAAGAGAACATGTGAGCTGTATGTCAGATCTTTCATAAACAGGTTTGTGTGAACACAAGAATTCAATTTTTAATTAAAATATATTTTTATTACAGATGTTTGCCTATATTTTTCCGCTATCAACTTACTCAGTCTTCTGTCTGACTTGAAAATCACTTTAAATGGCCACTAGACCTATATAGTTCCCATACCTTGAGAGACCTTGAGCTGTTTTTTTGGTTTTGCATTTACAGTCTCTGGGTAGTTGTGTTTAAACTATGGTTCTCGGTTATCAGCCTTAATCCACAAAAGAAGGCTAAATGGCTGACTGCCGGTGTGTATTTCAATAGGATTACTGACAGGAAGTTTATGTTGTATAGGAAAATAGTTGTTTCATATATCTCAAAAATCTTGCATTCTGAAACTTTTAGATGCTGACAACTACTTTAACAACTTTACTTTAAGTTCATTTTTGAAAAGTAGAGTTCTATCATCTTCCCAATCATTTTAAAGCTTTAAAGCTTGTATTTTCACATTTAGGGCAGCACGGTGGCTCAGTGGTTAGCACTTCTGCCTTACAATACTGGGGTCATGAGTTCAATTCCCGACCATGGCCTTATCTGTGAGGAGTTTGTATGTTCTCCCCGTGTTTGTGTGGGTTTCCTCTGGGTGCTCTGGTTTCCTCTCACACTCCAAAAACATACTGGTAGGTTAATTGGCTGCTAACAAAATTGACCCTAGTCTGTGTATTTCCTCTCACACTCCAAAAACATAATTGGCTGATAAAAAAATTGACCTTAGTCTGTGTGTGTGTGTTAGGGAATTTAGACTGTAAGCCCCAATGGGGCAGGGATGGATGTGTGTGAGTTCTCTGTACAGCGCTGCGGAATTAGTGGCGCTATATAAATAAATGGTGATGATAGGGGGGGAATAAATAGAGGATGTGCATAGTTACAACTTTTGTTATCTCCCAGTTATGTAGTATTAATTTACTGTGATATTATTTCTTGGTTTTTATATACATACCTCCACATATTCTATTCTTCCAATGGACAGAAGTTGGCCAGGACTTGGAGCATGAAACATTATACATCCACCAAACTGATCACTTCCTACCTCTTCACCAAACCTTCCCTGGAAACAAGTTTGTGTCGCAAATTCACCTGAAACAAGAATCAATAAACAATGACTATTAGATAAGAACACATTGAAATAGATGCTGATTTATATGAAAGTGCTCGTCTACGGACATTTATAATTATAACATTTCAGTAGTATTCCGATAAGAATGTAAACTGATCATCGTCACAAATGGAATATGATTATCTCTGTTAATTTTACTAAAGGTTTAAAGGTGTTGGATATACCTCACTATTTAGGCAGTCTCCCAATTATTGTCTACAATGGTGACACCATTCTTGAATTCCACTATAGCCAGCTTTTGGCTCCAGGCGCAAGGAGTCTGACAAGGTGCATAGAAGAGAACTTTCAGTGCCGGTGGACTAAATCTATTCCAGACGCTCAAGTAGCTGGACTGCAGTGGCGCTGAAAGTTCTATTCCAGCCGCTCAAGTAGCTGGACTGCAGTGCCGCTGAAAGTTCTATTCCAGCCGCTCAAGTAGCCGGACTGCAGTGGACTTAGTATGCGGCATCTAATTGGATTGGCTAGAGATCCTGTCAAATCATCTGCCCCATACAGTGCATACTGTACCCACAGAGCTGGGAGACCCCACCAAAGAACAACATGGGCAGTGGCCATAAATAGAAGGGGTTTTGGAAACTGAATCAACAATTAACTTGCATTAAATAATTTAAATTTGTCCATTATGGGTAGCCCGGGTTGTATCCTATAAAACATAATCCCTTAAAGACAGTGGATGATTTACATCCCATTTTCATGAATTTCCTTTGCATCAATTTTTAATTAATTTCTTCTTCTACTGAAGAAAATTTTACACTGATTTTTGGGGACATCTAAGGGTTTCTTTTGGTAACATATTGACATATATAGCTGTTTTACTTTAGGTCCATAGCTGGTGTAAAAATAGACAAACATTGAAAAAAATATACTTTTTCATAATTTTTACTTTTACATATTTAAAACAATCTCCACCAAACAAATCCCTGAATATATTAATGTAGTTCTATATAAGGATAAGTATAAGTATAGCAAATATATATACTTTAAAGTTATAGGGAGTTACATGGACAGAAACATTATGGGGTATATTTACTACATCGCAGGTTTGAAGAAGTGGAGATGTTACCTATAGAAACCAATCAGATTCTAGTTATCATTTATTTAGTACATTCTACAAAATGACAGCTAGAATCTGATTGGTTGCTATAGGCAACATCTCCACTTTTTCAAACCTGTGGTGTAGTAAATATACCCCCAGATATTTTTGCTACTTTTAAATTTATATTTTATAATAAGAGGATTTGCAAATGTTTGTATTTATTTTACTGCTCATTTTAGGTTTAAAATGAAATGTAAAATAATAATTTTCTTCCAATGCCACCATTGTAAGTTTTGTGATTAGCTAACGCAAATACCACGCGATTCATTTTTCCACTACAGACAAACATTTAAACATTGTGATAAATAAAACCAGGATCATGAAGCTGAAGCAGTAACATTTTTGTTAAGCGCTTTAAAATGGCTGCACTGCGCAGTTGTGACGGGAGGACCAGTGAGAAGCTGTAAAGTCCATGACTGTGGCTACTCATTGGTCCTCCCGATTACAGCTGGGGCTGTGAGATAAACCACGGAACCCAAGTAAGAACAGCTGCACTGAGCAGCTCTCCAGGTTCCGAGAACAGAACAGAGCTATATTACTCTATTCCCTCCATGGATGATAGTGTATCTTTGGGCAGCACAGTGTCTTAGTGGTTAGCACTTCTGCCTCACAGCACCGAGGTCATGAGTTCGATTCCTGACCATGGCCTTATCTGTGTGGAGTTTGTATGTTCTCCCCGTGTTTGCGTGGGTCTCCTCCGGGTGCTCCGGTTTCCTCCCACACTCCAAAAACATACTGGTAGGTTAACTGGCTGCTAACAAATTGACCCTAGTCTGTGTGTGTATTAGGGAATTTAGACTGTAAGCTCCAATGGCGCTATATAAATAAATGGTGATGATCTTAATTATCTTTAATACATGTTTACTTTTTTAGCAGAATGCATATGAAAAGTCAACAATGACTTTCAAATCATCTTATTATCAACTGAGACATATGAATAAAAAAAAAAAATTGAATACGGAGTTCAGCTTGAATTTCAAATCCAGGTTTATCTGGAAGACACGAGTCTAGTTTAAACCTGAGTAGATTACTTTGGAGGACATTTAGAATGTGTCCTATTGGCGCTGATCCATTATCATTTTTATTTCATCATAAGTCATAACATCATATTTTCATAAAAGCATCATAACCAGAACGTTACCGGTATCAAATCCATCCGGACACGCTTGTATTGTGTCGCTCCATTCCACATTGGTAGACCCTCTGACGAGTATGTTTCTTGTAAGGAGACCTACTTCCGCTCTTGCTTCAAACACAGTGTTATCAGGTAGGGTGACTGATATCCCCAAGTGCTTATACTTTAATGGACCTGTCAATGTCACATTTTTGCCATCGGGAGATACGGACTGTATAGTCAGCTTCTCATTCTGACTTTGGCTATGTCTGTTAAAGAAACAACAACTTTTCATTAGTTTCAATTCCCTATAGTCGTAAGCACAGTGAGAACAGCAAGCAATCAAATAACTAATATGTTCATTCTAATACAGTGTTCAGTAATATGTGTATATTATAAGATACGACGCAGCCCCTTTTATTAAAAAAATATTATATATATTAGAGGTTACTACAGACTGTGAACTCATGCCATTATATGGTCAAATCACTACTCCGTGACTTACAGTAGGGGTGTATTATCTTACATATAATTCTAAGGTTCATGTATTTACCAATAGTCAATAGTACATGGCATGTTCTCATAGGCACTGGAAGCGTAAGAAGCCTGTTGGATCTACAAAGTTCATCACTAGACCCCGACGTTATTTAAAAGACTAATTTCATAGTCCACCTATTGCCTACATATACAGTAGATGACCCTATTTAAGAAGCACACTGGATGAACATTGCATATCTACATTGGTTTTGCATCGGTGCATCTATTTAATCAACCCAGCGCTCTTCAATGTGCACACCCATTTTACTGTCTCTGGTCACGTTGCCAAAGCTTATTGTCCAACCTCCTAACACTTTAGGACCACCCCTTTATTTGAATTAAAAACTTTTATTTTCCCTAAAACTACTGTTTAATTTACATTTATGTGGACCTGATTCATTAAGGAAAGTTAAGCAAAAAATTGAGTACGTTTTCTTATTCAAGTTTTCTGGACAAAACCATGTTACAATGCAAGGGGTGCAAATGAGTTTATTATTTTGCACATAAGGAAAATACTGGCTGTTTTTTCATGTAGCACATAAATACTTGATAGCTTTATTTGTACACTGAAATTTAAACTTGATCTAGGACATGCCCTACCCCAAATATAAATCTGCCATCACATTTAAAATTTACCTCCCCCTCTAATGCAACATGGTTTTGCCTTACTTACTTGCTTTCGCTTAACTTTCCTTATGTATGGCTTAAATTATTCATGAGTTTGGGGACATTAAGACTGTCTTAACATGTGACATTTTTGTACGTTTGTATCTGCACAACTTTGCCTTAGGCTGCACATTTTTGCGAAGGACAACTTGAAAGTGCCATATCAGACCCTTATAAAGTACAGAATATCTCCAGATCTCTACCAGGTCTGACCTGGTGTAAAAATGAAATATTTCTGCGGTGTGGAAAAAAAAAAAGCCTGGCAAAGTTTTCCTACCCTTTACCTCATTTTAATAATCTTGCTCCACAATAAGCAAAATAATGATTTTACACTGCCATCAACTTTGGTGCAAATCTCATCATAGTATTTGCAGACTGAAGCATGTGAAGCAACCTATTAATCTTGTAAATCTTGCTTTGGTGAAAAAGCTTTTATTCACTAATGATCTACAGTATATAAACAATGGTAGGTGAGGCTAGAATCATTTTAACGTGGACTGCCAGTCCGCAACGTCTTTGCCGAGCTAGTAGGTAAGTAGAGGGGATGATAGATGATTTGGGTATGGAGTAGGCTAGCAAGGCGAGGTTAGCATTTTATTTTCATTATTTTATTTTTGACACATCCATATTGGCTGATGTCACTGTGTTAATAACATTTGGATAAAACAGTTTTGGCTATTATCATGGTGTAGAAAAAAAATTAAAAGTTTAACAATGTTACAGGGATTCCAGAAATAAAATAAGGAAAAACAGTAATGAGATTTGAGGTCTAGTACATTTAATGTGTATAAGCCATGGTAGGTTTATGTTTTGCCTGGGTACGAAGAGAGCCCCATGTACCTGTTTCCTGTTGATGCGATCACTATTTCATCCCCAGTTTTCCAGGTCACACTTTTCTCTAGAATCAGTGTAGAGCTTCCTGACTCTGCAGTCTGAGCAAGCCGGGTCCAAGTCACAGGTATTGGGATACCTAGAAAACAGAATAAGCCCAAACATAGGGCTAGATTTACTAAACTGCGGGTTTGAAAAAGTGGAGATGTTGCCTATAGCAACCAATCAGATTCTAGTTATCATTTATTTAGTACAATGACAGCTAGAATCTGATTGGTTGCTATAGGCAACACCTCTACTTTTTCAAACCCGCAGTTTAGTAAATATACCCCATAGACTTTTACAATGATCTGTGTTATTTTCCCTGTGTACATGGATTTGTGACATTTCCCATATTTTACCATTGCGGAATAATAAGATTCATAATAGTGTGACTATTCTGTTTAGAATTCCCCCTTCCCTTCCCATCTCCTCTCTTTTTTTTTCTGTTTCCCTCCTGCACTACCAAAAAAAAACAACATTTCAGAAAGCCAATTATCAAAATTTGACTTATATTTACCATGAAGGTCCAATGTTCCTTGTCTCACAGCTAAAGTTTTTGCCCCGTACAAAGGTAACTCTGGTGAGCGCAAATGTCCATGGAGGGTAATGATTGCTTTGTGCTGGAATGGAGCTGCTTCTGTTCCAATCTAGATACAACCAAAGTGTTCACAAATTAAAATAAATATATTACCTGCAATAAAATTTCTGTCCAGAATTCTTGCGTCAGTAATGTGTTTCCGTATTCCAGCAAATATTAGGGTACTTTATAGTTACCTGAAGAAGACCCCCATCTGTAATAAGGATATTCTCAGACTGTAACTCAATATCAGCCTCATCAAAAATCAGAGTTCCTCCTGTTGTATAGGAAAAAAAGTTTATATACATCAATGTTTAATTACCTCTATAGAACAAAACAGATATCTAAATATAATTGGTGTTATTACCATGTACCCATTGCCTACATAAAGTAGAGACAGGCATTTGGTGGGCTCAGGGAATATTCTTACAAATACAAATTCATTCCATTCTTTAAGAACCAATGACATCACTGAGATATGAAGCACTTCCTAGTGTGTATGTTAGTTCTGCCTCCACTGGGAATTGCCAATAGCTACATATTTGATAAGTATTCAGGGCTCGGTCGCAAGTATCTGCTGTTAATGTGTGTTTCTACTAATTATTGCTTGAAAAGCACATTCAAAATAGCATGAATGGGGCTCATCCCACCACTGCGTTCTAATATTTTAACGCTGCATTAAAACTGTTAGAATGCAGCACAACCTATTTCAGCCTGCAAAGAGTAGGAGTTACTTGGCTTGGATTTTTCTGATTACAAGGTGCATCCTATTTCTTCAGTACTAATAATCAATATTGGTGCCAGCAGTGGGTTCATTATATGAAGCAATAAGACATCTGCAAGTGTGATTCTCCCTTTATCCTTGATTGACAATTTAGTACTGCACAGGCAAATCTACAGGATATTTCTTGCTATTTCCAAGTCTCTGCATTAAATATGGTGCGATTGAGCAATCTTACCTAGAGCAAAGTTTATGCACTTGTCCAAAAGGAGATTGTCTCTTTCTTTATTCTTAAAAGCATACCTAGACAAATTGTATTTCTTTCTGACATCAAATTGCATGATTAGTAACACTATTTCTAACTAGCACAACAGACACACAACACTAACTGAAGCCAGGGGCGGAACAGTGCATCACTGAGCCCATTAGCAAAATTTGGGTAGGGGTCCATCAATGCCATTCTCACCTCACAGGCCACCCTGCTCCGTTCTCTCTGCTGAGCATGAGCAACTCAGAAGAGGTCTCCCCTCTGCTCTTTTGAGAGCAGGGGCCTCGGGTGGAGCAGGCACCTCAGAATGGGGGGTCCACCCGGCATTGTTGGGCCCACTTCACCTTGGGGCACCATAGACGTCGCACCCCATGCATCCCCTATTGTTAAGCCCCTGTCTGGAGCTGCATTAAAAATATTAGAATGCAGCATAACCTCTTTAAACGTGCGCTACCAGTACAATATATTTTATTGGTGGAAAAGCAGCGCATGAAAAGTACATGGAAAACACATTAAAAACGCATCACTGAAAGGCATCTAAAGCATGTGCTAGTATAGTGTTTTATCCATTTTACAAGCACATTTAAAGAAGCTCCAAGGTGTAGATTTATCAAGTCTTCTGAAAAGGAAAGTGGGTGTTGCCCATAGCAACCAATCAGATTCTAGCTATCATTTATCAAGTACAATCTATAAAATGATAGCTAGAATTTTATTGGTTGCTATGGGCCTCACTTCTACTTTTAGTTTTTACTGTTTATACGGTAAAAAGTGACGCTCACTTTTGCTCACTATGGGGCGTGAGCAAAAGTGAGCAGATATCTCACTAAAAAAAAATCACAGCATAGTGCTCCGGGACACTACGCAGGGTTTTTTTTTTTTTTTACAATTGAATCTGCCTCAAAGTATCACAATGTGATATGTAATCTGAGCTAAAAATTATTAAGATTAGTTCGAATGATCACGGCAGTTTGTTCCAGTTTAAATAAAAAACACGGGTCTCACCAGACAATGTTAAAGTTTGGAAAAAAAACAAAAAAGACATCACAAGAGGAGCCAATCAGAGCTCCTCTTGTGATGTTGCCATGGAGACCCGGGAAAACCCGTGTTCATTATAAACAGGTTCTACCCTGGAATTTGAAAGGTAGGAGCCTCTGCCACCCCGGCAATATTCCGGGTTCATATACCCGGGTTCATATACCCAGGATATTGCCAGGGCGGCAGTATGAAAGCTGTATAAATGGAATAGTCACATTACCTTGAATCAGCAACATCTTTAACACCGGAGTGCTCTGATCCAGCAATATTGTTTGTCCCATTGTGATTACTGCCAATGACCCTTCATCTGGGGGGGATTCTCCTCCCCAAGTGTACATAGAGGACCAGACATCGATGTAGAAGTAATCCGCATTGTCCTGAAACACAAGAACAAATTAATCTGTTTGAAAAGAGATAGATTTGTGGCTTAAACCTGGTTACACGCTACAAGTGTTTCAACTGATTATCGAGGCAATCACACGATAAACGACTGTTAGGTCCGATATCGTATAAGTGTGTACACTCCCACGATCACGTTTTATCGTACCAAAGCACATAGTATGGTTTGATTTGATTTTATAACTGGACTAAAAATCTCTATCAATCATAGAACGATGTCGGGCAAATCCTGCAGTGTGAACGCACTGACGACCAGCAGTCCAGGAGATCTCCATAGAGTTTACAGAGTCACAATCTTTTCAGGAGATGGTTATGACAGATGAAGAGCACAGATCTGAAGGTAAACTGTGTAAAACGTGTACAGTGCGTAGACACGAATCAGCTGCTGATCGGGACTTTCAGTCGTTGGTAAAATTGTTAACAATATCGCATCAGGAGAAATTTTCTGCAGTGTGTACCCAGGTTAAAAAAATAGGAACATTGACCTGCAGTTCCTGCATATAAACCCAGAATATGTTACATTGTAGCAGAAATTTCTATTTGACAGATACCTGAATGTTTATGTAACTTCAAGAGCAAGAGAATAATTTCATAACAATTAATGTAACACATGTTACATTAATGTAACATGTGTTACATTAATGAGCTAAGCATTAACATACTTGCATTAACATACTATTACACTGATGCATTATTTCTCAAGCCTATTCTGCACACTCTTCAAATGTTGTTGTGAATTTTTACAAAGTACACTTAAAGTAACCCCGGGTACCAGGAACCAGGCCTGGGTTGCGAAAATACCCAAGTGGTAGGTTTACTAGACTGGAAATAAGATAGTTACGTTGTGTTTCAAGTGCGAATGCAATTTTATTCTAATTTTTCCTTACCAATGTAGCAATTCCTTGGCCTTCGGTGTACACTCTGACCTTAGCTCTTTGTGAAGGTGAATGAGCGCCTGTTATGCAGACAATCTGTGTGCTATTAGCTGACTGAACATCACATACAGCTTGTGCAATTGTCACAGTGATGCTTGAGGTGTTTGTGCTACAAAGGAATAAAGAGATATACAAACAATTTGTATGTTTCTTAGAGAAATCTACCAATCATCCAATTTATATTTCTGTATGTGTCTCCTAAATGTTGTTTTCAAATATAGCATAACATTATACATTGATATTTCACAATCTTTTTATCTGTACATTTACATATAACTGTATGAAAATCATTTACATTAAATAGGGTGTGGCATCTTCCCTAATATAAAGCTAAGTTGGGCAGCACGGTGGCCTAGTGGTTAGCACTTCTGCCTCACAGCACTGGGGTCATGAGTTTGATTCCTGACCATGGCCTTATCTGTGTGGAGTTTGTATGTTCTCCCCGTGTTTGTGTGGGTTTCCTCTGGGTGCTCCGGTTTCCTCCCACACTCCAAAAACATACTGGTAGGTTAATTGGGTGCTATCAAAATTGACCCTAGTCTCTCCCTCTCTGTCTGTCTGTCTGTGTGTGTGTGTGTGTCTATATTAGGGAATTTAGACTGTAAGCTCCTATGGGACAGGGACGGATGTGAATGAGTTCTCTGTACAGCGCTGCGGAATTAGTGGCGCTATATAAATAAATGATGATACTATACAAACTAAACCATTGGATATACATACACTTTGATGTATATTAGTAGGCTCTGTCATTAATTATGGAAAAAGGAAACATTCTTCACTAGAGCACTTGTCCAAAATAAGATTGTCTCTTTCTTTATTCTTAAAGACATAACTTTTGTTTCACTCTAATGCAGCTAAACATTTCTAAATACATCATATTGCATGATTAGTAACAGCCCCATAGCAAAATTTGGGTAAGCCCCAGCGATGCTATTCTCACCTCCAGGGCTGTTATGAGAAGCTGGGGCCACCAGGCATTGTCGGGCCCCCCCCCTCACCTCTGGGCCCCCATAGCCGCACCCCTGTACCCACTATTGTTACACCCCTGTCTGAAGCTGCTGATATAGGGAATACCTGAACAGGGATCCGGTAATGGTGAGTCTGGTTCCCCCGGCAGTGCCTCCTCTTTTAGGGGTAACATCATATATAATGGGGGTTAATGCGGAAGAGTATGAAAAGGAATTATTCATCTGGACAGTATAATTTCCATTTCTGACCTGGACATCGCAGCTTTTTGAAGAGATATTAGTATCTGTGGAAATAAATATTAAATAGACAGTTATAAAATGTATTACTGATTGTCTGCAAGGGATAATCAGTAGGCGGGCGGATTGGAGTTTATTCCAGTAAGTGCTGTACAATGGCATACATTTTATTTCAATTAACTTTAATGAGTAATGTGATTGGAGCTGCATAATAGTAATAATTATAATAATAATAATAATACTAATAATAATGTCCCAAGCAACTTACAGCTAAACTAATCAGAGATCTGTTACAGTATAGCATAGACTATGCACTTAATTATTAGCTATGGTGCACTGTTCACTGCAGTGAGCTCTACTTTATCTGTATTACAGAACAAAGTTCTGCCATGAAATGATTTATTTCAGAAGGTAATAAATGGTGGGAGTATCTACTATAAAATGGATTTTGCTAACTTTGAAATCTGTGGTCCCTCACTGTAACAAGTGATCCCATATGGTGGAAATCAAATGCCTGTAAAGCGGTGATATATTTTCAATATGGAACAATACAAGGCTGCTAAAAAGTTTGTGAGTATTAAGACCATGAACTACAAGTTTACTGTTCCCCCTATTGGGTAATCTGTATTTTATATTATAACATAATATGTAGACTGCATAGGCAAACCGAGGGGGGGGGGGTTCCTAGTGTCTGGAACCCCCCCTCCAAGCCTGGGGTACTGTATAATTGAGGTGGCTGGACCCTGCCCCAGCTTCACACAGCTCTGCTCGAAAAGAGAGAGCTGCGTGCACCTAACAGTAGTGCATGCAGCATTGCTCATGTACATTATGGGGATAGGAAAAGTTGGAGAGCAGCCAAGCACTGTCTAATATTATAGCCATGCCCCCATGCATGCTGGTCACGCCCACTGGCGGCGAGGTGTGGAAACCCCCCTTTACAAATCCTGTGTTTGCCCCTGGACTGGTAGTTGATATACCATTGAAATACCTCGTTATTGAAGCAGTGCACTCACCATTACTCATGGGAACTTCACAAAGTAGGAAACTTGCACTTGATCTGACTCGGTCCACTTTGCAGTCAGAGTTGCAGACAAGTACATTGGACAGTTGCTGGGCAAAGCCAGAGCCTGCGATTGTCAGAATTAATCCACCGGCAAAGCTGCCTAAACGACAAGTTTAAATTGTGCAGTCATTAGATAAAGATACATTTTAATGCACATTATCATGCGGTGTCGTTAGACTTTACATGGTTTGGCCCAATGGCTGGCGAGACTCTGAGATCTTTTTAACAGTTGTGTCCAGGTTTTTTACTTTCAAACATACAACTAATGATATCCCATAATTATACAATTCCCACTGCCCTATTTTCCCTACCCTCCATCTCTCCTCCCTTCCCCTAACTGACCCCGACAGCAAATTTGTCTCTAATCATGGGGCTTATTTATGTTTTTTATCCATTCTTTCAATATATCTAGTTTTACTTGTCAATTGTTTCATTTTTACTTATATTGTCTAACCTACAAGAAATTTCTCCAACAGTAACCAAACAAGTAAACAATAAAATGGAATAAAATAATGCTGTACTCGGTGCAGTGGCGGAACTGTCATTGGTGCGGCAAGCGCAGTGCACAGGGGCCCATGGAGACAATGGGGTCCGCTGTATAGCAGATGCAGAGGGTCAGGGCCCTGGTTCCCTCCTCTCCACCTCCCTGCACCGGGCCCACAGCTCACTAGTTCTGCCTCTGACTCTGTGTATACAAGCTTCCTATTGGGTCTTTTTTTGGAGGCATGGGGGCCAGTTGAGCTGAACGCAAATTGGATTTTGCCGTATAGTACTATTTATTCACTTCTACGCAAGTGCACAAATCACTAGTTCCAAAACTGTGCATGCTCAGATGTAAAAGAAGTATTACATGCCAAAAACGATAATCGAGTTTAACTCATCTTGACCTCCATAGTCCCTATTTTCAGTACAAAACCCTTATCTAATTTTTTCAGACATCTTTGACTTGTGAGGGTCTCAGACAGACTAGTGGGCTCCAAAATAAAATTTTATATTTCAGTATCTGTCTTGTAAACTTGTATTTTGCGTTTGTGGCCTTGAATGTTTGGTGAAATTCTTGTGTTAATTTGTTTCCATAGATCTGGCAAAATGAATGCTTGTTTCTATTTTATATTGTAATACAAGCACAAATGCTTGTATTTTCTATTTTGCCAATTATCTATTGTGTTTTTAGATGTTGGGAGGTGTGTTTTGTCTGGTGTTTATTACTCACCTTGATTTGGAGAGACCCTTGTGATACTAAGTATATATGTAAATTTCGCACTGGATTTTGCAAACCCTTTCTCGTTAAGCACTGAAACAGGGAACGAGCCACCCCAGCTGTCCCCAACAGTGCAGTTCAACTGGCTATCGGACACCGTTGTGATATTACATTGGGCATTTCCAATAGTCACTGTCATTTTTAAGGCATCTAGACCGAAACCTGAGCCAGAGACTGTGATGGTGGTCCCGGATGGTCCTAGAAATAGAGTAAAGAACAGATATACTTCAGATATGAACATGGTTATGTACAATACGATTAAATATTTCATCCTATTATCCTAAAACAGGAAAGGGTATATTTACTAAAAATCTAAAAAGGAACAGTTGAGATGTTGCCCACAGCAACCAATCAGATTCTAGCTATCATTTTCTAGAACGTACTAGATAAATGATAGCTGGCATTGGATTGGTTGCTATGGGCAACCCTTTTACATTTCCTTTTTGAGAAGGTTTTATAAATGTACCCATTAGAGTTTAAAAAAACAAACAGACAAACAAACAAAAGACACAAATATACTGACACAGGCAATGGCGCAAACATAGTGGTGACAGAATGGTAATCTAATCCACTATGGGGGCTAATTACTAGCAAAGTGAAAAAGTGCAAATGATTAGTAACCTTCAGTAACAAACTTTTATACAAGATAGACAAATATGAGCAAATATTTGTTTACTGCAGGCTCCATATAAGGAAATCATTCTCTTTGAGCCTCTCTGATTTTAGTATAAGCATCATAACAAAGGCAAGCTGTAAAAATTACTTCAAAGAAGTGTTCACATTGTAATAACTTTTAAATGAAGCACCTCAACAATCACGGTATAACAGCTTAATTAAGCAGAAAGGGCCCTACAAGTGTCATTCGTACTTTCTCAGGCACTGAGTTAGAAAAGCCTCAATATATCAGTATAAACAATATTTTGTCTCTGTTAAATAAACTATGACAGTACATGATTAGAAAAGTTTTGCAGCTGGTGTTGGTCTTTGGAATATAGTAACTGCAGTCGGACTTTATTAGTGGAAGTCTATAGGATTTACAGCATAACCTGCTACACATATGAATGGATCCATTACTATTAGGAAACAAGGCTTACCTTAATACATTATGAAAAAATATGGGATTCTGAAGTACTGTATATGAAACATTATTATGGGCAGCACGGTGGCTCAGTGGTTAGCACTTCTGCCTCACAGCACTGGGGTCATGAGTTCGATTCCCGACCATGGCCTTATCTGTGTGGAGTTTGTATGTTCTCCCCATGTTTGCGTGGGTTTCCTCCGGGGGCTCCGGTTTCCTCCCACACTCCAAAAACATACTAGTAGGTTAATTGTCTGCTATCAAATTGACCCTAGTCTCTGTCTGTGTGTGTTCGGGAATTTAGACTGTAAGCTCCAATGGGGCAGGGACTGATATGAGTGCGTTCTCTGTACAGTGCTGCAGAATTAGTGGCGCTATATAAATAAATGATGATGATGATTATCATCCAAAGTCTATGCATATTGATACAGAAATCAAAGCATTCCGAGGAGTCCTGGTAGATATTTACAATCAGAAAACTTCACTAAACTTTAATAGCAATTTTGTAAAGTTTACCTAAGTTTGTATAGCATAAAATCACAATATCTGTTAATCGTACCTGTGTCTGGAAGAACAGATGTTACGGTTGGGGTTTCAGCGTCTGAATATACAAAGCTGAGCAGAGGATAAGAAACTGAGGGTATGTGGATGTTAACAGAGGCAGTGCTTGCAGTTGTACTAGGCGGAGTGACACAATGAACACTACCAGGAGTTACTGCCGTAATTGGGCACGGAAAACCGCCAATTGTCACTGTCGTATTGGTAGGATGGAATCCATTCCCTTGTACCAGGAGAACAGTGCCACCGAAGATACTTCCAGATGCTGTCAAGAGTGTGGCTTCAGGAGGGCTGTTGATGGTGAAAGACCCTTGTGCCAAGCCTTTACTTTGAACAATTACTTTGACCAAATAATTACCAGCAGGTACAGGATCTATATTGCACATAATATCGGTGTCATTGACATCTACCACAACCAACGGATTGTTTCCGACATAAACAACTATGTCATTCACATCTGTTCCAAAGCCAAGGCCACCGACGTGGAACGTGGTGGAAGTGTTACGTATTACGGTTGGAGAAACACTTGATACAGTCGGTGTAATTGCACTGGAATACATATAGCTGCAGGTCCCTTTGCATTGGGTGGTGATTCCCTTGACAGTAACTTTAACATCAACGCTGTGGGTATAACTGGGTAGAGTGTCACATGTAATATCTGTGTAATTTACAGACACAATTGTACAGCCTAAACCTAAGACAGCTGTACTGCCGTCTGTATTTGAGAATCCAGACCCGTGTACGGTTACTCGTGAAGATCCTGTAGTTGATCCATTGCTTGGTGAGACATAGTCAATGTGAGGCAACAGGGCAAATCGTCTCTGCATCTCGTTCTTCAAAGTGTTGATGGCATTTCCATAGTTGTTTACTCTAAGAGACACCATTTCTGCTACTCCAATATCCATTGATCCCTGAGGATCTACATAGCATGTTATTGAATTCTTAACAGCAGAGGACACGACACAGGGATAGTTTCCGATTAAAACCTAAGATATAAGAAAGGCATATTTAAAAGGAAACATAGGCTTAAATACAAGTTGTCTTTGCACAAAATAAACATATAACACTCAAAAATATACTGTACATTAATTCCTATAGATTTCCCGGACTTAAAGTGGCTGATTCAATTCTTAGCGATGTGTCCCTGAACATCACCACAATGTCCTTCTGACGGTACCAGGGTCACCAGCTTTGCGAATTTTCCTGCGCACGTCTATGGGAACCTTCACGACCATAGCGGAGGCATTCCGCGGCACCTGGCTAAGAATTGAATAGGCCCCAAATTGCGTCTGCCTCTTACATATTGGAGAAAGCCATTTATGAGTGTGTGTCACTCTAATACAGGGATCAGGGAACTTTTTTACCTTTTACCCCCAAATATATTTAGATACGCCGACGTTACCCCCTTGATTTGAAAGAAAGGAAATCATATATTATTAATTATTGAAATTCAAAATTTTATTGAATCTATTCAAAATTTCTTTGAAAGCTTCAAGTTCAAAACTTCAGGTTTTGGAGAAATGATGTTGCTTCATTTTTTATATGAGAGCATCAATATTGGGGCATTTTGATGTCAGAGCAATTTGGATACAGTCTTCAGCGTCCAATTTATTTCTCTTCTTTGTTTTTATGTTTGTTAGAGTGGAAAATCCTTGTTCGCAAAGGTAGGTTGTTGCAAAAGGCAGCAACTTTTTGACTGCCTCCTCATGTGCAATTTTGAATGCCTTTGCAGCTGTTGACATCCAAAGATATGACAGATCTGCTTTGTTTTCAAATGCAATACGTGATTTATTATTGCATCGAACCTCAAGAAGTGCCTCTGCCAACCCTTGAGACTCTTCTGGTACAACAGCAATTTCACATTTAAAGGGGTCTACAATCCAACCGATAGCATGTGAATCGGCAGCATTACCCCCAGGAATTTCATTTTTACCCCAATTGGAGTAATTTATCCCTGTTCCCTGAACACTGCTCTGATAGGAACCAGTGAAACCCAAAGATTAGTTAAAGTGTCTCTGGCATGTATTCTCATGAACACCGGATCATCCAACGCAAGGTGTTATTTAAAAGATACTGTAGGTGAAATTTTCTTTTGATTATGTCACTTTATTAAAAATGGATTTTATAAGGACTGCATTAGTTTAAGAGGTTTACTAATCAGTAAGGTGACTGATATGACTGCATACCTTGTTAGCGCACGTGAGGTTACTGAAACCAGTTCCATTGATGGTTATTGGATCATGTATCGTTCCAAAGGTTGGGGTAATACTAGTGATAGTAGGTGAGTAACAGCTTGAGAACCCAAACCAAAAACCGCTGTCACTCGAAGATAGGTTGGTGAGCTGAGGGCAAGTTGGATCTGGTGTAATGCAATCATCTGATGGTGAGTATGAAAGTGGTTCTGTATAAACACAAAGACGAACAATTTATTATTGAACACATAAGAGGAAAGAAACATAAAATATATTGGTTTGAAATGTAATTCTACTAGTCTTCTTTAAAAATGTTATCATTTGCTGAATAAAACTCATAGGGACTTATTCAATCATATAGTAAAAAGATAGACAGTAACCTAGAGTAGCCAATCAGATATCAGTCCAGTGTAGTGAGACTAACAGAAGCTGATATCTAATTGGTTTCCCTGGTTACAGCACATAACTGCAGCATTCTAAGAATTAAGTTTCATTTTGCTATTTTTATTACTGAACACAAAGTTGCATAAACATGTGTATTAGTACAATGTACACTAAAAAGCACAAATACTGCCACTTTAATAATATCAACCCAATTTAAGAAAAATATAAAAATAAATAAAAAAGGAATTAAAAACAATAAAATTTCTATAAATTACATTTTGTTGTGCTCGAAATCCTTGTGCCTGAGATTGCTTAATCAAATTAGTTTGGGCGTCAATGAACCCGTTATAATTAGATGTATAATTAAGTTGTGTGTGAGTGCATAATGCTTTTAAGTCTTTTTTTTTTTACTTTTGCTTTGGTTGTATAGTCTGAATATAGCTCCTTTTTTTTGTTCCAACACTATTGAAGACAGGGGAGAAATTTCAGTATTGTTCAAAGACTTTGCATCTCTCGGAGGTTTGGCTATTCTTTACTTACCTGGAACATAAGTGGCCTCTATCCCTCCAACTGACAGATGCATTGCCGTATTCTGATCACTGATTGGAGATACATTGATCACCCCTTGCATAAATATTGTTTGTCCATCGTTAACGTAACCACTGCTGTAGTAATAGGTCCCGGGAGATGAAAACTGATATGAAAATACACCTACATGAAGGAAAGAAATGGAAAAGCTTATATTAATTTAGCGGAAATATGTCTATTTCCAAAGAGTCGTTCAGCTAAAACGTTATTTTTAATAACATTATGTTAATAACCTTGCACAATCAAAACAGATACTGTCCCCTCTGAGATATTAGGTTGTAAGCGTATGAAGCTGAGAGTTTTTCCGGCGGGTTTGAAAAGTGGAGATGTCGCCTATAGCAACCAATCAGATTCTAGCTATCATTTTGTAGAATGTACTAAATAAATAATAGCTAGAATCTGATTGGTTTTTTGTACACTTAGAGAAGCTCTGGAATTTCAACTCTTACGAAATAAATTCCCTTTTGTATTTTTGCACAAGTCCATATTGTCAGGTATTTATTCATTTGGATCCCTAACTTGACTCCCCGCAGAAATGTGTTTGAATACAAGTGTTCCTTACCATCATTAAATGTATTTATCCTTCTAGTAGGTTTTAACTAAATGAAAATATATAACAGCGCACCAGCCCTGTGCAACCAGCGTGCTGCTTTTAGCGGAGATTCACAACATCCTAAAAATCACAAATATCAACACATCTACAGCGCACAGCAAATCCACAAAGATTATCTGTGACAGATATAACTGAAAAAACAGGAAATGTCTATGATCTTATACAATATAATAATCGTGGCTATCTAAGGAACAGCAATATAACTGAAATCACACGGTCCGTCATATGTCCAATTCCAATACCAGAACGTATTCCAGGTTTAGTAGAGATGATTCCATCCCAATGGGTACAGGGGCAAACGCAGGATTTGTAGAGGGGGGTTTCCACATCACGCCGCCAGTGGGCGTGACCAGCATGCATGGGGGCGTCGCTATAATTTTAGACAGTGCTTGGCTGCTCTCCAACTCTTCCTATCCCCATAATATACATGGGCAATGCTGCGTGCACTACTGTTAGGTGCACACAGCTCTCCCTTTTCAAGCAGAGCAGTGTGAAGCGGGGGCAGGGTCCAGCCACCTCAATTATACAGTGCCCCAGGCTTGGAGGGGGGTTTCCAGGCACAATGAAACCCTCCCTAGGTTTGCCTATGGGGTAAGTGTCCCACAATGAAGAATCCGATAGGACATGAAGCAACAAAAAGACCAAAGTCAATCTCTCAGGTGTATTACCCCCAAAAAAGGGGAAAATCTGTTACTTACATGTAGATAAGGGGCAGCCGGATGGAATAACAAAAAACTTTATTTGAACTCTCCTCTGTTGCGACTGTCACAATAAAACAATAAAACAATAAAACATGTACAGAGCTTAAAAAGTGCCGTCTTTGTAAAAACTTGAATCTATATTGAGGCCAGCAAGTTTTCAATTTATAAATCCACCTGACCTCCTCTTCCTAAGAAAATTGCCTGCTCTCCAGTTGTGTTTCACTGATGATATGGAGACAAAGAGGAAGTCAGGTGAATTTATAAATTGAAAACTTTGGTACCTGCTGGCCTCAATATAGATTTGGAATTGAAATCCCTTTTACAAGTAGACTGATTTGTACGTTTTTAGATTGACGAGCAATGTGATTATTTTTACTGATTTTTTTATGTCATTATAATTCCTTTGATAGCCACAATTTTTATATTGTATGGGATCACGGACATTTCCTGTTGTTTCAGTTATATCAGTCACACATACTCTTTGTGGATTTGCTGTGCGCTGTAGATGTGCTGATATTTGTACTTTAAAAATGCACATTTACTAGTCAGTAGCATCTAACTTCTTGAAAACCCAGAGGAAATATCAATATTGGTTTGTATCGATAATAATAAAAATAAAGTCAGTGTACAAATTTGGATGTTACCAGCTTAATAAAACCACATGTCTGTTATTAAAACATTGGAGAACCTGGAGCAGACCTGAGGACACACGGCTCCCGCTGTTGAAGGAAATGCCATCATACGTAGTGTTGGAAGGATCAGACACTGAAAATACTCTGTATCCAATTCCAAGAATGAAAGGCTGAGAATTCCATTGCCAAACTACAGTGTCTCCTGTAGATATATCGAGCCGCGATGGAGACCAAGCATAGCCGACACCATAAGCTGAAACAAGAGATTTCTATACATTAACAGAAGGCAGTGGAATCAAATCTGGAGGCAATTTAAATGAAAGGGCTTGAGAGTCACTTGACACAATGATGATAATGGCTGTAAGTTTAGGGATTGGTTGGGACATTTAGAGTGCCTGTCAATAACAACACATGTACTGTACAACACATTATTAGGGCAGCACGGTGGCTCAGTGTTTAGCACTTCTGCCTCACAGCACTGGGGTCATGAGTTCGATTCCCAACCACAGTCTTATCTGTGTGGAGCTTGTATGTTCTCCCCGTGTTTGGGTGGGTTTCCTCCCACACACCAAAAACATACTAGTAGGTTAATTGGCTGCTATCAAATTGACCTTAGTCTCTCTCGGTCTGTGTGTCAGGGGATTTAGACTGTAAGCTCCATTGGTTCAGGAACTAATATGAGTTCTCTGTACAGCGCTGCGGAATAAGTGGCGCTATATAAATAAATAATGATGATCATCATTATCTGAAAGCTATACAAAGGAGAGGAGCACAGGAGTTGTGTAGCCGTAGTCATTTACTAAGCTATACTGCCATGTTTCAGATTTGAAATTTAAGGTTAATCAGCCATCTACATGGATAGCTAAAGTATTTATATATGCTCACTTCTGTTACAATAAAAAGGATGCTGTAAAGTGGATACAACACCCAAAGCAACTAATATGAGGAATCATAAGGAACATAACTCTGCCCAAAAGAGATTACAGTCTATTAAACAAAAGAATAATATGTGCATTGATATTTAATATGTATTTATGTATTTTGTGCCACCCTAGCGGAATATTGTACTTACTTGAATCTTTTCCATTATTTGTTACATTAAACACATTTCCAGGTCTTTGAATAACACACTTCAACTCATCGATGGAACTCACAGAGACGTTGCATGGGAGAGAACCTAAATATAACAATATAGCATAATAATTTAGTATAATAATATAAACATGCTCAATGATTTAAAATCTAAACATCTAACAATATATTGAAAAAGCAGAATACATATTTTTTACATATTACATAGAATTTGACAGCAGAAAATAACCTATTGGTCGATCTATGCTGACTTTTCTTTGTATGTGTTTAGTTTTTATAGTTTTTATTTATTTCCTTTTTTTATTGCTGTTTTTAATTACATGTACATAAAAATAAATGAAAAGTTGCAGGATTGATCTGCAAAGAGATTCAAACAAGCATTTATTGAGCTCTGCTGTACAGTAGTTAGAAACAGCATTGAGTGTTGTGTTTAACTATAAATATGTATGTAATAAGAAAATTGTTATTTACTATTCTTCTGGGAATATATGTTGTACTTTTACACTAGTGCGTTTGTACCTTGGCGCGGTAGACATATGTCTATACCAAACCAAATGTAATGCATTTAATAAATATCAAATACATTTTCATGCTAAGTTGAACGCAAATTGCATTCTTGGCATATAAATACACTTTTTAACATCTGACCATACACAGAAACCATTCATTTCGGAATTAGTGCTTTGTCATACTTGAATACTTTGGAGATCTCCCCTCCCGGACGGGAGATCTCCATGCAGCTTCCTGAGGGTGTGGCCACATGAATCACATCTTCAGGCCCCACCCCTCTGCTAAATCATCCAATTTCATCCAATTATATCAGGGGGTGGGGCCAAGATGACGTTATTAGCCCCACCCCCACCAACTTCACCAACGACCAGGACAGGATGCGGGAGGTTCTCCTAATCTCCCGGGAGTCCAGGAGAACTCCCAAAAATTCAGTGGTATCCCGGACACTCCGGGAGAGTAGGCAACTGAGCGCTTCCCCGGAAGTAAAAAAGCGTATTATACGCCAAAAAAGTAATATGAGCCCCTCTATCGGGTGTCCTATTGTCTTTGTAGGGTCTATTTATAATATATATGCATGCCTATCTGTAACACTGCATTAGACCTGCTGTGTAGGTAAGTATAATCTTGTATAAAAGCTAACTAAAGCTGGGTACACACTACAGAATTTTCCACCAACTTTTTATGCTGATCGATTTTACATCCGATCGATGGTCCGATCGCTCGGTCCATGGACTGCATACACATTAGCCTTGTTTAGGACGATAAAGGGAAGAGCGGACATCCCTTTAGCGACTTTATACAGCCATGTTGTCGTGAGCAATGACTGTAATTTCGTACTCACTGTTGTGGAATGGTCGGAAGTTTATACACACTACACAGCGGAAACGAGATTGAAACAAAAATATTAAACGGTACGACCAACCAAATGAGGCGACAATCGTCCATTTGTGCAGACTTTCGACCATCGTGTCACTGCACACACTGACCCGACTTTTGAACGATCGGTCGTATGTCGGCTGATTGAGCCGATTATTGGACGAAAACCGTGTAGTGTGTACCCAGCTTAAGAAATAAAATTTTGGAGAATGATAATGTACCTATTGTCACATGGTTTTCTTGTGGGACAGAACTAAATCCAGATCCTTGAAGTGTGATTTCAGAACCTCCATAGAGGGACCCATGCTGCGGGAACATGCTATTCACCTCTAAAATGTATATAATTGATGCATCACTGTCCATGCTGAAATAAAACAAATAGACAGAAATAAATCTTCTTTGATACAATTTGATCTCAACAAAGCTACAAAAAATGTAGCCTAAAGTATTGTTGGTGCATTGTCTATGATTTATGTACATTTATGTAAAAATGCTTATAGATACTTTGGTCGTAAAGATCACCATGCAGTATAAGTCATCCTATATCACTATTGTTAGGACTGTGTCCAGAACATGTGCAGCATGAGATCAGAGCAACAATCTGTACATTGGAGCAAACAATGACCAGCCATGAACAGAACAAGATGTTCTACAGACCGACTACAACAGCAGCCCCCTGTGGTGGAACAGAGGAACTGCATTCCACACATATTCAAGACACAGTCCCAACCACCATTTAGCCTCCGAGATCCTCAGGGGACTGTCATTCAGTGGTAATTACTTACAAGAACTTTGCCTGGAAAAAACTGTACCTCCCTTATGACCAGGCTTTCTCTCCCTTAACACAACCTCTAGCCTCTACAGAGCCGTCTTAACGCATGGGCACGTTGGGAAGCCCGGGGGCCCCACAAGCATAGGGGCCCCATAGGCTTGCCAACTTTTCAGTATATTATTCTGGGAGATCTATTCAGAACCTTCAAGTCCTCTTTATTAAAACGGTTAGGTGGACTAATCACCTCAGTATCAGCTGTTATCTGTACATGCAACCCTGCTGTTGCGAATACATATTTTGACCTTGATGAAAACTACTAATAAATATAAGTTTAATTCTATTGGTAATTTACATTTTTATTCCTGTTAGTGGTTGTGTACTGTAGGTAGGGCCCCAGTGCACCGCTTTGTCCGGGGGACTATAATGCTTTTAAGAGGGCCCTGAGCCTCTAAGTTGTGAGGAAGGGGAGAAATAGGGAGGAAAATACATTTTTCAATAGGTTTATAGGGAAAACAATGTTATTATTTATATAAAGAAAGAATAAATTTCAGTCCCAGAAAAGAGCAACACAGTATAGACTGTTACAGAGTGACAGCTACAAAAGGTATTGGAAACCCTGCAGTAGGAATATTATTATAGATATACTTTTTCATTATTTATTATTTATTAACGTCTTCAAATGCTTACCTATATTACTGTACATACTATCACCTTTGCTCTATTTATATAAGGCAACTTGTTCTCTTGGTTTGATGATCCAAATGGAGGTAGAGGTATTTATTGTATATTTCAAACCACAGTGATAGCGGCAAAAACACATTTTTGATATCTATTGTCAAAAAGGAAATATATACCTGGATATGGCATATCCCAAGTCTCCATCTTTTACCAAGATGCCATAGGTCCCAGGGGGAAGCGCAGGAAGAAGACACATAATATAAGTTGCGGTCCACGAAAGAATCTGGCAGGGTTCACTTCCAATATAAACAGCGCTGGATATTGTCTGACTGCTGAAGTTAAAGCCTGAAACGGTCAGAGTTGTATTACCTAGGAAGGAAAAAAAATATATATATAAACATACGTATATATGCAACTCTTAAAGCTTATTATTATATTTTATTTTAGAATAAAAAGTCAATGTTCTATACATGACAGTGTAGAATTGTACACATTTGCTAAATGTCCAATTACGTTCCTTACCCAAAACGCTGCTGCTGTTTGGGCTAATGGCTGTGATGGTCGGAGCGGTCGTAGAGGTGTAACTGAAAGCACTCGGTAATGTTCCATTCAGTCCGTTTGTGAATACGACAACACTAATATTGCTTGATGATCCCTAAAAATATAATTGGAATTTGTATTATCTTTATGCATGTGTAATTAAAATATAACAATGGAATTTGCAGATCACAATTACATATATGTTTAAACATTAGGACAATGACAATAAACCTTAGACTTTAAGGCAGGGTTTCCCAAACCCAGTACTCAGGACTCCCCAACAGTGCAGGTTTTCCATATCTCCTTGCTGGAGCACAGGTGTATTCATTACTGACTGAGACATTGTAACAGATCCACAGGTGGTCCTAATTATGTCACATGTGATCCGGAAAACCTGCACTGTTGGGGAGCCCTGAGGACTGGGTTTGGGAAACCCTGCTTTAAGGTGACTATACTTTTGATATGTTAATATCTCTAAGGATGGGCAAACATTTAAATATTCGAGAATCAGACAGACAGATAATCCCTTAAATACAAATGCCAATGCTTAAAAATTTAATAGATTTGAAATGAGACATATGAAATCCTTATGTTCTATACATCATTCTGAAGGAGGAGCGGATGTTTGCGTAGGCTGAGGAGAGGAGTTGGGTGGAGCCAGGACTATCATACAAAGTAAGTAGTAGTGTGCATAGTTTTGCTAAGCAGTGCAAAAACTAGATTTGCTTTTGAGGACTGTGATTATTCAGCGCGTTCTTAGGGGCAAAAGTACTTGACTTTTGCCCTGGCTCAGGGTTGGCAGTCTTCGATTCCCATCTTCTACTTTTAGTAGAACACGCTCGGTACCTCTACGTTGCACCTCAGAGGAGAATCACATTTCTAGGCATACTGCAAGGAATGCCTTGAAATAGCTTCACATAAACAAAAATGCCACATACAGTATGTTAAAAAAACAACCCCAACGTACCCTGATATTCATGATTGATTTAAGCCATAAACAAGGTTAAACCGAGCAGTGAAAAGTTTATTTTATTGAAAACGGTAGTTCTAGTGATAGGAGGTCGGACTCAGATATAACGTCACCTATTCAACCTTTTTGGCCTCTCTGAAGACCTAGGGGTAAACGTATCAAGCTGAGAGTTTTCTGGCGGGTTTGAAAAACCAATCAGATTCTAGCTATCATTCTACAAAATGACAGCTAGAATCTGATTGGTTGCTATAGGCAACATCTCCACTTTTCAAACCCGTCCAAAAACTCTCAGCTTGATACATTTACCCTTTATACACACTACTAGTTTGCTGAACCACCTATGAGCAAAGGGTAGACCTTGGCATGTGCTGGCCTGGCCATCCAGGTTCACCGGAGGGAAACCAAGGTGTTTTGCACTGCTCGGCAAGTTCGCTTTGTAAATCACCTCCATTGTCTCAATTATCTAAAATGCTGTTGATAATATAATGGAGCTTAGACAAATGAATTCCATATGTTTGGATTTTATTGACTTACCATGTATTTATCTGTGCAAGTGATTTTTCTTCTAAATGTTATACCACATATTCATTATTATACACACTTGGCATATTTACAAATTTAGCGTTTATTTTATTTTTTAGACTGGACACAGTGTATGATTTTGTGACTACATAAGAAATTGTGGTGTATTAATGAACAAATAACAACTACTACTAGCAACAATAACAACTATAATAATCATAACAAAAACAACAACAATAATATTAATAATAGTAATAATAATAATAATAATAATAATAATAATAATAATAATAACACTCAGCTGAAGTTGAATAGAAACAATGGCCCTGTCACTTCAGCTGTGTGAGTGATAATGTTTACTTACTCCTGGAGTCCAGAATTGAATCATCGTCAGGTTGGCAAAGACAACATAACAGCCTACGCCACCAAGCTCCACCATTGAGTTACTGCTAAATCCTGTGCCAAGAATGGTTACCAACGTGCCCCCTGGAGAGATATCATACGTGCAATGTTAGACACAAAACATCCAGCTATTGTTATTTTAATTTTTTTTTAATCTGTTGTGTGCTTGAGACATTATAACCCTAGTTTGTACAATTTGTGAATCACTTTGCATTTTGTACTGGGCACCAGTGTAATTCAATAAATACAATTACATCTTTGATATTAATTTTAGACTCATTGTTCATGTTGGTGAGCTTCATTTGGACATTTGGACATATATTTCATGTTGGTGAGCTTCATTTGGACACATTATTCATGTTGGTGAGCTTCATTTGGACACATTATTCATGTTGGTGAGCTTCATTTGGACATTTGGACATATATTTCATATTGGTGAGCTTCATTTGGACATATATTTCATGTTGGTGAGCTTTATTTGGACACATTATTCATGTTGGTGAGCTTCATTTGGACACATTATTCATGTTGGTGAGCTTCATTTGGACATATATTTCATGTTGGTGAGCTTCATTTGGACATATATTTCATGTTGGTGAGCTTCATTTGGAAATATATTTCATGTTGGTGAGCTTCATTTGGACACATTATTCATGTTGGTGAGCTTCATTTGGACACATTATTCATGTTGGTGAGCTTCATTTGGACATTTGGACATATATTTCATGTTGGTGAGCTTCATTTGGACACATTGTTCATGTTGGTGAGCTTCATTTGGACATTTGTACATTTTCTTCATGCTGATGAACTGTATTTGGAAGCATTGTTTGTGTTATCGAGCTTTATTTTGATACAATGTTGATATAAGTGACCTTCATTTTAATACAGCATTCATATAAGCGAGCTTTATTTTGATGCAGTGTCCATATTGATGTGCTTTGTTTCATATTGTATTTATGTTAGTGTGTTCCATTTTAGTGCATGCTTTATGTTACACCTGATGAAAGGTCTCAGATGCTCATCAGTATGTAGTGATGCAGTGATGTCATGCATTCATTGCACAGAGATTTTTTTGTGTTTGGCACAGGATTACAACATTGCCCCTCAAGTATGCCTACACCTGAATTATTTATTTTTATTTTATTCCTTCTCAGCATTTCAAGTCCTGTGAGAACTCCATTGTCTGTTTCTACTCTGTTGCTGGACGGTTTGCCCACCTGAGCACTCATTTCTTCAACTCTTGACCTCTGCTACTGACCACGAGCATTCTGTGTTCTCCATTCCTGACCTCGGCTTGTGACCTCCATTATCCCACTATTTTCCAGTCCCTGGCATCTGGTAGTGTGTTCGACTGTCAAACAATACACAGTTCCCAGGTCTGGATGGGCTATTTTAGTCCCTACATGTGCCTGGTGGGTCCTACTCCTTTAAAATTTGGCTTTTTTTTTTTTTTTTTTAAAGTGTTAGATTAATTTGAATAAATTAATTTTATTTTGTCTGAATTACTTTGGAAAGATTTACATTTATTTGGTGTGTTTGTTGCTGAATTACAATTTGTGGTCCTAGTGGTTTGGAGGCAGATATACTTTCAGACTTCCTGAAGACTTACATTTTATTTATTTAGATCTATCAAAATCATTGTTTTTATTTTCGCTAAACTATATACATAATAATGTTAGTGTTTTTCATGTACATGCGGCCCGAGTCTTTAAGGAGAGCAAAGCATAAAAAAGAAGTAAAGTTGCACCTTAGCAAAACCATGTTTCACTGGAGGGGGGGGGGGTAAATTTAAAATGTGGGGACAGATTTATAGTTGGGATAGGGCATGTCCTAGATCAACTTTAAATTTCAGTGTAAAAATAAGGCTATCACATAATTGTGAGCATGAAAAAGCCAGTATTTTCCTTATGTGCAATATAATGAACTAATTTACCCCTTGCATTGTAACATGGATTGTCCAGGAGCAAACATACTCCTTTTTTTGCCTTGCTCTCCTTAATGTCTTATGCCCACAGTGTTTATGTTGGTATACACTATTTCAATCCAGTGCTCATGATATACACAGGGCCGGATTAAGGGAATGGAGGCCCCTGGGCTAAGGGGGCCTCCATTCCCCTGTGAGGGCCCCCCCCCAGTGATCCAAGCTGCCCGCGCCCCCCCCCCCCTTGATCCGAGCTGCCCGCACCCCCCCCCCCCCCCCTCGGCACTAACCTCCTTCTCCGGCACGCTGTACGCTCTTTACTGAGATCTTGTGAAAGTGAGACTCACGAGATCTCCTCAGTAAGTAGACTACAGCGCGCCGGAGATAGACCGCAGTGAAAGTGCTCAGCAGCACTGATCGCGCCGGGGGCGCCCCCGCCCCTGACCGATCAATACTGCTGCTGAGCACTTTCAAGGGCCCCCTGGAGGCTAGCAGCATGTTGGTTTAACAGGACCTTGCTGGCACCAATTTTAATTCACAGCATTTGGGCATTTTTTTTATATATTTTATTAATCATAGAAGAAATAAGTCTGCCTCAGTTAATCTCATCTCATATATTGTACCAGCTGCATGGTAATATAAATACCCTCTATGTAATCAAAACAAAAAGACAGTTGTTATCAGCGCTTATCCTTAACACTGCATAACTGTGTGTATCTAGCAAAAATGAGAATATGAGGTATTGGTTCATATTTTCGTCAAAACATTTAATCCTGCATCCCAACATCAAGTATACCTCATTGTACGCAGGTCCTACACTGACCTATATGCTTCAAACACCATTAAAATGCAGTAATCAGGTGCAATCACCTCCCAGGTATAGAGGCTAACATCTAGCAAGGGCTGGCTTGTGAGCCACACCCAAAAATGACTTAAATAGGTCGGATAGACAGCTGCTAAGACAACATATTGCAATATTTTGAAACAAAACCAGAGAAGAATTAAGCCAGCACTCGGTATATCCCATATTATATATGATACCAGCTGCATGGCAATATAAATGCCCTATAGGGATACAAAACATTGCATTAATCATGTCTAATCTTACAGGTTGACAGATAAGTAGGTCCATGATTACCTGCAAGGCTTCCCGATGAGGGTACAATGGAAGAGACTGTAATCTGCTGGGTGAAGGTCAAGTTTGCGCCATCGGACACTGCAAATCCAACTTCTGCAATGTACACTGTGACCGGGAATATTCCTGCACTCGCCTTCTGTACCAGGCATGTGATATCATTGGCTTTTGCACACAAAGGAAAAAAAAGAACAATGACAGAATCCCGGTCATAGTTCAGATACAAAATATGTATGTTTTAAAAAACATATGAAAGCGTGTTATACTGTATGTAGATTGGTTGTTATCTTTTCTAGTTCTCTTTTCAAAATATGTCTAATTCTTACATGCAAAGTTACCCGGAGCATCATGTGAGTATCAGTGAGTCCAGAAATTGGGGACAACCACGTGTCTCACAATTTATGTCAGCAGATTACACTAATAGGTCATGGGGTATATTCCAGTAGTCGGTAACAGGTTAGTCTAAAGCAGTGGTCAGGGAACAGGGGTAAATGACCCCAAATGGGGTAAAAATGAAATTCCTGGGAGTAATGCTGCCGATTCACATGCTGTCAGTTGGATTGTAGACCCCTTTAAATGTGAAATTGCTGTTGTACCAGAAGAGCCTCAAGGGTTGGCAGAGGCACTTCTTCAGCTTCAATGCAATAATGAAGCACGTATTGCATTTGAAAACAAAGCAGATCTGTCATATTTTTGAATGTCAACAGCTGCAAAGGCATCAAAATTGCACATGAGGAGGCAGTCAAAAAGTTGCTGCCTTTTGCAACAACCTACCTTTGCAAACAAGGATTTTCAACTTTAATGAACATAAAAACAAAGCAGAGAAATCGTTTGGACGCTGAAGACTGTATCCAAATTGCTCTGACATCAAAATGCCCCAATATTGATGCTCTCGTATCAAAAATGAAGCAACATCATTTCTCCAAAACCTGAAGTTTTGAACTTGAAGCTTTCAAAGAAATTTTGAATAGATTCAATAAAATTTTGAATTCCAATAATTAATAATATATGATTTCCTTCCTTTCAAATCAAGGGGGTAACGTCAGCGTATAAAGCAAATTGTCAGTGGATAATAAAAATGAGGTGTAAGCCTAAAATTAGCCTACATGAAAATGACATTATTTTAGTATTTCTTTCGTTTTGCACTATTTGACTTACCAGTAAGGCTAAGAATGGCGCAGGTAAGATTGCCGATGGTGACAACGGTTGAGTCATTGGCAGTACTGTTAGAGAATCCGGTTCCGTTTATTTTCAGCAACTGATCATTTCCACTCAGAACTGGAAAAAAATGGTTTTAAACTTTACGTACAAATTTCAGCTTAAACCAGTTCTCAAGGACTGACAGATATTTCAATGATCGTGTCTACAAATTACAATGACAATCATGCAATAACCTTCAAACAAGCACCTGTATTAATGTTGGCGCAGAAAACAATCAGGAACAAATACTGAAGCCAGACCGGATTTATACCCTTGTGACCTTCCCACATTAGTGTTTTAACTTATTTTATTTTGTTTATATAAAGCTCATTATTTAAATGTTATAAACATTTGAACATGGACAGAAAATGGGTAAAGTGTTTATTTCCATATATTCATTTTTTTCGGGTGTGATGCAGGTAGTGGAGTAGGGGGAGGGGGGTAAAATTGAGACCAATGAGAAATATGACGGGGGAATGTGGGGGTTAGTATAATGGGGGCACAGAGAAGTTGCCCTAAGCATAGATGAAAATCTGGGCATGTACTTAATTGGTACACAAAGTATACAGATGTGGGATCTCTAAACTAAAAAAAAACAGTTATTCCAAAAGTTCTTAAACCCAGAAAGAAAATATAGTTGCTACTGAACAGTAATAATGTTATACACACAGATGATATGATCACCCAGTGCTTCTTCCTAGACTTACTGTGAGGAGCACTGCTACACTCAGCATTGAGGGGAATGTCTTACTCAGACATGATTACCAAGCAGCTCCATCTAAATTCACTGTGAAAAGCACTTATACCTAAGGATACATGGAAGGGAATCTACTATATAAAAGCCTAGTGGCGTGTGTCTGTGTGTGGGGGGAAAAAAACAAGCTGCAGCTCCACCTGCTGGGCGAAGTTATACACTGACCTACTAAATTCTTAGTGTGTGTGGAAAAAAAACTCAGAAAGGGCTGAAATTTGCTGCAGCGCCACCTGCTGGGCGGAGTTATACACTGACCTACTAAATTCTTAGTGTGTGTGGAAAAAAAAAACTCAGAAAGGGCTGAAATGTGCTGCAGCGCCACCTGCTGGGCGGAGTTATACACTGACCTGAAAGGGCTGAAATTTGGTATACTAAGATGTTTTTAATTTGTTAATTTAATTTGTTAATTGTTAAAAGTGTTTATAAAGATTTTAAAAAATATATATATATTTCTTGAAGGAGAAGTGACAGTTGGGAGTGGTTGGTGGTTGCCGGGGGTGACAGTGGGGAGTGGTTGGTGGTTGCCGGGGGTGACAGAGCGAGAGGAGTGTGATACTCAGGACCGCTGAGAGAGATCCCTGTGTCTGGATAGACATCTGGATAGATGTGGCGATAAAAATGAAGGATGAGGTGATGGAGAAAATGATGAGGTGGTGACATTTGGACAAAACCACGTTAAAAAAGGGCGCTTGCGTCGGGAAGTAACGCTCTTCCCCTGAGGAGGCCTGGGCTATGGCCCAAATGCATGACAAGAACCTTTTTAACACCTTAAGTAGCTTGATTTGACTAGAATGCATGAGTTTCATGCACGGGTTAACTTGTGTCATATATACAGACATGATCACCAAGTGCCTTGTGCTACAATCACTGTGAGGAGCGCTGATGCACAAATGAGACGAGGAATGCTAGGGGAGAGGCAATGGTCTTTTTTAAATGTAAGTTAATATATTTTAGGTATGGTGCTCCAAATTACAAAAAAACACCTTATAAAAAAATGTGCAAGCATTCTGGATGGTAGATCCCATAACTATTCATTATATGAAGGTCTTTAAATGTATCTACTAATAACTGCCTTTACTGGTAAAAGCTACACTCTTGGCCCAAATGTCTTCTGCTAAGAATACTTATATTATGGGATAAAATATTTCCAGGTTATTTCACTGTGACATTAAACTGAATAATTAGCATTTTTAGATTTCTTTAAAAAAAAAAAATGTAATAGCTATTTGCTGTTATCTCTCTAAGGTCATTCAAATGATATTATATTGTTTCAAGAAATGTAACTGATCTAAAATAAATATTGCATAATTCTAAGATTTTCCACAAAGCACTGTGGTCTGTGTTACTCCATTGGATAAGAAAACCTTTTACCTGTATTAATGGAATAAATAACTGGTGTTTGCTCTGCTTCCCAGGTGTAGGAGCAGTTTCCAGAGCACTTTGAAGGGATTCCGTTTATGTAGACTTCAACCTATAGATTAAACAGGTAATGATTTATTGTAGGTGGTGGAAGGGTTTATTTAGAATAAGAAGAGTGGAAAAGAAATACAGAAAGCGGGATGCTGAAAGATATAATAAATATTATTCAGAATATATTTGAAAAAAAGCTGCAAAATTATCAAATGTAAACCATGTAGGTAAAATGCATTGTACAGTGTTAACCTGGCCCTCAACTACAGCTCTGTAAAAAAGTAAACTATCCTAATGATCAACAAGCTGAGTAAGAAGTAACTTCAGTTACTGTGAAAAAACTGGTCCTGCCCCTTGCTATGAATCCACCAATCCACATGGTGCATTTCTGCAATGCAAGCTTGTCAAACTGGCAGTCCTCCCTTGTCTACTGCGTTAGAGAAGCACCTCCCCCTTAACATAACAGCCTGCTGCAGAGGAGTGAAAGAGAGAATGGTGGACTTATTTAGTTAAGTATAAGCACTACAGTTATGTATATTATTCAGCTCAGTAATACACAGCCTTTGGATAGGAATCCCCTGGTCACATTGAAATGTTACTCTCAACAGACTTGGACAAATCAAGTCAGGGGAAAAATGCTGTGTCTCCTCCCATAAACTAAGTAACACTCCCCTAAATGCTCCTATCTACATGTGCATGTGAGAGTATCAGAGGCTCATTCATACTCCTAAATGTACCAAATGTTCTAAAAAGAAAAAGTGGAGCTGTTGGCCGTAGCAACCAATCACATTCTAGTTTTCATTTTCTAGAATGTACTAAATGATAGGTAGAATCTGATTGGTTGTTATGGGAAACACCTCTACTTCTAGTACGTTTGGTACATTTACACCCGAATCTGCATTTAGAAAAGTACGCCCCCCCCCCCCCCCCATCCACCCAGCTACTCCCATCCCTCTACCTTGCTGATGTCACTATCTTGGCTGTAAATTCATGCACTTACCCATGCGATGGGTGCAATTGTGCAAATAGAACTGTGCAATGTCATAAGACTGTATTTTTGTAAATGAGCCTCAGATCGTTAATTAAAAGGAGCAGGAGATAATCCAAATAACAAGATGGACTAATGCTAAGATACTGTTAGTGAGATTTAACCAAAGAGGAGGAGAAAACGGCACAATCACAAAAATAATACATTCCTATTGGTTCATATGATCTATCATCTTGTTGCAATTCTAGAAATTGCTGGGAAGTAAAGATAATAACATAATATATTGCTAAACTCTAGTCTTATCCCTGTCTGTGCTGAGCAGTAATAAGGAAATTTATTTTTTATGTTTCAATGTGTACAACAAAAATACTTTAACTGATACCCCAGTATGTAATACATTTACTATACCTGTGGTGTTTTATGTACTGTTCTGAAAAGATCTCCAATTAAATGCTGGCGAAACAGGCCTCCGCTGCTTAGTTTGGTTGCGGATACTGCAGCATTTACGCCGGTTACAGCGGAATCGTTTACCTGGTCAGAGAGATAGATAAGTGTGTGATGTTGTGATATCCAATGAAGGACTGCTCTCTGTAATATTATAACTGGATGCATCTGCTCACTCTTTGATATAAACAATTCTAACCGCACCAAACCACCAGTAACTGCACAGAAATGTCAGTATTCAAAGACTGCTTTAATATTGGTGGCTGATAATGCTTCTGCCTTTCAGTAGTCAAATAGACTCTTCCCACCAACGGCTATCATCATCATCATCACCATTTATTTATATAGCGCCACTGATTCCGCAGCGCTGTACAGAGAACTCATTCACATCAGTCCCTGCCCCATTGGAGCTTACAGTCTAAATTCCCTAATATACACACAGACAGAGAGAGAGAGAGACTAGGGTCAATTTTGATAGCAGCCAATTAATCTACTAGTATGTTTTTGGAGTGTGGGGGGAAACCGGAGCACCCGGAGGAAACCCACGCAAACACGGGAAGAACATACAAACTCCTCACAACGGCTACAATTGTTATTCTTTATGTATCGATTGTTCTCAACACCTTAGCTTCTGTTTCATGTTATTGATTGTTATTTATGTGCATCATGATTGTACAGCACTACATAATAAATTATAATTTATTATTATTATTATTATTATTATTATTATTATTATTAATATTATAAACAGCAAACACACTATATTTCAGCTGATGCTGCGTGAATCCCTGGTTTAGCTAGGATTAAATGAGAAAGGTGAGCACCCAGCTGCTGTGAGAACACAGTTTTATTCCCCCTGCGTTCCGTTCTTTCTGTGTTAGAAATTGAACAGAATAACACGAAAGCTTCCAGAATTTGCATGCATGAATAAATTTAACAAAAAGGATCATGAAATTAAGCAGAAAGTGTCTCTATTTTCCTTTGTCCGCGTTTATGATCTGTTTGGTTAAAATCACAGTGTGCATTTAATATCGGGTTCGGGAAAAATAACTCTATAATACAGCTGGTATAATCTTCCTTCATATAATCTTCCTTTGTGCACAAATGAAGGCAAACAATTCATTCTAAAATACTCCCACAAAATCATATAACATGGGAATGAGCAGTGGACATACGCAGTACAAATTTCGTATTTTGTGCTAAACAGAGGGCTGTATGCCCAACTCATCATGAGCCCCCTAGTGTTCATATTATGTTCTGCAGCTATGTAAATAGGGGAATCCTGCAGTTTACCTCTCCTCTGGTCACAACATGTGTCCCCTGGAAGCCAAGGTCCACTTACAAGTGAGACCCCTGGTGGTACAGGAAAGTAAATGCAGATATTTATACCTGTAGAAGGGGCAGATATCCAGTAGCTGTTATGAACTTTATCTGCGATGTGTATCCTCTGCAGTCTCCATAGCTATACGTTATAGAAACTTGTCCCAGTTCTGGAATGGTTTCTAGGCTGTATTTTAGATCAACTGCTGATATATTGACATCAAGACCTGCAATACAGCAAACAATATAAGTATCTAAGTATCCCATGGCTGTTTATTGATTCTACTTTTGTCCTAAAACACTTTGCTAACACTTATAAATAAAGACTAAAGGGTCTAGTTATAAAGCACTAAAATAACCCACCTACATTTATTAATTGACTTTGACATGCAAAGTACATACTTCTTACGTGCTATTTATAAAACAGTAGAATTTTCCTTTGAGTGAGCAAACTATATCATAACAGTGTAATAAACCCCTTTCTACACCTAAGAAACATACAGAAATCATCTCAAAGGAAAATAAATGTAGAATTCCATCGGATCTTCCTGTAACTTCATTCTTCCTGTAATTAGAGGGGCAATGGCAGGTGGCAGTGGAATACTGTTGTGAGAAGAGGGGTACATTAGTAGGTGGATAGAGAAGGGTGCAGAGAAACAACACTACTTGGTGTAAGTAGATGGAGGACAAATATACTGTACCTGCTGGCAGACCCATAACAAGAAATTGTAGTGCCTGGGACAAGAAGGACAACTTGCACCCCCTAGCGCTCAACTTTAACCAAATGGTCCTAAAATATTCTTAATCCTGTGACCCATTTAGCTTGATGCCCTGTGTGGTTGCCCCTTTCACACAGCCCTAGTTACAGCCCTGTCTGTTGGAAGAAGTGGGTTCTGTGTGCGGTTATGAGAGCAGGGACTTAGAGGGATAGAGCAAGGATGGATGCAGTGGCAGGAGTGAGTATCGGCAATAGTTCTGGGGAGGGGTGAAGCCTTTTGGTATTGTAAATTGACATTGCCATATATATTTAATTGCTCCTTTGAAAATAGAGGGCCATTTCTAAGCAGTAGGCACAGTATGGAAAGTAAGCAAACTATTCCTAGCAAATGTTTCAAGTGTAGCTTTGCAGGATTATAAATAATCAATATATTTATTTCCCAATGACTTTACGGTGTCTTATTCCAAAAACACAAAAAGTACTTTTTTCTGCCCTTCCCTCCCCAGACTTTCCTACTCCCAGCCAAGGCAAAACCGGACAACTTGTAATAACCCTTCTGTAGGTATATAGACTTGCTATTATTTATTGTATCTATCCTCTGGATTTTGGTGTGACTCCACTGGTCTTTCCATAAAGATATTAAAAGACAAAAGGGAACTTAACCTAAGTTTGTTAAAATAAAGCTTATGTTTCAGAACTTTGTAGCGGTGTAATTAGATCTTCAGGGTTCAAAATAACCAGCTGTTAATTACACTCTTATCCTAACTGGAATCATGAAGATACACATATGTAACTGTACCTGGAATTTCTTTCCCATAAGCTTGAATACTAAATGTCCCTCCGATGGGAGGAGAAGCTGTCTGGGTTCGATTGATCTGGATAAATGACCCCTGTGTCCATGAAGATGTTCCATAGATGGCCGAATTGGAACTGTTTTCGGTATTCTATTTAGAAGTGAAATAAAATAACACCAAAGAAAGAGATAAAAATCATTTTTTTATATAATTATTTTTATTATTTACAAATCAACTTTTTTTTATCAGTCATGATGTATTATTTGAAAAGCCTCTTAGTGTTAGATGAACTGTGAAAATGGGCTTAAACCAACAAAGGCTAAGGGGTAGATTTATCAAACCTTCCAGGGGCAAACGTAGGATTTGTAGAGGGGGGGTTCCACACCACGCCACCAGTGGGCATGACAAGCATGCATGGGGGCGTGGCTATAATGTTAGACAGTGCTTGGCTGCTCTCCAACTCTTCCTATCCCTGAAATATACATGGGCAATGCTGCGTGCACTACTGTTAGGCGCAGCTCTCCCTTTTCAAGCAGAGCCGTGTGAAGCAGGGGCAGGGTCCGGGTCCAGCCACCTCAATTATAAAGTGCCCCAGGCTTGGAGGGGGTTTCCAGGCACTAGGAAACCCCCTCTGTTTGCATATGCCTTCTGAAAGGAAACGTAGAGGTGTTGCAACTTTTACTATATTTAGGGGGGGATTAGCAGCGATGTGCCGCAATGTGTCTCTGGAACAGTCGCGGCGACATGCAATCTTAGTTTTTTCTCAATTATTATTATTATTAATTTTTATTTATAGGGCGCCACTAGGTGTCCGTAGCGCCGTACAGGGACAAACAAAGTTACAATACAAGGTGAGACAGCACAGTACAGTAAACAATAAGCACAGTAACTCGGTGAGCTCAAAGCAGGAAACCCCCAGAGGGGAGAGAAAGGAGCGAGAGGGGACGGGGGGAAAGTGGGTCCTCAAGGAGGAGGGCTAGGTAGCTGCAGAGCCGAGTTAAGAGTGGTGAGGACAGGAGGAGTGATGACCCTACTCAAAGCAGCGTACAATCTAAGGGGTGGGGTAGACAGACAGAGAGACACGGGGGAGAGAGGGAGAGATAAGGATAAGGGAAGGGGAATGAAGGGGAAGAGGTAGAAGAAAAGGTAGGAAATTAAGTGGGAGACTGGAAGGCTATAAGAAAAAGGTGGGTTTTTAGAGCCAGTTTGAAACTGGACAGATTAGGGGAATTTCTGATAGAGGGAGGGAGCTTGTTCCAGTGGAGGGGGGCAGCGCGGGCGAAGTCTTGGATACGTGCATGGGAGAAGGTGATAAGGGGGGAAGAGAGGCGACGGTCATTGGCAGATCAGAGAGGGCGGGATGGAGCATGAATAGAAAGGAGGTTGGAGATGTAGGGCGCAGTGGAGTTGGCAAGGACCTTGTATGTAAGAGTGAGGAGCTTGAAGAGGATTCTGAAGGGGAAGGGGAGCCAGTGAAGGGATTGGTAGAGGGGGGAGACAGACGAGGAGCGGCGAGAAAGGAAGATAAGCCTAGCGGCTGCGTTAAGGACAGATCGAAGGGGAGCGAGATGAGAGTGGGGGAAGCCAGTAAGGAGGAGGTTGCAGTAGTCCAAGCAGGAAATGATCAGAGAGTGAATAAGACATATGGTGGCATCTTGGGAGAGGAAGGGCCGGATGCGAGCGATGTTACGCAGCTGGAAGCGGCAGGATTTAGCGAGAGAGAGGATGTGGGGGCCAAAGGAGAGAGGAGTCGAGGATGACCCCGAGGCAGCGAAGTTGGGGGACAGGGGAGATAGAGGTGTTGTCGACAGTGATAGAGAGGTCAGCAGGGGGCGAGGTGTGAGAGGGAGGAAAGACTATGAGTTCAGTTTTGGCGAGGTTAAGTTTGAGGAATCGAGAGGACATCCAGGAGGAGATGGCAGAGAGGCAGGCGGACACTCTAGAGAGGAGGGAGGGAGAGAGATCAGGAGAGGAGAGGTAAAGTTGAGTGTCGTCAGCGTAGAGGTGGTAGTTGAGGCCGTAGGAGCTGATGAGTTCACCCAGGGAAGAGGTGTAGAGAGAGAAGAGTAAGGGTCCCAGGACATAGCCCTGGGGGACTCCGACTGGAAGGGTGGACAGCGGGAGAGAGATCCAGAGGTGGTGACAGAGAAGGATCGGTCAGCAAGGTAAGAGGTGAACCAGGATAAGACTGGGCTGGAGAGGTCAAAGGACTGGAGGGTGTGGAGGAGGAGGGGGTGGTCGACGGTGTCAAAGGCTGCAGAGAGATCAAGGAGGATGAGAAGGAAGAAGTGACTCATTGGTACAGAATCTCAGCGGAGACTCTGTACCATATTTGGCTCGACGTCCGGCGGCAGCTTGTGGCTAATTGGACCCTCCTCCCCTTAAACAGTGTGTTTTGTTTCATCTTGAAAACTTGCAGATCTATCCTATTCCAATAAGCTATGGACACTTTTACTTTTCACTGATAAGACATATATGTCCAAGTGATGTACATACCTCTGCAAATCCAACCTCAAATAATGGAAAATTGTATCCGCAATTGTATGGGGTTATGGTAACGGTATAACGGTTTTCAGTTGTGCCATGAACTGTGTTGGTAACATCAATGTTGCTGAGTTGAACTCCATTCTCTGACAAAGCTGGTCGTCTCCTCACCACTGTACCATACACAATTAGCAGTAAAACAAAAAAAAAAAAGAGTCATTGTTTGACAATAAGAAAAAAGAGCACTATTAACCAGAGAAGATACGTCTAATACAACCAGTACAGGGATTAATTAAAGCATACTTTTTGGCAGTTGAAATATAAATATGAGTTTGGAGAGACGAAGGATATTGAAAAGCCAGAAAGTAAAGAAACAAGGCAGGAGATAATATGGTAAGAAAGACAGGATGCCTGATTCATTAATGAGTGTAAATGGCAATGTGTTGCTTATTTTGTGTACAATTACTAAGCGCATGCCCAGAAACAAACCATATGGCAGAGAAGGCATGGATGTCCAATTCAGCTTTGAGCGCAAAGGACCTTTACTACTATGGAACGGGGAGGGAAATGTTTTACCATTGAAGTCATTTGTTGTTACGGTCTGTCCAATGTAGAGGACGTCAACATATAATTCTGGCTGTGGCGATAAGCTAATTGTGTGTACGTTGAAGTTTCTGCCAGAGTAACTGGTTTTCACAAGAGCCAGCAAGTCTATGCAAGTGTACGTCCAGCTGAAATACACATGATATTTTATTGCATATTCATACATTATACAAAAAGACATATTATTAAAAAAATAAGTAGAAAAACATTAAGTTTGCATGTATACAGTACATCATCATCAACATTCATTTATATAGTGCCAGCAAATTCCGTAGCGCTTCACAATTGGGGACAAAAACAGTAATAGACAAACCGGTTAAACAGACAAAGAGGTAAGAGGGCCCTTCTCACAAGCTTACAATCTATAGGACAATGGATGTTGGATACATGAGGTTAAGTCTACATATTGCATTTTGGTCCAGCCAGATTGCAAAGGTAAAAAACAAAAACAAAAAAACAAACAAAAACAAAATGGATTAGTATGCTATATGATCCAGTCACACAGCAATGTTTGTCAGAGGGTTGTGTCTTGTGTGAATTGTGTAGCGGGTGGTAATAGGGTAAACTAGAGAGGTTAAGAGGGTGGCTGAGGAATATTATAAGCTTGCCTGAAGAGGTGAGTTCTCAGCGAACGCTTGAAGGTTTGTAGACCAGAAGAAAGTCATTGTGTGAGGGAGGGAATTCCATAGAGTGGGTGCAAATCGAAAGAAGTCCTGTAAACAGGAATGGGAGGATGTAATAAGGGTGGATGAGAAATCTTGTGCAGAACGGAGTTGTCAAGTTGGGAGAAATTTGGAGACAAGTGAGGAGATGTATGTTGGTGCAGCTTTGTTGAGGGCCTTGTAGGCTAGTAAAAGTATTTTATATTGAATTCGGTAGAAAACAGGCAACCAGCGTAGAGACTGACATAGTGATTCACCAGAGGAAAAACACTTTGCAAGGAAAACCAATATGCAGAATAGATCCTAGGGGTGCTAGTCTGTTTAGGGGAAGACCAGTAAGGAGGGAATTGCAATAGTCAATGCGGGAGATGATGAGTGCATGATGTAAAGTTTTTGCGGTGTCTTGTGTAAGATATGTGCGTATTCTGGAAATGTTTTTTAGATGTATGTAACATGATTTAGTTATAGAGTCAATGCGGGGAACAAAGGATAGTTCTAAGTCAAGGATCACACGTAGGCAGTGATCTTGCGGGGTGGGATTTATGGTCATGTTGTCAACAGAGATAGAAATGTCAGGTAGGTAGCTTCTGTTGGTGGGTGGGAATATTATTAACTCTCTTTTAGAAAGATTGAATTTGAGTTGGCGAGAGGACATCCAAGATAAAATGGCAGAAAGACAGTCAGTACATAGAAATGATGACCTTCCCAAACCACCTGTTGCAAGTGGATAGCTTCAAGTGTAGCTTTTGTTGACCTGATTCTTCCTCGGTTGTGTTAAATGGTTACGTAGCAGTTGAGTGTTTTTTTCATAGTTCCCCCTAATCCTCCCTAGGTGAGCCCTGCAGTTGGGCTCAGAAGGGCTGCAGAAACATATTGGAAGCAATGCCAGACAAACATGGGATTCACACAGAGCTTGACTGGGGCCCAGAAGTGAATGGACCCCTCTAGTGATGACCCAACAATCAACAAAAGGACAGAGGCCTATATATAATATTTCTGTCCTGGGTCCTTTACACGATTTGTCTCCCACTGCTCCCAGAGGTAGATTATTCTTACAATTCCCAACTTACTTAAATCAGCTATAAAATATATCATAAACACAGGAGAGAATCGTACCTGTTCCCCTGAACGAAGCTGTAGGGGAAATAAGCGTTCAAGGTTGTGATGGTGCCCAGACTGCGGCTGTCTTCGTATTGAAAATATATCCAAATCCCATTTGCTAAAAATCCTTTGTAGGCAAAGCAAAGCTGGAAACAGCACAGAAACACAATCACATATATTTGATAACCAAGTCTAGTATGACTGACACAGTCGTGAATTAAATCACCATTCAAATCTGTAAATGCAAGAACTTAATCAGAACCAATTTTCTACATTTCTGATAACTGTGGGCATATTATTCTCCAAAGAGGAACTAATAAAAAAGTTGGATGTATGAACCTCGTTACACATAGACATACATTTGACACCACAATCAGAGCTATATTTAGGCTTGCACAGTGCCCCGGGGCTCTCAGCCAAAAGAGGTCCACAAAAAACAGCATTTTAAAATCATCAACACTTTTTTTATGAAAGTAGATGAAATTGGACTACATGTGTTATTTATGTCTGAAAGCGATTGATTTTGCAGATGCCCCCCAGCCCAGCCAGCCCCTGCTACTCTGCTGTTTGGGGACCCTAGTCCTATCCCCAGTAACATAATCACTCAAGTGACAGATCACAGCTTCCCACAAGACCAATACCTTCATTTCCTGTGTTCTCTGTGCTGCTGTGAACATTCTTATCATCTTATTTGCTACATGTTGTTCTATGCCAACCCGCTTGAAAACTTAATATAGGTATGATCGATCAGAAGATAAATATTGGGAACCAAAAACACTCTACACTAACTAAATGGACCTGATAAACTCCACCATACTATTAAATAAAAATAAGCTAAATGCAGAACAAACATACCTTGCTATAGAGAGTTAGCGAGATAGTTCCATACGCTGTCTGGCTTATTTGATTAATTTCACCTGAATTATACAGCACTTGTGGATTCTTCAAAGAATTCCGTCCACAAAATGGTTCAATGTTACTGGTTAAAGTCCCCCCGAAAGACTGGAAGGAAATTATATAATCACTTTAATAAACACAGAATTGAAATGACCAATAATGAAAAAATATGTATCATAAATGTACACGGTGGAAGTAAAACAGTTTGAGACTTTAGATATTCATACCCAGGTGTAATCAGTTTCGTAGTTCCTGAAGTACTTGACTGATAAACTCTCCTTTTGATTGGCTATTTCATCTGGGCATTGTGCACTGACCATTTCTAAAATAGCACTTTGTACCTAGAACAGGAGGATAACTTTATAAAAAAAACTGTATGTACTTATTCTATAATATTTCAATACAGTTATTAAATACCATGGTCCATGTAAATGCAGCCTAAATTTTTAGGCACAGTACTAATATGGTATTTTTGAAGCCACCTAGTGGAGATCTAAATCATGTTACATAAATCTAAAAAACGTTTACAGAATTCGCACATATCTCCCACAAGACACAGCAAAAACCTTAATTCATGTACTTATCATTCCCTCCTTACTGGTCTTCCACAAACCAGACTCAAACCCCTACAATCTATTTTGCACGCTGCGGCTAGATTGGTTTTCCTTGCAAATCGTTATTCCTCTGTTGAATCACAAAAAAAAATTCTATGTGAGATTGCTGCTTTCAATGATAAGTCCACCTGGAGACATTTTCTTCTTGGTTAAACAAGCCTTCTCCAGCAGAATGTATCCAATTAGTGCCTTTTCCTGCAGTGTCTTCATCATTAGTGAGAGAGGCATTAGCTGTCCACTGCAAACACCCATTTCCCACGGCCAAGTGCCTGATGTCAGTGATTTGAGCTAATTAGCACGAATATCTGTTCATAAACCGTTCAAACTGAATGATGTCAGTTATTTGACAAAGCAGCATGGGCCAGGTATACATAATGGACTACAGACACCTGGGCACTGAATCTGAAGAATCTGCTGAACAACTGGTTAGAATACTCTTCTAGAGAATGTATCTAACCAAAGATCAGCAATTGATTGTATAAGGATTATATTTGCAAAACAGATCCTTTTATCAAAAACTAAAACACCCACAAAGGTGGAATTATTCTTAAAAGGTGAGTTAACCAGTTTTATTGGGCAATGATGGCAGAAATATGCATATACTGTTTATTTTACATTCATTGCCTTCGGGGACTAAGCCAATGACTACTATTGTACAACTGACCTCTACAGATGATGCGTTTGCTGCCAGTGGTTTGGAGTAAACATTGTCCCAAACTAAAGTGAAGGTGCTCATATCTGAGGCCCCTTTAGTTGTCTCCTCTATATCCACTGTCATGTTGCCTCCACCTAGAATTTCATATGTAAGAAGCTGGAAATCTCCTGTGGGTAGTAAATGTAGAAGTAAATCATCAAAATATTTCAATATACAGCAGATATGACTTTATTTTCAGAAGGCTTTACGTGTAAAACATATTTTCAGTTCCTGAATAAACTAGTAAAAATGAGCTTTGCAATGCGTTTTTTTTATTGCTTAATAAAATGCAGGTAAAAACCCATATGAACAACATTGTTTTGATGTACGTATTTGAAAGCAAGTTTTTAACTGCATTAATGCACATCAAGCATTAGAAAACCCGCTGTATAGCAACTAGAGATGCTCAGCCTCGGTTCCTCGAGAAGCGAACACACCCAAACTTATTGGATCCGAGTACCGGCTCGGCTCGGTACTTCCGCCCCTTTTCGGAATTAAAAACGAGGCAAAATGTCATGGTTACGTCGTCGGATCTCACGAGTTTTGGATTCCATTTTAAGATTCAACATAACGGTGGGCGGGAGGTAGGCCGCTCCCAAGGACAATTCCATCCTGGGAAGGAGGCCGCTCCCAAGGACAATTCCATCCTGGGAAGGAGGCCGCTCCCAAGGACAATTCCATCCTGGGAAGGAGGCCGATCCCAAGGACAATTCCATCCTGGGAGGGAGGCCGCTCCTAAGGACAATTCCATCCTGGGAAGGAGGCCGCTCCCAAGGACAATTCCATCCTGGGAGGGAGGCCGGTCCCAAGGACAATTCCATCCTGGGAGGGAGGCCGGTCCCAAGGACAATTCCATCCTGGGAGGGAGGCCGGTCCCAAGGACAATTCCATCTTGGGAGGGAGGCCGCTCCCAAGGACAATTCCATCCTGGGAGGGAGGCCGGTCCCAAGGACAATTCCATCCTGGGAAGGAGGCCGCTCCAAAGGACAATTCCATCCTGGGAGGGAGGCCAGTCCCAAGGACAATTCCATCCTGGGAGGGAGGCCGGTCCCAAGGACAATTCCATCTTGCACCGTTTTTCTTTTCTGCCACTGTTGTGTGCCAATGTGTCCTAGATGTGCTAGGAACTGCCGTGTGTTTGTGTCATTGTTCTGTCGCTTACCATCCAGCCAGGTCGCTGCAGTCTTTGTTTGAAAGTGTATGAAAATAATATTGTGACCTGTGAGGTGGTCAAAATTGACTGCAAATGACTTGAAATTAGTGTTATTGAGGTTAATAATAATGTAGGAACAAAAAAAGAGCAAACGTATGTGATTTTAGCATATTTTAGGATTTTTTCTAAAAAATACAGAACCAAAACCAAAACACGAAGCTAATCCAGATCCAAAACCAAAACCACTTCACGGGGGTCAGTGAGCATCTCTACTAACAACGCAAATTGAACACTAGTAAAAATGCAAATATTCCCTTAACTTGTACAGTGATTTGTATTTTCACATCCGTACATGTACTTATCTTGCATCTTAAACACAATTTTAACACCAGCGAGTACATAGTCTGTTTACCTCTTTGTGAACTGAAGGTCACATTGTAGACATTTTGTGACTCCAAGGTTTCCTGTTCCACTCTCACTGTATCTGGTTGTAGGGACCATAACTGATTTAATGCTGATTGAATATCAGCAGCGCTGGCATCAGTTGACAATACACCTAGAAAACAACAAGCGCCAAAGGTGAATTTTTGTAATATGTGGTCACACCTTTATTGCACCCCAGTTTTCATTTAATAGTTGTCGTGAGCACATTACATTCCTGTTGTTGCTAAATATGGAGTTTGTCAACAAACTCTTACTGTAGCCCCCACTCCAGCTAGTGTCAGGTCCACAGGAAAAATATTTGTACTTAGGAGCTAAAAGTAAAGCTAAGATTTTATCATTTATGCCCCTTGTGTGTAATTTTAATATGTAAATAAGGAGTCTGGATTCGATCTGTTATGCAGAAACTGAGGGTCTGAGTCATTAAGGAGAGCAAATCATAAAAAGTGAGTAAATTTGCACCTTAACAAAACCATGTTGCATTGGAGGGGGAGATAAATTTAAAATGTGAGGACAGATTTATAGTTGGGGAAGGGCATGTCCTAGATCAACTTTAGATTTCAGTGTAAAAATAAATCTATCAAGTATTTGTGTGCTACATGAAAAAACAGCCAGTATTTAACTTATCTGAAAAATAATAACCTAATTTGCACCCCTTGCATTGTAACACATACATGCCCACTTTTAAGATTAAGATTTCACGGCTTTGAATGGAGGGGGCGGAGCTTAATGACACGATTAAGCCCTGCCCCCTCCATTCACTGCCGTAAATTTCACCAAATTTCGAGAGTTTTGCCAACTCTTCCGGGAGTCTGGGTGGACTCCCCGAAATTCGGGAGCCTCCAGGGAATTCCAGGGGAGTAGGCAGGTATGTTGCAACATGGTTTGTCCTGGAGAAAACACTCCTTTTTTTTTGCTTTGCTCTCCTTAATGGCCCTGAATCTTTTAAAAAAATAATTTCATGTTCAGCCAAATCCTAAAATATGTATTTAGTACCTTCCTAGTTACATATTATAACATACATGGATATGAGCACTGCATGTAGATATATATAGTCATGTATACTTGTACACGGTCTCCTAGTGTTTCTTTTACGTAATTATGCAATTCTGCAGCTTGTAATAATGTAATTACGTAAACTGTGATGTTTCTATCTATGTAATTTTGCAGTTTGCTCAACCCCCAATGTACGGAACTGCAGACTCTTTGTGGTGCCTTATAAGTAAAGGATAATAATGACAATGTACCTGTTGATTCAATGCCATAGATCAGTATGTAATACATGGCTGGACACGGAGAAGTACAAAATTTGGTAACTGTAATTCTTTGAACTTCCTCTACTGCTGGTTGAGTTGTGTTCCAGTTTTGTATAGTTATGATCTTGGGGTAAAACAATAACGTTATCTTAGCATAGATCATCATCATCGCAATTTATTTATATAGCGCCACTGATTCCGCAGCGCTGTACAGAGAACTCATTCACATCAGTCCCTGCCCCATTGGAACTTACAGTCTAAAATCCCTAACAGACAGACAGACAGACAGACAGATAGACTAGGGTCAATTTTGATAGCAGTCAATTAACCTACTATAGATACAGTGCTATACAGACTTATCTTTTATGTATAGTGTACATGGCTAAAATATACAGTAATGGGCAAATTGTACAAAACAGTAGATAAAAAACAAGTGATCTAACAAACGATTAATACATAACATGGCTTTACAACAGATATTACAATCCAGAAACTGTCTGCAATCCACCAATGTTAACTACTTCTCTGAGCCAGCACTGTAGCTCAGTGGTTAGCATTGCTGGCTTACAGCTCCAGAACCTTGGATTTGACTCTGACTATATGTATGTAGTTTGTATGTTCTTGCTGTGTTTGTGTGTGTTTTCTCCAGGGACTCCCGTTTTCATCCATGCTCCAAAACAAATACTGATCGGTTAATTGGCTTCTGACTCAATTGTGCTTGGTGTGCGCTAGGAAATTAGATTGTAAACTCCTCTGATTGTACGGAGCAGCATAATATGCTATACTATATAATATATTAGAACGGCTGAGTAAGAACAGCTTGGAAGGTCTGGAGAGAGGATATAGTGAGGGTTAGCGGGTTACAGAAAGGTGTTAAAAATAATTTCTTGATAATGAACAATGCAAATGGTTGTCTTGTGAATTAAGATTTTGCAATGATTCATTAATAAATACAAATAGATTATTGAAAATTCTCATCTATCTATCTATCTATCTATCTATTTATCCATCTATCTATCTATCTATCACATTAGATAGATAGATAGATAGATAGATAGATAGATAGATAGATAGATAGATAGATAGATAGATAATCTATCTATCTATCCCATATCAATCTATCTCATATCAATCTATCTATCTGATATTAGATAGATAAATATATATATATATATATATATATATATATATATCATATCAGATAGATAGATAGATTGATAGGAGATAGATAGATATGAGATAAATAGATAGATATTAGATAGATAGATGGTTAGATATGAGATAGAGAGATAGATATGAGATAGATAGATATGAGATAAATAGATAGATATCTGTGGGGGGAGGGGTGAACGCCAATAGGAACACATTGCAGTTATCCGTGATTCCCCCCTCTTCACATAGTGGCGTGGTACCCCAAAAATCTACCCCTATATTTGCTGTACTACTTGTAATGTTATATATATATATATATATATATATATATATATATATATATATATATATATATATATAACATTACATATATAATGTTATATATATACCGAATTGGCGTTGCTCTATTACAGCCTTGGTCAGCTTATATGAAATTATTTTATTTCTTAATTTTCTTTAAGCTTAATATTTTTTAGTTAACCTTTTTTTTTCAATCCATTAGGAAAGCCAACACAATTAATTAGTCAATCAATGTATTTATTTTTATTACCAAAACATGTTAAGCTTAGTGATATCTTTAACATGCTATAACCTAAGCTTCTAACAACTTTTTGTAGGACTGACCTTGATGCTCTTTGCAAAATGCGTGGGGTTTTCAGCAGGAACAGAAGCGCAATTCTAGCCACAAATGTGCACATCTTGCTCAGTACATTGCCACTTTTCCTGGATCCACGTGGAACTAAAGTATTTTGCCTACATCAACCTACAGTGAGCAATAACACGTACCTGCTTCTCTAGAACGGTATCACTTCGGGACTGTAGAGACTGCACTTCATTGACTGCATCTGGTGTTTGTTGGTCGGTGTATGAACTCCCATGCTGGTATAATCCAACATCAATTCCTGACCGTTCGTAATAATTTTGGACATATGCTTCGAAGTAACACCTGAAAAATATGCAAAAGAAGTTTATGGTTGAAATGTTTGAGTTTGCTAAATTACTACTGGTGGGAGGGCTTGTATTGACCCCCGGGCCCAGGAGAGTGGGGTAATAGTTAAATCAGGTGGAGATGTATTGCAGCAGAATTAGACCCTTTGCAACTTGAAGGTATCATTTAGTAGGATACACCATTAGCGCTGGATGGTAGGATCTTCTCACTGAGATGACCTTGAAGTGAATATGAACAGATAGAAGAACTAGAGAAATTTACTGAGGAGAGAGAGACTGAGGTCCTGATTCATCTTCGTACATAAGTCCCGTTGTGTGCTGTATCTTGTGTTAAATTGCTCTGCACGTGCTCACAATCTGACCTTACATCAGTAAAATGTCCAAATACAAATGAACCTTCCGACTGCCTATGTCTTGAGAGGGCTGAACGGGGGCGACAAGGGGCAGTCTTAATGTACAGTAGGAGTGTGCCAAAGTCGAGCGAAGGCACATTTGTCCAATTCAAGCTCTGGCCATCTCTCAGGTATGGGGTTTGTAGCCATATAACTTCCACCAGCTACAGGGCAGGTGTAATGACTACACGTATGTATGCTAGAACATGTGTTTGGAAGTAAGAGAAACTATAAATATGCATTTTATGTACAGTAGGCATTAAGAACATCCTGAGTTATGTATTTCATGTAACAAAACAAATGTGGTTTTATTAATGATTGTAATATTAAGAGTTGATAACTTATTTAATAGATTATTTAAGTTCAGATGGGACAAGCACATATGCTTGTGTGTACCCTGCAGTCTGTTCTGTCTGTCTGCATACGGCAAGTTAATTATAGCCAGAGCAAACTTATACCCATACTCAAATGGAAACGTTTCTTGAGGTCCGCTTGTACTTGAATACGGGCGGACGAGCGTGCAAGTTACAGACAATTTGCGTTCACCTTGCGTTCCAAGATGAATCAGGCCCTGGAGGTGCAAAAATTGTTGATTTTGTAACCAGCCCCCCCCCCCCCTTCCCCCTCCCCTCACATACACTTACAGGTTTCCCTTCTGGAGGAAAAAGGTATTTGACTTCTGAGATGAATACGAAAAGTATGAAGTTGTGTAGTAGGGACCATAAGCAATTTTCGCCTGATATAAAAAAGAAACAACACAGCATCACTGACCACTCTGGCACATATCTATACATTTATATTAAGGAACATGTTGAACAACGGTGCCTCCATACTGTATAACTGCATTATGTTCTGTCACAGGATTATACAATGTATTCTGGGCCTAGGATATAAACCATTTGTGGCAATTGTGTAAGAGGTCATGTTTTGCTAATGACAATGATTTAACTGTCGAACATTCCATTGTGATTACTTTCTTATCCTTTGTGCTGCTTATGTGGATGTGGTGAGAACAGGGTGCCAGGCCCATTGAAAAATAAAGGTTAAGCCCACTTGGCCTCCCCTCTCGCCAGTATTTGCAGTGTAAATTGTCTGATCGTTTGTGATTGTGTTGTGATTCACAGTTCTTAAAGTGTCCAGATGGGTTCTTTAGATGCTGCTAGCCTCCCTAGCAAGTCTCCGAAAGGAGCTACCGTCACTGAAGTTTATAGGAACACCCAGCTGACTGATGTCACCCCAAATAGACACCGGCTTTGCAGTGCTGCCTGCGCTACCGGTCACACAGTACCGCATGTGCTTAAAGTGCCGGTCAGTCCAGAACACAAAATCCCTTTATAAGACTATATAGAGTTAAACTGGGGCTAAACTCGATGTCTTGGGAATAATGTGATTAAGCCTCATTTGTCAGATTAAATGGGTACCCACTGTCCAGCTAGGCTTCCCAGAGCCACTCGCTGCAAGGTGCCTAGTGTCACCTAAGGGCTTGGGGGGAGAGTACGTGGCAGGTCTTCGGATGAGCAAACACCAATTCAGGGCAGGTGGGTTAACTAAACACTGCCCTGCTGAAGCCATACCGACATTGGAACAAGGCCGGGAATAAATGGAGGCATCTCCCCACCAACAGGAGCCCTCTCTTTGGGACAGTACTGATTAGGGATTACAGCTCCTATTGGGCTGGGATTGTACTGGTGAATCAGATCTTGCTAGTCTCTGCATTCTTTGTCACTTTGTGAACCTACCAAAATCGGGAAGACATTGAACTTGGTCCCTACCATGAAGGAAGAGGAGTGAACATGTGGCTCAGCGGTGGATCATTGCTCCACAGGATACAGGGAATATAGCCCTTTAGGGTAGGGTAGTTTAGTAAGTTTTTGGATGGAGAAACCCTGGTATTTGTTCATTTATATTAGTATATTTCTGTGTGCATTACTTATATAAAAAAATCTGTTTAACTGTTTTGCCTAAGTTATTCCAAACCTATTAGGGTACTGGAGTCAGCTGACAAGGTAAAAGAGCTAACATTTACCTGGTATCTTTACAGTGGGTTACAAAAAAATGGATTTAATCTAATTTTTTCAGAGTAGCTATTGTTAATATTACTGTTATTATAAGGAACAGCAAACAAGCAATATGGTGTCCTCTACCATGTTCATGTGTGCACTGTCTGGAGGATACTCATCCATCCTCTGCTATGGGCACCTACTTTATTTGTTACTTATAGTGCAGAATAAATCTGAAACCTCCAGATAGAGCACACACCCCATGGCATACTCAGGACAAGACACCACCAGGACAACTCTTCTCTGCCTCACGTCAGGAAATTTGACTAGAAATTGTGTTCTCTGTGCATCTGAAATCCCTGTGCAATAGAGGTCACTATGTAATTAGGGTCTTGTGCAATGTGGTAGACAATAGATCATATTCAGTATGGCTGGAAACAATATCCATGCAGTGTGAATGTGGCTTACAATGCAGTCCTTGGGTTATGTGGCTGACAATAGAGTTACTGTCCATACAATGGGGTGAGAAATTGGGTCCTTGTAAGGTAACTGAACTGAGATTTATCAGAAGTTGCGGACAATATTTGTGCAATGGAGTGTGTGCAATGTGGCTGGTAATGAAGTTTGTGAAATGGGCCGCTGATTGAAACATAAAAAGGTATAGTCCTGATATAGTCCTGGGTAAGGGCACTGCTGGCATAATTATGTGTAAGGACACTGAGGACAGGTGCCAGAATTACTAACCTGCATAGGGAGCTTTTTGGTCTTAATCAGGCTCTGTTCTGTTTAAAAGGGGTGTGGCTAGAGAATGAGAGGAGGTGTAAGACCCCAAAAATTATTTATTAGTTGTACTAACCCAGCCCTATGTGTAAAAACTTAAAACACACTACCATCAAGAAGCTTAGAGATATACACTACATATGTCCAGAAGATCCTAATTACCTTGCCTGCTGGGTCGCCAGTTTCATTGAAATACAGGGCAAAACTATCATCGCCCTTGATATAGAAAGTGTAGTTATCGGTCTCTGGCGGCACAAAGAAGCCACTGAAACGAGCAATTAAAGCGGAAGTCTCCAAAGGCCAAGATCTCGATGATCCATCAAACCAGGAAGAGCCAACGTAGCTTGTTGAATTTTCATTTAACTTTAGTACATCATTCATTGAGATACTGGTATTCCATCTCTGTATCATTAGTCCTCGGCTTCCTATATGCAGTTAAAAGAAAATATTTCAGATAAAACAGTTGCAAATTTCTTAAATTCTGCTGGCTATAGGCGTCGGAGGATCTTCCAGTATTTGTTATCATTAGTTATGGTAACACATCTGTTAATGTTTTTCTATGGTTTTTATTAAATACTAGAGATGAAAATGTCACAGTCCACAAATTATGATTGCAATCATTAAAAACATAACTTTAGCCTGCAAGAAACGTAATAGTAAAACAACAGAGCCAGCTTGAGCGATGCTACAAGAATCTCTTCCCATCCTTCCCAGTCAATTCCCAGTCAATTCACATAATGAAAATGCTTTTATTTTATCTATGGAATGATAGGGTATCAGGGAGTGACTCCCAATGTTTTGTTATTTTGGGAAAAAAAAGGGTGGTTAAAACAATAAATGGAAACATGGTAATAGATCTCTTTTCAAGTTATTAATGAGTTTTGTGTTTGTAATATTTATGTAATAATTATGTTTAAGTCAACATGATGATGTTTTTACAATTATACCTGCGTTGACATTGTTTTTAGATTAAGGATCCCTAAGTGTCCTACTTATAACAACAGTTAATCAACGCTTATCATTGTGATTGTTCCTATCTGTTTCAAACACATTTACAGGTATGCCCAATAATGAGCTAATCTAATTTGATCAGATTATAATCAAGCATCGTGCTTGGTTTGGAACCATACGTGAAATCAAGACAGTCTGTCGGTACACCCGGTAAGGCTAAGTACACACTGGATACTTTCCAACAAATCTGTTATCTACAACTATTGTATCTACGACTAAAGGTTCGACCGGTCGGCGATTCATGCATACACACTACACACGATTTACCTTCAGATCTGTGCTCCTCACCTGCTCCTATATTCGTTTATAGAATAACAGCACAATATGCATTCATTCATTCCTGTCACACTGATTAAAACCGCCTTGTTAAAGCTATCCACATGTCCTTACAAATTTCGTTAGCTTCTGTGACTCTGAAATTAAATATTCAGTCTCAGAACGAACAAATTAATTATTCCATCTACAGCACTCTTTATATTTATTCAACGAGACATGTTCATTGCCAGCATTGTCTGAAAAGATCATGACTCTGTAAACTCTATGGAGATCGTGAGTGCGTACACACTGCATGATCGGAAGGTGATTGGAACGAGATTATTAAACATGCCGACCAACCAAATGAAACGACGATCGGCACTTTGAAACGACTGTCGTTCATCGTGTAAGTAGACACACTAACGCGACATGTGGCCGAGCGGTTGTTTATCGGGTGATTGACCCGATAATCGGCTGAAGAACCTTCAGTGTGTACCTAGCCTAAGAGGCCGCTGAAGGATTTGTTTGTCTTAGCTTCCTGCCCTCTATGTCACAAATGCCATTTCCAACCACAAAGCTTTCACAAAATCCTCACAATTTATGGCATATGCCATATAAACCTTTGAAACAGAAAGCATTGTCTCTGCTGACAAGAATCACAATAAACTTTATATATAACTGTACATTTAGCAAAGTCCTTTTATGTTGTATACCTGGGAAGACAGCAGGAAGGGCAGTTGGCTGTGGCGGCGTCTTACAAGTGATTGTTGTGTCTGTTAATCCAAGTATAAGGCACTCCTGACCTGTACAACACAATACAATTAAACATTTAGGTATAACAGTTTGTCATTTTGCTCCAGAAACCTTTGTTGCCTCTCAATACATTATATATTATACACCATATATTATATACGGTATAAATAAATGAAGCACATGGCTCGTTGATCACACCATCACACTAACAGAAAAATAATTAATATCTGCGCAAACACCAGTTAAATCGGTGATGGCTGCCAAAATGGGGACAGTGTAAACGGGGGGGACCCCTCCTCCCTGGTTGAACTGTAAAGAGACCACAAGAAAAACTTGGGGTAGTCCCCAGGCGCCTGTACATACAAACAATGGTAGTGGATAATCACACTGCCATGATGATCAGCAGTGTTAGTGCAGGGAGACCATATATGCCCTCAACACCTCTAAGGGCACCGGATCATGCTATAGGCCCAAACCCAAAGCGCCCCAACTGTATGAGGTATATACAGTCCCCTGTTTCTTTAGTATCTAGTATCTGATATTATAAATGCAAAAAAGATTTACTCAATTCTTAGAGCAAAAGCTATTTGATCATTTCTGAGTGTGAGTTTGAAATGGACTGGCTTGGGGGTTACATAAACTGACAGGAAAACCTTTATACCATAAGATGTTGACCACTTCTATTTGAGACTCAGTATTGGTCTCTTGGGACTTTGTGCAAGACACCTTATGGCCACAGGCTTTAGGCTCTGAAATTATACTTCACATACTGGGCAATCTGTCTGTAGGTGGAACTACATTATTAGCAATGACCCATGTCAAGCTCTAAACACACAATAGGTCATTCATTGATTCAATCTTCATATTGATCTGCGCCATCACACCTCTCCACAGCATCACACAACTCCTGCTTTTGGCAAAGGATGTGAGACGAATGACTGAACCGCAAAAAAGACTCCTGCCTGGGGCAGCACCCAGGACTCTGGTGAGGGGAGTGTTGGGTACGAAGATTGTTCCACTAGTCCCATAAATGCAGCTTTAAAATATGAGAATAAAACATTGTGGCTCTGAAATGTTTAGCAGAAAACCACGTACTGAATGTTCTTTGCAGAGCAGTGTGACTCTTATGGGTAGATTTACTAAACCGTCTAAAAAGGAAAATTGGAGGTCTTGCCCATAATAACCAATCAGATTCTAGCTATCATTTATCTAGTACATTCTAGAAATTGACAGCTACAATCTGATTGGTTGCTCTAGGCAACACCTCCACTTTTCATTTTAAAAGGTTTAGTAAGCAGACAGAAAATGTTGGTTATCTATATTAATGATAAATGTGAATGAAAAATTAGGTTAAAGACAAAGATGAAATCCCCCTTGCAAAAATCCAGTGTTTGATTTGTGCTATATAAATATACCAGTTAATTATTGTTGATACCCAAGTAAGCAGTGCAGGTAACCTTTACAAAAACATTTTTGTAACATTTGTGCAAGGGTCTTTATACCCATTATATATGTAGTGCCGGCAGACATGATGGCCCGCACATGTGCACTAATGTCAGGGATTGTTAAAGCTCTGCTCACAGTGACATCACAGAGACCTTGTTCCGTGACTGAGTTACATTTTAAAGGGTAAGTTTAGGGATAGTTAGCCAAGCTTATGGACTGAGTAATATAGGAAATTAGATATAAGAGTCCGGTATTGTTATGAAAAACCACTGGAGAGAGGCTGGAGTTCTGATACATGTGACAAGCATGGGAGAAATCTGTGTTTATTACTATTTTTTTATTGTTTGCAGGAGGGATCTCTACCATAGAAGTATTGCAGTCACCAGTTTATTTCTACTGAGAACTCATATACTATTACTGAAAAGTAAAAAACTGAGCCTGTAGACATAAATACCAAATGCACTTTATGGTGTGTGCTGCATATTGTTATATATTTGACAGTCATATTTACATGTGAAAGTTATTTTGGTTTCAACTGCTGTGTTTTAACATGTCACTGTTTAGTGTGAACTGCTCGCTAGAATAATGTTCAGATGCAGAGGTACCTCTGAAGTTAGTCTTTAGGATATTAAGAACTGTGTGTTATTATATGATAAGCTAAAACCTGTGAGCCAATATACTGTTTATAATGTGCACTCGTTATGCAAGCTTACAAAAAAATAAACTAGCCTGTGGAACCACTCTAGAAATAAACATGCCGGTGTGGTTTCTAAAGGTAGCTACAGAGTGGTTTGTGTTTTCTATATTCATGCCTGGGTTTGGGAGTAAGGTGGCAGAGGGTTTCTTGGTTTTCTTCTGGTGTCACTGAACAAGGGCATTTCCCCGCAAAGAGCTTACTGTCTGAAGACCAAGGTGGAGGCACTGCGTAACGAAAGTATAGATAAACTAGTGGGCTAGAACCGTAACAAACACACACACACACACACACATACCCATACACACCTTAATCCTAGGAAAAGAGGTGTTACATGTATTTTGCCTCCAAATTACCAGTCATCATTGATAAATTACATTTACTCACCTCCAACGAGGACTTTGCCTAGAGCGTCAGTATTATCAAAGTAGTGTCCAGTGATTGTGATAATTGTGCCTCCTTGTATGCTCCCAGCAGAGGGGAAAATCCCTGTAATCTCTAGAAAAGTAATCACAACATGCAGGACATGAATACACAACCATCTGTGCCTTTCAGTAGTGAAAAGATGATATAAATAACCCTTCTCACCTGCATATGTCTGGAACATGGCGATTTTATTGAGGGTAGATACAAAGTAGGTGGCCAAGTTTGGTAAACTCCTGAAACAAGAAAACGGTCCATAGTTGCACGAAAAGGACAAATGCTTTAAAAATTGGACAGTGTTCCTTTATGTTCTGCAAGAGTGCTGCTCAGACATAAATTAGTTAGCTTTACATGGGGTCAGTCATTATTAAATAACATTGTTCAGCTGACTTTTTAAGTTACTAAACTTTTTATCTGTTGCCACCATCTAAGATTACGGGGTAGATGTCGCCAACCTTCTAAAAAAAGGAAAAGTGGAGGTCTTGCCCATAGTAACCAATCAGATTCTAGCTATCATTTACCTAGTACATTCTATATAAAAAAAAAGATAGCTAGAATCTGATTGGTTGATATGGGCAGCATCTCCACTTTTCCTTTTTAGACTATTTTAACAGTTGGAATAATAAAATGCATTGTCTACATTGCAATATAGTCAACAGTCCCAATTTTGTAGGACAGTCACATTTTCAAGCTGTCAAAAGTAATCTGCCAGAAAAGGGGAGTGGTTTCTCTAGAACTTAGCCTGACATGAGCTTGTTGGGTGTGGCCTACTTTTCTTGCTTTTGCAATCAAGAATGTTTTTAGGTAAGGTATAGATTTTCCATTGTGAACACAACTCTGTTTAGAGGTAAAGATAAACAGGCTGTAGTACTCTTTGCATTAAAGAGCAAATCACTCTATTTAATTCAAGCAGTCAGAAGACACTTACATACAAGGATGTGAGCTGGAGAATTCATCAAGTGGCCGTCTCACATTCAATCTACTAACGCCCACTTTGACCTGAAACGTTGTGCTTTAAGCATGTTAAGTATATCCTGTCCAATTGCATTCAATGCAATGAATAATTTATTACAGCCCATGACACCATTATTTTCAGCTGGGTTGCATATGTACATCCTGAACACACACCATGTCCGGTTGGTGGTACAGAACACATACACCAATGTATTTGTTACTACAAACTGCCCAATTGACTCTCTAAGGAAAGACAGCGCTGTAGTCTCCTTTCTGTTTAATGAGAGTCACATAGCCAGCTCAGTTTTCTTATTCTTACCTTTGAACCTTGTATACTTATTTTAGCATGGCTCAATGGCATTGCAAAACCATCATGGCAAATGGGCAAATTTATCCACATTTGTGGAGTAAAAATATGTTTGTGCTGTGTACAACAGTACACTCAACAGCACTCTAAGGGGTAAATTTATCAAGCTGTGGGTTTGGTTGCTATGGGCAACATCTCCACTTTTTCAAACCCGTACCTTGATATATTTACCCCTAAATGTTCACCGCTTAGTTGTAACGGACCCTTGTTATGGTGACTATATCTGCAATATAACGTACCTTCCATAATAACTGTCTAGGATAAAGCTGACATTGTGATGACCTACGGGAAACATAAGCAACAGAAACGGTTAGTTCAATAAACCATTATGTTTCCTGACAATGGAAGGTTTGTTAATGCACAACTTACCAACATATGTCCCGGTATACTGGCAGATCATTGAGCCTGTATCACTGTAGGTACTGTCAAGCTGCAACCCATACCTGCGGAAGCATATAATGTCATAACTGCATTGCACACAGGATACGACGTTTCAGTTGTTTTACTGAATAGCGCATTTTATTGGACGTCTGGATAAGCATGAGAATGATATGCAATGGTGTTCCTCGGAGGTTGGCCAGTCCATTAAGGGCGTGGCCTTCCTGATGTGGGTGGGACTAGACTTAACAAGCTTACAGCCCCCTTCATTCTACCTTGTTGAGTTGTGGGTATCATTATTGATTGTGCATAACATATACTTTGTGTAGACCTTCATTTCAGAGCAACACAAGGGGGTCCTACCTCCGAAATATCCCCACAGATGGGACAAAGACCAGGCTGTGTGGGACAACTGAACCCCAAAAATGACGTAATGTCGTTCTGGTCATTCCAACACAAATTAAACCCTGCTTATGTCTTAGAATTGTTTATTTAAAATATTTAAGCTTGAAAATGTCTACCATTTTATAAGAAAAGTTGGCTACTTTTGGTACTATCAGGCTGGACTTTACGAATATTATTTAAGTTTCAAAGTAACCAATACTACAGTTGTCAATCATATGAATAAATGTGACTATGCGGGGAATGAGGTGCCAGGTGATTAGATAGTTCTCTGACATTCCGATGGATCACCTGAGAAATGTAATGTAGGTACAATGCCTATTTAGCCCATAATAAACTTGTCTTTATTGGATGTGTGTTGCACTTTACTTACAGAGTATCAGAGTTAGGTACCAGCAGGTCACATGGCATTCCTCCAACATAAACCCTGTGAGACAATTAAATCAGTATTAACAATCTGATTAATCACCAAAATAAAGAACAAGGGATCAACTTTGAAGTTAAATAACTAAGGTTTTAAGATATAAACACAGCTGCCAGTGTCCTGGGTATCTAGCTTAGCCATAACTCCACCTTAACTTTTGACTTTCTAATTAGGACCCCCTTAGAATGACTAAGGAATGTGTCCCCCTTTGTCTCTCAGTCTCACAATCCTATATCTTCAAAGTTATATAATCTCCCTGGGCTGCTTCTAGTTCCTCTGAACCTACAATATTATTGTAAACGAGGCTATTAACAATTGGGTCGTACCGTGGCATGGTGGTTAGCATTGCTGTCTCACAGTGCTGGATTTGATTCCGAACAGGACCCTATCTATATGGAGTTAGTTTGTTTGCATAGGTCTCCTCCAGGTACTCCCACAATCCAAAGACAAACACAATAGGTTAATTGGCTTCTGACCCTAGTGGGTGTATGCGTCTGTGTGGTAGGGAATATAGAGCGTAAGCTCCATTGGGGCAGGGACTGATGTGAAGGATTACATAGTCTCTGTAAAGAGCTGCATAATATGTAGACCAGTAATGGGCAACATGATACACGTCAGGAGACCCTGAGCTTCGAAAGGGCTGCAGATTACCCTTAATCTCAGTAAAAGGTTAAAATACCACATTTACTCAAAGAAAGAGACACCTATCTGTATTAACATATTATAAGGCCTTTTGTCCATCACTGATGTAGACACTATGTAAGACGCTGTTTATTCTACAAGGGTCTTGCCTCAGAACTCTGACATTTTTTCCATTGGAACTTAAAGCTGTGTTACTGCCATAAACGTCCGTGAGGATTCTGCCTGTGATTGTGATCATTGAACCTGCATGAATTAAGCAAAAAAATGGTATTTAATAAACACAGATAAATAAATAGTAAGCTAAACAAAGATCAATAAATGGATAAAGTGTACACAACATGGGTCCTGACAACACTGTTGCTTCCCAAAGTCAGCGTTTTTGAGGAAGCTTTATCTGGACAGTTAAATGAGGGCAGACTCAGAACGGAACATAACCGCAACTTACGACTGATAAAGGTGCGCTCCTATGTATGCGCAATTCAGAGTTGAAGATGCGTCCAGGTCTCAATGAGCAGCAAATGCGCCCATTTGCAAACATGTAAAGAAACATTTTATTTTATATGTTACGGGCACAATTGCTATGAAGCATCAACGAATAACCTAATACAGCGGGAACAACTTTCGGACATGAGTACAAAATGAATCCTTCTTTTATCTTTGCTACAACGTGTTCGTCAAATCCTAGTCTATGGCGGAGCCACTACTAATGTCTCAATAAGCGTCTGCGAAACATTCACTAGCAGATCGCTAGTTTGGGTGGTAGTGATCATCATAGTTCGCTATTTTCACCTGTCCCTGAACACCCGCAAATAAAAACTATTTTTCAGCTGTAACTACGACTAATTCCCAGTTTGAATCCATACACAATTCCTTGAAAACTCCCTTACTGAACGCCACTTCGCTCCACGTCAGGCCTCTTCAGGCGTAAGGAAGTCGCAAGTGCCAAGAAGCCGCTGGTCTAAATACCCGCAGTTACGTACGTTTACTTTCTGAGCGTGTGCAGTGTGAAAGAACACAAAGATACGTTACACATACTGGCGCCAACCCCTGGTAGAGGCAAGACTTACACCCATGTCCTAAAACATTGACGGGTGCTGATAGCTACCTATGAAAATATGAAGTTTATCTTCATCTACGGATAGGGCTGCTATTGTCTTTGAAAGGGTGCATAGAAAACACAGGCCAGGTTAGGCTAAGGGTGTGTCATCTTCATCTCCAGGTCACATCCTCTAGTTTGACAATTTGCAGATGACACCCTCACGCATAGTTGAGGAGAGACGAAAGACGCTTAAAACTTGTTGTATAATATACATTTTTTAGCACTCAGGTGTGGCATTAAGTGACACCTATCACCTTGTAGCCGTGCTGTTTAAACTGTGACACAAGTCTGCAAGACATTCAGGTTTTTACTAAAGTTTTGCTGGGGTGACTGAAAAAAAACAATGGATGTCAGATTCTGTCACTATGTTCATTAAGAGAATACAATTATATATAGTACACAAGAGGAGTTTATGTTTTAGTGATAATACATATGTCTATATCCTTATTCATTGTTAAAATATAATATGGTTAAAGTAGATTAATGTAACATTAAAAGTCAAAGAAATTACGCTGTATTTTGAGTACATTTAATAACACACCTAAGTAGGCAATAAGTAAGCAATATTATGGTCACTACAAAGAGTTTTACATTTCAGTTATATAAGCATTTAAACAATTTAATCAACTTAGTTTGTAGTTCAATATCTCTAGAGAGAATATACATACATTATTTAATCTATTGTTTATTGATTACAGCTATGTTTTTTTATTAGAAATTTGTTGTTTGTTAATTATAATTTTTAATGCTTACATCAAGTATTGTTATTTATCTGCAAAACAATATTGCATCATTTGTTTTGTCATTTATAAAACCAAAGATTAGAAAGGATCAAAACATAGCATAATATTCACCATAATGATAAGAAACTATGCAGCTTTACACAACCAGGGAAGAAGGGGTGGGGAACATTTTTGGGGCTGCGTGGTGGCTCAGTGGTTAGCACTTCTACTTCACAGCACTGAGGTCATGAGTTTGATTCCCGACCATGGCCTTATCTGTGTGGAGTTTGTATGTTCTCCCTGTGTTTGCATGGGTTTCCTCTGGGTGCTCCAGTTTCCTCCCACACTCCAAAAACATACTAGTAGGTTAATTGGCTGCTATAAAAAATTGACCCTTAGGGCTAGATTTACTAAACTGCGGGTTTGAAGAAGTGGAAATGTTGCTTATAGCAACCAATCAGATTCTAGCTTTCATTTTGTAGAATGCACTAAAGAAATGAGAGCTAGAATCGGATTAGTTGCTATCGGCCACATCTCCACTTTTACAAACCCGCCATTTAGTAAATATACCCGTTAGTCTCTCTCTCTGTCTGTATGTGTATGTTAGGGAATTTATACTGTAAGCTCCAATGGGGCAGGGACTGATGTGAGTGAGTTCTCTGTACAGCGCTGCGGAATTAGTGCTTATGGTGAAGGGTGATTGAAATGCAAGTTTTCTAAATTTATGCTCAATGGACCACAAGTGGTTAGGACTCATTCCTGAGATACTTTGTGCTGCTGTCATCATTCTGATTATCTGATTGGCTGCAGGTTGTTCTATCCTTACACACTTCATAACAGTGCACACAACGACATACCCGAGATGAAGCTCCATAATAAAAATATTTCCCTTGACAAATATAATAGACTCATAACCCCTCTAAATCATAAGTAAAGTAATATAAAAACTGCACACATTAGGAAGCAAGTGTAAAGAACTATATACAAATCTGAATAATAAAATCATATTTTTTGTTAAATGAAAATGAACAATAACAAAAACTAATTTCATGCCGTAATTACCGGGAGTTCCAGACAATGGTGTGATACTGCTAATCACTGGGGTGTAGTACATATCTGTCTGAAAATGAATGAAATAATACACTATTAATCATATTGTTCTACATATAAAAAAAATGTTACTGCAAGTAATACTATGTTTGTAGGTTTTGTTTTTGATATCACTGTCTAATTTATGTACTGAGAATATATTTTTATAGATAATAATATAGTATAGTATAGTGCATGTGATATTTGCATAGAATGCATGTACATACAATAAGAATATTTTGGTGCAAGGCAGTTGGAAGTTGGAATTCTCCCGTCAAAAAGACATGTTTGCCCAGGAACTTTTGTGCTTTTAACGACAGGTGTCCTTTTAAGTCTATTATCAGTCACTGGTTATAACTGATATAACTATATATGTTACATTAGGACCATTCATATGTTGTGCGAGTAATCTGGCTACTGTTGTCTGTTAAGACAGTATTTTCCATGTGTGGATGTGACATTCAGTCAAGCTTTGGCGACACAAAAGCGCAGCTTAAATCAATAGATCGGAATGCGTTAAGTACAGTCTACAGGATGCAGACAAACATGACAGATACACTGTTCAACTTGAATTTGCAAAGGTCATGCTGTATATTCCGAGTTAGTTATATGAACCGTTCCAGAATGCAAAAGATATAATAGAACTGTAACTATTATAAGGACAGACACATAATTGTCATTGATGCCCATCCCATTTTTATACATATAATATGTTCAGTTGACCAACTGCTTTGCAAAATGATACAGAACGAAGGCACTTCACAAAAGTGGAATGAGATGGGCACATTTGCACAAAACCTTTCAGGTTCAACATTTGTCTTATAATACACTGCATTGAAAATGACAGTGCTGCATAGGTGACGAGAAACAGTCCATAAACGGTTAATACTATTTAATCTCAAGTCAATGGGCTGCTATATCAGTCTTCATGTTTCAGGAAAAATAAGTAGATAATTGATGCCAACACACCTGGAACCTACACCACCAATACTGGAAATAACCATAGCAAATGTTGCTGCTGTCAACAGGAACTCCGTCTACGCTCACTCGTACCGCGTAGCTGTCGGCCGGCATAGGCCTGCAACAGAGAAAGTTACCATTTTTAATGTTTTTCTCACAGTATATACATATATACACATCAGAGGAAGCCATGTTGTTGGCTGGACCAATATTCATGAGAATGCCAATGGTTCCTAGTCAATTCATATGCAGCCATCTAAAAATGGCTGCCTCTAACGGAGGTCATTTATGCCGCAAACTCAATGCGTAAGTGTCACTCACCGGACCGTGAGTGCCTCTTCCCGGACATTTAGGAACCGTGGTCGTCCACCATCCTGAGGGTCTGCGCATGCGCAGCCCTTTTCTATACTTCAGTGTATACCCTTTAACTCAATTGGCAGATCAGGCAACCTCCCTATATTAAGCACCTGTGGTCAACACCACGTTGCCTGATCTTGGAGTCTCATTCCTCATGAGTCTCTGAAGGTGTTCCTGTATTACTCGTGTATTCAGCGCTGCTGATTCCTGTGGTTTCCAAACCACTTCTACTACTGTGGTTTCATACCACTTCTACCATCAACTGTATCATCATGACTGTTTGCTGATTCCTATCCGCTGCCTCCGTGCACTACAGTCTTCTAAACCACTTCTACGTTATTTTACATCTATGTGACTGTTTGCTCATTGCTATCCGCTGCCTCCGTGCACTCCAGCTTTTACTTCACTCACCTGCTTCTCATCAAGTCTGTTTGCTGATTCCTATCCGCTGCCTCCGTGCACTACAGTCTCCTGCTTGCAACTCGCCTGTGTTCATCATCGTGACTGCCAGCTGAATACTATCTGCTGCCTCCGTGCACTACAGTCTCCTGCTTTCAACTCGCCTGTGTTCAACATCGTGACTGCCAGCTGATTACTATCCGCTGCCTCCGTGCACTACAGTCTCATCTCATCTTTGCTGTGACTTCCTCGAGCCTGCCGCTTTCATTACCATCTGCTACACTTCGTGATCAACAGCTCCTGCCCTGCGCTGCACTCCTGTTTCCCATCGCTGTTGGTTCCTGTGGTTGCTACTGGTTACCTCCGTGTGCCGCTGAGTCCTGCTGCTGTGGTCAGCGCTATCCTCCATCTCCTGCTGATCCACTCTCCACGCCTTCACGTGTTCCACTGGTCTCCACCCTCCTGTCAGCATTTGATTTGTATCTCATCTACTACCCTCTGCTGGATCATCTCCATTCTCCTGGGTCTCCTATGAGTCCAGTTCCACGTGTTGCTGACTCCTGTGAATTCGTGTCCCTGTTGGTCTACTCACCTGTGCGCTGCACCTGCTAGACCGCTGCCTCATCTATCCAGGGACTTCCTATCCAGGCGGCCTCCCGCCGCTCAGGTACCGCTGCTATCCCATCTGACTGCTACTGCTGAACCACGGTATGCATACTTCTCATTGACTGTGCTGTGTATTGCATATCTTGCTGGACTGTGTTTGGTTCTCTCTGGAGTCTGCTATCCGCTGAGTCTATTGCCATCATTGACTGTGTTATAATTGTGCTGGACTACTTCAAGAGACTTTCTAGATTGCAGACCTGCTCAGTCATTTATATCTATATGTATATCTATATTGTGCATATTACTGTGGATCGTGTATAAGGTGCCTGTGTATATCCTGTGTTGCAGTCTTCCCCTGTGCACCTCCTCACATATATATTCAGTGGTACAACTTGCTGATGTCAGACCACTGATCCCTGTTTCCGGTATCACCTGTTCCATCATCCTCTCACATAGCAGTGGTACAACTTGCTGCCGCAGACCACTGACTACCCGGATACCTCCACTTGGATTCCATTCCTTCACTCAGACAGCGGTACAACTTGCTACCCGCAGACCGCTGACTCTCATCACCTCCTTGTTTCTGTTGGACATTCCTCCTCTCTATAGCAGTGGTACAACTTGCTATCGCAGACCACTGACTATCTTCACGTGTCCTTGTCCATACAGTTCCTTGTGTATTATTACCTCATTATTACCAGTGTTGCTAGTCATAGACTTTCCTGAGCATCTCATCGGCCATCATTTCATGTTCCGTGATCACCTAGCTACCAGAGTACTCGATTACCATCTACATTGCTCTGGTAAGCCTACCATCTGGTGATCCCTGGGTAAAGACTCCTAGTGCCCGTGACAGTAAGATCAGGCCATGACAGACCCAGATGTGGAACCTACCGCCAAAGAGATGCTGCAACATCTGGTTAGCCGTGTGGAGCAACAGGATGCCCGCCAACAGCTGTTACTTCAGTGTTATCAGTCATTAACCTCCCAAGGAACATCTGGACAGACTGTGACAGCTACTACTGAAGCTCCTGTGCTTTCCTCCGTTTCCCCATTGCCATCCCAGGTGTCTACAGCTTCCACGCTTCACCTGCCTACTCCGTCAAAGTACGATGGAGACCCCAAAACTTGTAGGGGTTTCCTTAACCAATGTTCAGTCCATTTTGAGCTCCAACCTCAAAATTTTTCTACCCATCGTTCCAGAGTGGCCTATCTTATCTCTTTGTTTTCAGGACAAGCCCTGGCTTGGGCCTCCCCTCTGTGGGAGAGGAACGATCCAATATTACAAGATAGTGCCAAATTCATTTCTACATTCCGAAGTGTGTTCGATGAACCAGGTCGTGTGACCTCCGCTGCTTCCAGCATCCTCCGTCTGCGACAAGGATCTCATACTGTAGGCCAGTACGTCATTCAATTTAGGATCTTAGCCTCTGAACTTCAGTGGAACACTGAAGCCCTAGTTGCCGCCTTCTGGCAGGGGCTTTCCGATAAAATTAAAGATGCACTGACTACCCAAGAGCTTCCTTCGTCACTTGAAGATTTGATCTCTCTATGCCATCGTGTTGATATGAGATTTCGTGAAAGAGAGGCTGAGAAAACGACTTCTGCTAAAGCACCTCTTCGCTCTAACCCTCAATTTCGTCCAGTGTCACCCGCTGTGATTCCCATGGAGATAGGACGTTCCAAGTTATCTTCTGAGGAGAGGAAACGAAGAGTCAAGAATAGACTCTGTATCTATTGTGCTGATTCCACTCATGTCCTCAGCTCCTGCCCTAAGAGATCGGGAAATGCCAGGCCCTAACTAGTTCTGGAGAGGTGAAGTTAGGGTCCCTGGAGTCCTCTCCATCGTCTATGAAATCTAAAGTCTGCGCTTTTGATGTGACTATTTCCTTTGCTACCAAAACCTTTGAGTCACAGGCATTGATTGATTCCGGAGCAGCAGGAAATTTTATTTCCAAATCGTTAGTAAATCAATGGTCTCTACCAGTGATTACCTTAAAAACTCCCATTACTGTGACGGCTATCGATGGATCACGTCTCATCAACGGTCTCATCACCCAGAGTACGTCTCCAGTAACACTTCAGATTGGTGCTCTGCATCATGAAGAGATATCGTTTTTAATTCTTCCTGTTACGACAAGTCCGATTGTCCTAGGCCTTCCATGGCTTCAGTGTCACTCTCCCCAGATTGACTGGCGCACCCCTCAAGTCACGTCTTGGGGGTCTGAATGTCACCATCATTGCCTTTCCCAAGTCATTCCTCTCAAGGTACAGCAAGCTTCCATCTCAGCTATTTCACCAGGACTCCCTCCTCAATATGCTTCATTTACCGATGTTTTTGATAAAGCTCAGTCTGAACGTCTTCCTCCTCATCGTTCTTGGGATTGTCCGATTGACCTTCTTCCTGGCAAGACTCCTCCCAGGGGCCGGGTCTATCCACTCTCGTTACCTGAAACTCAAGCTACATCTGAATATATACGGGAGAACCTCCAGCGTGGGTTCATTCGACCTTCCACCTCGCCCGCTGGAGCTGGGTTCTTCTTTGTCAAAAAGAAGGATGGATCATTACGCCCTTGTATAGATTTTCGTGGACTCAATGCCATTACTATCAAGAATCGGTATCCCATTCCGTTGATCACTGAGCTATTTGACCGCATCAAGGGAGCCCGTATTTTTACTAAGTTGGATCTTCGTGGTGCCTACAATTTAATCAGAATTCGTTCCGGTGACGAATGGAAGACAGCGTTTAACTCCAGAGACGGGCATTACGAATATCTGGTAATGCCTTTCGGGCTATGTAATGCCCCCGCTGTTTTTCAGGGCTTCATCAATAAGATTTTTCGGGACTTATTATATGTATGTGTCGTCGTCTACCTGGACGACATATTGATTTTTTCACAGGACCTGCCCTCTCACCACCAACATGTGGCAGAAGTCCTCTCCAGGCTACGGAAAAATTCATTGTTCTGTAAATTAGAAAAATGTTCATTCGAATTACCCCAGATTCCATTCTTGGGGTATATAGTTTCCGGAGTTGGCCTGAAGATGGATCCTGACAAAGTAAATGCTGTACTACATTGGCCCCAGCCAACTACTCTTCGTGCGATCCAGCGTTTTTTAGGTTTTGCCAATTACTATAGACGCTTCATTCAAGACTTTTCTTCCATTGCATCTCCTATTGTGGCCCTGACTCGAAAAGGGGCTAATCCTAAGCAATGGTCAACTGAGGCTATTCAAGCCTTTCAAACATTAAAAGAGTCCTTCTCTTCGGCTCCAATCCTTCGACAGCCTGATGTGACACTCCCCTTCTTCCTAGAAGTAGATGCCTCTAATGTGGGCTTAGGAGCTATTCTCTCCCAACGCTCGGAACAGCAAAAATTCCACCCTTGTGCCTTCTATTCTCGGGGTCTCCTACCCGCAGAGAAAAATTATACCATCGGGGACAAGGAATTACTGGCTATCAAAGTCGCACTAGAGGAATGGAGATACTTGTTGGAGGGAGCTCGCCATCCGGTGACGATCTTCACGGATCATAAGAACTTGTCATATCTCCAGTCTGCCCAATGCTTGAACCCTCGTCAAGCAAGATGGTCTCTTTTCTTTTCCCGTTTTGAATTAATAATTACCTTCAAACCAGCTGCCAAGAACAAAAAAGCTGATGCCTTATCTAGAGCCTTTGTTACGTCCTCTGATATAGAAGAGGTTTCCAACCATACCATTCTAGACCCCAAATGTATCTCACTGGCTGCTTCATCCACCAAAACGCTACCATTTGGGAAGACCCTCGTGCCTCCTACTCTAAGGAGGAAAATCCTTTCGTGGTTCCATGCCTCTCGTTTTTCTGGACACGCCGGTGAACACAAGACTTTTGAGATCCTCTCTCGAAGTTACTGGTGGCCTTCAATGAGGAGAGACGTCAAAGAGTTCATTGCTTCCTGTGAATTATGTTCGCAATTCAAATCCTCCCGCAGAACCCCAGCAGGGTTGCTGCGACCACTACCCATTCCGTCCAAACCATGGACCCATATTAGTATGGATTTCGTTACTGACTTACCACCTAGTAAGAACCATAACACTATTTGGGTGGTAGTGGACAGATTTTCGAAGATGGCTCATTTCATCCCTCTGTCTGGTTTGCCTTCCTCGTCTATCCTGGCTGAACATTTCATTAAAGAGATCTTCCGTATCCATGGATGTCCATCTGAGATTGTGTCTGATAGAGGAGTACAATTCGTGTCCAGATTCTGGCGAGCCCTTTGTAAAACCTTGGGCATACGATTAGCACTCTCATCTTCTTACCATCCGCAATCCAATGGACAAACCGAACGTGTCAATCAAGATCTTGAGACTTTTATAAGGATATTTTCATCAGCCAATCAAGACAACTGGGTAGAGTTACTCCCTTGGGCTGAGTTCGCCCATAACAACATGTACCATGAGTCATCATCCAAAACTCCATTTTTTGTGGTCTACGGTCACCATCCGTCTTTTCCGGAATTTCCTGCCCTCACGCCCACCCAAGTTCCTGCGGTGGAAACTGTTTGTCAGACCTTTAAAAATATCTGGTCTCAGGTCAGAACCTGTTTAAAGAAGACATCTGTCAAATATAAATCTTTCGCTGATAAGAAGAGGCGGGCTATTCCACCACTAAAAATTGGAGATCGTGTCTGGTTATCCACAAAAAATATTCGTTTGAAGGTTCCATCCATGAAATTCGCCCCTCGTTTTATTGGTCCATATAGGATCATTCAAGTTATCAATCCAGTATGTGTGAAACTCCTTCTTCCTAAGAGTCTTCGGATTTCTAATGCCTTCCATGTATCTTTACTCAAACCTCTTATTATCAACCGTTTTTCAACTCCTCCCTCAGCTCCGCAGCCAGTTCAAGTTCATCAGGAGGAGGATTTTGAGATTACCGAGGTACTAGATGCAAAAATTTCGCGAGGAGTCCTCCACTTCCTCGTTCATTGGAAGGGCTTTGGTCCTGAGGAGCGCTCTTGGATCAAAGCTGAAGATCTTAATGCTCCTGCCCTTTTGAAGAAGTTTTACTCCAAAAATCCGGACAAGCCCGGTTCCAGGCGTTCTGTGCCCACCTTTAAAAGGGGGGGTACTGTCACTCACCGGACCGTGAGTGCCTCTTCCCGGACATTTAGGAACCGTGGTCGTCCACCATCCTGAGGGTCTGCGCATGCGCAGCCCTTTTCTATACTTCAGTGTATACCCTTTAACTCAATTGGCAGATCAGGCAACCTCCCTATATTAAGCACCTGTGGTCAACACCACGTTGCCTGATCTTGGAGTCTCATTCCTCATGAGTCTCTGAAGGTGTTCCTGTATTACTCGTGTATTCAGCACTGCTGATTCCTGTGGTTTCCAAACCACTTCTACTACTGTGGTTTCATACCACTTCTACCATCAACTGTATCATCATGACTGTTTGCTGATTCCTATCCGCTGCCTCCGTGCACTACAGTCTTCTAAACCACTTCTACGTTATTTTACATCTATGTGACTGTTTGCTCATTGCTATCCGCTGCCTCCGTGCACTCCAGCTTTTACTTCACTCACCTGCTTCTCATCAAGTCTGTTTGCTGATTCCTATCCGCTGCCTCCGTGCACTACAGTCTCCTGCTGGCAACTCGCCTGTGTTCAACATCGTGACTGCCAGCTGATTACTATCCGCTGCCTCCGTGCACTACAGTCTCCTGCTTGCAACTCGCCTGTGTTCATCATCGTGACTGCCAGCTGAATACTATCTGCTGCCTCCGTGCACTACAGTCTCCTGCTTTCAACTCGCCTGTGTTCAACATCGTGACTGCCAGCTGATTACTATCCGCTGCCTCCGTGCACTACAGTCTCATCTCATCTTTGCTGTGACTTCCTCGAGCCTGCCGCTTTCATTACCATCTGCTACACTTCGTGATCAACAGCTCCTGCCCTGCGCTGCACTCCTGTTTCCCATCGCTGTTGGTTCCTGTGGTTGCTACTGGTTACCTCCGTGTGCCGCTGAGTCCTGCTGCTGTGGTCAGCGCTATCCTCCATCTCCTGCTGATCCACTCTCCACGCCTTCACGTGTTCCACTGGTCTCTACCCTCCTGTCAGCATTTGATTTGTATCTCATCTACTACCCTCTGCTGGATCATCTCCATTCTCCTGGGTCTCCTATGAGTCCAGTTCCACGTGTTGCTGACTCCTGTGAATTCGTGTCCCTGTTGGTCTACTCACCTGTGCGCTGCACCTGCTAGACCGCTGCCTCATCTATCCAGGGACTTCCTATCCAGGCGGCCTCCCGCCGCTCAGGTACCGCTGCTATCCCATCTGACTGCTACTGCTGAACCACGGTATGCATACTTCTCATTGACTGTGCTGTGTATTGCATATCTTGCTGGACTGTGTTTGGTTCTCTCTGGAGTCTGCTATCCGCTGAGTCTATTGCCATCATTGACTGTGTTATAATTGTGCTGGACTACTTCAAGAGACTTTCTAGATTGCAGACCTGCTCAGTCATTTATATCTATATGTATATCTATATTGTGCATATTACTGTGGATCGTGTATAAGGTGCCTGTGTATATCCTGTGTTGCAGTCTTCCCCTGTGCACCTCCTCACATATATATTCAGTGGTACAACTTGCTGATGTCAGACCACTGATCCCTGTTTCCGGTATCACCTGTTCTATCATCCTCTCACATAGCAGTGGTACAACTTGCTGCCGCAGACCACTGACTACCCGGATACCTCCACTTGGATTCCATTCCTTCACTCAGACAGCGGTACAACTTGCTACCCGCAGACCGCTGACTCTCATCACCTCCTTGTTTCTGTTGGACATTCCTCCTCTCTATAGCAGTGGTACAACTTGCTATCGCAGACCACTGACTATCTTCACGTGTCCTTGTCCATACAGTTCCTTGTGTATTATTACCTCATTATTACCAGTGTTGCTAGTCATAGACTTTCCTGAGCATCTCATCGGCCATCATTTCATGTTCCGTGATCACCTAGCTACCAGAGTACTCGATTACCATCTACATTGCTCTGGTAAGCCTACCATCTGGTGATCCCTGGGTAAAGACTCCTAGTGCCCGTGACAGTAAGGCTTGGTGTTGCACCCGTACACCTAGATGGTCCTTCCACTGCGTTTCAAGGTGCATATCTACTCTCTCCTCTCAGAGGACACAGCCACAATCTATGCGTCCATGCTACGCGCCAATGTGCAACTATATACCTCATGCACAGCATTGAAAATCCCTAAAACTGTGCACTTTCACCTGAATATAGTTGTAATTATTATAATCCCTACCTCCCAACTGTCCCGATCTAGGCGTGACTGTCCCTGCTGTCCCATCCATAGATGTGTCTGTCCCATGCACACTTGCCTACCTTATTGACCAAGGCGCAAGTGTGGTTGGGAGTGCCAATGAGATATCAAGTCATCACGGCCTTGCTCCCACTGCGCAATTATACTATGGCGCCATCAAGCAGCAGGGGGTGGGGCCATGATGACACAAATTGCATCATTAGGACCGCTTGATGAGGCTTGATGATGTAGCTCGTCAAAGCCCACAATCTCCTTCAAATTTTGGGAGTCTCCTGGACATTCCAGGGTATAAGGAAGATATGATCTCACGGACATGTCTGTTCCGTGGTGGGAAGGTTGGGAGGTAAAGGAGTGCGTGGAAATGAATAAATGTTTGGACTGCAGGTGGCTAAGTTTCAGTCTAGTGCTTCACGAGTGATAAGTATGCTTCCATGGGCATAACTGTCCCCCCACATGATGTGGCCACACCCTCATAAAGATGTGACCATACCCCTTGTCCTGATTCATGGATCTGAAATGTTGGGAGGTAAATATAATATCTGAAATCTCATCTTTAGCAATGTTCTACAAAACTAGGAGCACTAATGTTCCTACTATGTGTTTTGCAAGGAACACCCTCACTCTTACATGAGGACTCGTGTCTCTTTTGATTTCTCTGCAACCTGCGCGTTCCGAGAGAGTTCCCCCCTACACTTAATATCGGATGCACTTTGCACCTTTCAGTCTGCATCTGAAGGAGAGCGCATTTCCAGGCTCTTTACAGCCAATGTAATGAAGAGCTTCAAACACACAAAAGGGACACATTTTATGAACACAGTCCTTACGTCCCATTCTCATGTCTCCAGAATACATTTTAACAGACAATTGTAAACTTTTAAATGAATAAAGGGGGGTCCTAAAGTGAGAGTAGGTTGGATATTGATATGACATTTTTACCGTTTCCACTATATGATATTCCAGATCATCCACCACTCCCAGACGCCCGGAAACCTCCCTTCCTCTGGCCGGGACTTATTGATGCGCTGACACCTCCTTCGGGACCAGCCACTTTACTGCCACCTGTGGATCTAGTATCCATTTCATCCCTCCCCACTATGCATCCCTTCCAGCCCCCCTCCCCCCCGCTCTCCTGCGCTGACATCTAACAAGGGGGAAAGCAACACATGACATAGTTATGTCCCATATGTGAATGAAACGAAAGGCAGACATAACAGTCTTCCACTAAAACCTACAGAGCCGGATGGAAAAAGATAAGTGTGTGCGTGCGTGCGTGTGTGTGTGTATAAGCATGTGTATGTGTGCGTGTGTGTATGAGCGTGTGTATGTATGAGCGTGTGTATGTGTGCCTGTGTGTATGAGCGTGTGTATGTGTGTGTGTGCATGTGCATGTGTGTATGAGTGTGTGTATGTGTGCGTGTGCATGTGTGTATGAGCATGTGTGCGTGTGTGTATGTGTGCGTGTGTGTATGAGCGTGTGTGTATGAGCGTGTGTGTGTGGGGGGGGAGGGAGGGTGGCACTTATTGTAATGGGGTATTTGTTTTAATGACGAGAGTGGTGCAAATCATTTAATAGTGAGTGTATTTTTTCATTGATGGAAACAATTTATTTGATGGCGGGGACTATTTAATTTAATAGTGGGGTCATGATAGTGACTACTAATTTAATGTGGGGTGATGGCATTATTTAGTAAATGCTGGGGTGCTTTGGGGACTATTTATTGAATGCTGGGCCGAGTTTTGGTGAGAAGGAGGGCTATTTATTTAATGGGAATACTAATTATTTAATGTTGGGACAGTTTAAGACGAAATAGGTTTAATTATTAAATTTGAGTACTATTAACTTAATGTAAGGATATGTTGGGGGAAATAGGTTTATTTATTTCTTTTGAATGCTATTAATTAAAAGTATGGGCTGCTAGGGGGGAAATATGTCTACTTATTAAATGTGGGTGCTATTAATATTAATTTAATGTCAGGACTTGTTTTAGGTAGGGAGGCCTAATTATTAAATGTTAGTTATATTGATTTAATATTGCCTTGGTTGGGGGGAAGGAGGCCTAGAGCGATCACTCACTGCTAGACTTTCCATATTTCATGTACGTATCCTTTTTTCCAAACAGGGCCCCGACATTCCAGGATCCAATCAAGCACCTGAGCCTAAGACACAAGAAATAGCGGGTAGTGAAAGCCTCAAGGCAGGTAATATAGAGCGACACAGTCTGACAACTGTCCTGATTCTGGTGGGGCAGTTACAATTTTGTGTTCAGTCATGACTCTGTCCCTACTGTACTATTCATTAAGGGCAAGCTGCATGCACTACTGTGAATGCTCGCCCTTAATAAACATTACAGTGTGAAGCAGGACATACATCCCAAGTACCCAAAGTCCTGACTGAGTGGATCAGTCTCACAAAATTGGGACTGTGCCACCAAATTCAGGACAGTTGGCTACTATTTTCCGTGGGAAGGGAGTTGCACTGCCTAGCTCTGTCTCAAATGATAGTCAGCCCCTTACATGCATTCTGGAGGTGTGGCTTAGAAACTCCCTCTAGAAATCTGGCGTTTGCCCCTGAGGCCCCCCAAAAAATAGGTGTTTGGAATACCTTTAAGGTGGCATACTTCTTGAAATGCTCCTAAGTAGATGCACTTGTGCACCTAAGAAAGCATTGCCAGTCTGCAGATTACTGAATCACCCTTACAGCAAGTACAGGCTATGGAAGCTGAGCGATGAAATACCTGGTGTAGCAGGTGATTTGTGTGGCATGGCTGGCATCTTTCTCCACATCACACGGGATTGAAAGGGTAGAGGAAACAAGCTGGACGCTGTTCCCCAGATTGGTGTTGCCATCTCCATAATTAAACTGGTTGGCATCTGCAAAGCCTGAAGAGGGAGAAAAGTATAATAAAATTCAATCAGCTGGAGATATGAAACGCTGCATGTTCAAACATTACCCAACTAATGCCCTTGTCACAAGAGATCTCTAGATATCACTGGTCAGTAATGTAAGTGGAGATTGTTTATAAATGGAAAGCCTTACTCCCATAGGGGTGAATGAACCACTGTTCTTATCGGTCCTATATCTATATTATATTATTATATATGTTTTAGAAATACTAAAAAGTAGAGCATTCCATATATATATATATATATATTGTGTATCCAATGTAAGATAAACACCCACTGCTGGTTTATGTCAAGGCTCAAAACCTTTCATGTATTATAAGATGAGGATAGGAACTTAGGGGGGTGGGGATTCCGTTAATATATCTCTATATTCCTTTGAGGTCATAGTTTGCTATGTAATAGTTACTATCAGTTCTCTGGGAGGGCTTCCTGTGTGAGAGAAAAACCTCTCTGTAGTCTCACTATCTGCCAACTCATGTTTATCTCTGTGTCCACATTGTGCCTGTAAAGAAGAGATCTATCAGTGTATGGAGAAAGAGATGCTTTTATTTTCCCATAGTTGGACTAGCCCTGTCTACACACACACACACACGCGCGTGCACACACACATACACGCACGCATGCACACATACACACATGCACACACGTACACTCACACACACGCGCACACACACAGACACACGCGCGCGCACACACACACACGCAGAGCTAAACTGAGCAGTATTTTGGATAAAACAGGAAATGTTTTAATTAATAAAAGGGTTGGTTCTGAAGCAGTAGCAGGTCTGAATTTGATGGGACGTTTCTACATTTGCACAGTCCACCTACCCAAATTCTACCACCTCTCCACACACCTAGGGGTTAAATGTATCAAGCTGAGAGTTTTCCGTCTGGGGTTGAAAAACCAATCAGATTCTAGCTATCATTTATTTAGTACATGCAACAAAATGACAGCTAGAATCTGATTGGTTGCTATAGGCAACATCTCCACTTTTCAAACCCACCGGAAAACTCACAGCTTGATACATTTACCCCCTGGACATACTTCTAGCTTGCAAAGTGGTGAGAGAAGACGTGAATATTGATGTTACCATTGATATGTGAGCATGACAAACTAAACATCTTGGGCTGCACATAAGATAAGTTCATTAGATACTGATTTATTTATTTTTAATTGTCACTACTTTATTCCCAGGAAAATCCGACAATTATCTCAAGCATTTTTAAAATGTTTTTTTTTTTTTATTTTAGTCATCAACAATTGCGAAACATATTTGCAGGTTTTGTACATTCATTCCTGTGTCACAAAACTTAATGCTTATGAATTATGTCCAACTGTACACGACCCTCATATCTGTGCGGTCTCTCTCAAACCTGTCACCATCACCGTCAATTTCTCTTTTGCCTGTTTATATATTACTATGCTATTTAACTATTTATCTGGTTAATCTTTGTCTTTCTTTCCTTACTTTATTCATTTCCTATCTATTATTATTTTATAAAGTTTTCTCTATCAAGATTCCCTCCATGCTATTGCTCATATTTATTTTGTATTTCCCTCAAACCTCTCTCAATGTTTCTGATTTTTTTTTTCTTAATTTCCTGCCTCTCATTGCTTAGTTCTCAGCCTTCCATTTTGTTTTCAGCTGTTTTCCGAGCCTCTTAGGCAGCGCCGGTGCTAGAGTCCTGTGAAAATCGTCGCCTTCCCCCACAGGCACACTTTAAATATCGGCGCCCCCCTGCCGCAGGTACCCTGTCAATCAAAATCTGCGCTTCCCTCCCCTCGCCACGTCTTCTCCCCTCCACTCACAGACACTGTCGGGCCGTGATGATGATGTCACGCCCGACAGTCAGTGAGCGGAGGGGAGGAGACAGAGCAGAGAGGAGCAGCTTAATGCAGGTAAGATTCATAGCCCCTTCCCCCCTCCCCTCCACGTGGATTTCTCGGAAGCTGTGCGGCGGCCGCCGCACAGTTTTAAATGACAATAGCCAATGTTTTTTCATTTTGAGGCGCCCTGCAGAGCCCGGCGCCCTAGGCAATTGCCTAACCTTGCCTAATGGAGCGCCGGGCCTGCTCTTAGGTACCTGCCGCATTGTGCGGATCTGTTGGTAGCAGGAACCAGACCCTACTCCTCAGAACTCACATAAACGTCAGCTGATAAACAGCTGCGGCCAGGCCTCTGTTATTACTGCCAATACATGCCCAAACTGGATCTGTTCACAGACAGTAACAGTCACACCATATGCTATACTTGCCAACTCTCCCGGAATGTCCGGGAGACTCCCGAAATTCGGGTAGGTCTCCCGCACTCACGGGAGAGCAAGCAAGTATCCCGCATATGGCAACTTGCTCGTCAAAATGACGCGATTCACGGTGAATCACGTCATTTTGGCACCGCCGCCGCAACAAAAATGGCATTTTGTCGTGGGGGGTGGGGCCAAAATGACGCAATTGACCTGCCCGCCCCTCCCGCCATCCAACCACGTCCCCTCCCCGGGATCTCCCGGAATTAACTTTTAAAAGGTTGGCAAGTATGCCATATGCACTGATTATACTCAACCTCACACGAATGCTAAAATAATAAACATTGAATATTTTATTCTATATCCCTATTCTGTCATACTATGGGAGTTGTTCAGATTTTAAAGGGGACATTACTTAATTTGTAAGGCACTACACAATAATATGTAAATGTATATTACACAAATGAATCTATTATGTGATTTTTCATATTATAATTAAGTATCTCATTAGCAGAAAATAAAAGTGGGGCGAATACTTCATCATCATCATCATCATTTATTTATATAGCGCCACTAATTCCGCAGCGCTGTACAGAGAACTCATTCACATCAGTCCCTGCCCCATTGGAGCTTACAGTCTAAATTCCCTAACACAAACACTCACACACAGACAGACAGAGAGGGGGACAGACAGACAGAGAGGGGGACAGACAGACAGAGAGAGAGAGACTAGGGTCAATTTAGATAGCAGCCAATTAACCTACCAGTATGTTTTTGGAGTGTGGGAGGAAACCGGAGAACCCGGAGGAAACCCACGCAAACACAGGGAGAACATACAAACTCCTCACAGATAAGGTCATGGTCGGGAATCGAACTCATGACCCCAGTGCTGTGAGGCAGAAGTGCTAACCACTAGGCCACTTTATTGTAATTTAAGACCAGGTCACCGAAAATACCCATAATTTCTATCTAATATATTTAAATCTTTCCTTTTTTTTAATACCTACCTTGTCCTTTGATTGTAATTCTTGTTGCTCCATTCACACTGCCATATATTGGCATAATTTGAGAGACTATCACTTGTCCATCTGCAAAGTGAGACAAAGAGAACAGATTTTAGTGTGTTGGGAAGAGGGAGAGACAATGGTGGTTGAAAAAACAAACTGGTTTGACTTGTTTTACGTGTTGTCCTAAACTACTGTATTATGGTCTGAAGAAACCAAAATCAAAACTTTGTTTATTGAATAGTGTTAAAGATTATCTAAGGGGGTTGGAGATGTAATGGTAATGTGATATTGAAAGTCACCACGTTTCTTGTAAATCTGTTTAACATACTCTAGCAATGACGTCAGAAACATTTCCCGCATAGGGTTTCAAAAGGTTGAACAAACATCAGATTCCTGTTTTATTACCTATAACAATGTTCCCACAAAGCCAAGGTATTTTGGAAATACAATTATTAAATGGGTTCTCAACACAAAATGTAGTTTTCCATAAGGTAATGTACATAGGACAGGGGTATGAGTACTGTAGGACTTGTCATGGCGGTTACCAGTTTCTATGAGAGAATACAGCAATTAAACAACATTTTTTAGCCACTTCATGACTGGATGTGATTTCTATCCCTCCTTCGGGATCAGGCCACATTTCTTCTATTATTATACATAAGTTAATTACATATTTTTGGTTATTATAAGAGCTTCCTTTTTGTAGAGATGAATAAATAACGTTATAGGCATTATATAATGAAAATAACCATTACATAGGGAAAGCTGGGAAAAGTAAGACAGAAATGCCCATTACCTGGTTCTTTCCCTAGATAATGTTATGCAATTAGCGAGACTGACAATATTGACCCCACAATTTAATCAGGGAGTTCTCTCAATATTGAGATTCCACATAAGTGTTTATTATACAAAGTCCAGGGACAAATTATAGTATTTTAATTTTTGATTTTTAACTTTATGCAATGCTGTCACTGCCCATAGGTATAGTATACCAGCATACAATTTAACCGCATGCACAAATCCTGAAGGTGGAAGTAACTCTCCCGTGCTGCTCCCCTCCACAGGAACCTGGAACTCCCTTCCTCTCCCAGTCAGGCTCTCCACCACCCTCCAAGGCTTCAAACTCGCTCTCAAAACTGGAGATGCTCAGGCTCGGTTCACCGAGAACCAAACACACCCGAACTTAGCAGATCCGAGTACCGAGCCGAGCCGGCTCTGTACTTTCGCGTGTGAATTGAAAACTAGGCAAAACGTCATTGTTACGCCGTCGGATCCTACGAGCTTTGGATTCTATAAGTAAAGCCCTCCACAGCGATCCAGCGCCATTTCACAGTGGGACACAGAAGGGGTAGCACAGTTCTTGGCAGTCTCTAGTGAAGTTGGGCAGCTTCATACTTAGAATAGAAAGAGGAGGGGAGCAGTGTTCTTCAAAGTCTCCAGTGACATTCAGGAGAGCTCCATTGCTCCATTGCTAGTTGTCATTGTTGAAATACAAATACTAGGGCTGGCAGGCTTGGTCTTATAAATCTGCAGTCACATTATACTGTGTTATATAGGTAACATACAAAAAGGAGAGCTCCATTGCTAATTGCACCACTTTCCTTTTCTACCACTGCTGTGTGGCAATGTGTCCTAGATGTGCTAGGAACTGTTGTGTGTTTGAGTCAATGCTCTGTCGCTTAACATCCAGCCAGGTCGCTGCAGTCTTTGTTTAAAAGTGTATGAAAATAATATTGTGACCTGTGAGGTGGACAAAATTTACTGCAAATGACTTGAAATCAGTGTTATTGAGGTTAATAATAAAGTAGGGGGAAAAAGAAGCAAAAATATGTGATCTTAGCAACAAAATCGGCATCCAAAACTAAAACACGCAAGGGTGTTTCTCACACTGTCCTATTCCTACTTCTTCTGTGTCATCCTGTCTGTCTACCTCTCCCCCCTAGATTTTAAGATCTCATGAGCAGGGTTCTCTTCCCTTGTGTCCTCTTGTACTCATTACTTAAGCCACCAGCTCACCTGTGTCTTCCCTTCTATCCTCAACCAGTAGCTCTGATCTGTTTTAATGCGTCCAGACTCCTGTATACAGGCTCAGATTGTGTTCACGTTTCTCCCACCTCAAGACACACTAAGGGACTATTTCCACTGAGCACTTCATTCACTACTAGTTTGGCTATTTGTTTGCTGTATTATACTGTTGGTGCTGCAGACCTCTTGTGGCGCCTAATAAACAAACGATAGTAATAATAATGGGTGATAGGGGAGAATGGAAATTGGGAGGCTGAATATATTTGTGAAATTGTATGGTTGCTTTCCTTCTGTCTGACATTCACACCTTTTTGCATTAATGTGTAACACATAATGATTTAAACTGTTCTACTGAGATGGGGAGATAGTTAGGAAAGAAAATAAATTGCTTTTTATTAACTTTTTTTTCTTTTTTTTTTATTATTTCCAACTTTATTTATTAGTCTCTTTTATAGAGTCCAACTCCAAGGTTCCTTTGATATGTTGCTGTTCAGTGCAACTCTGCTAAATAGATTTGCTTGATTCAAGCTTCTAACTGTATATTTTACCAAATATTTAACTTACTGGTTTCACTCATTTTGCCAGTGGAATTCGGAATTAAATATTTCCAGCCTTACCAAAGTGTGATAATGTTTTTCCTACCCTTTTTCTCAATTTCAATAACAGGGTTCAGCTAGTTAACTTACATTAAAAGGCCTTTAACATCAATAATTCAAGTTAATAGACCGTACAAGGTATGACAGTACAGAACAATAAACGAGTAACACTAAGACTCCAAAAGTCCCAAGCATAGCTAGTACCAGTGAGGCTAGAACAGACGTAATAAGTAGTGAGCAGGGAAGAGGGCCCTGCTTGCAAGAGCTTACAATCTATAGGGAGGGCAAATAGACAGCAGACACAAGGGGGAGTTGGTGGAGAGGATCAGAGGAAGAGGAGCATGGTGAGAGAGGGTGAGGTAATCAAGCATAGGGAGGTGGTTCGACAGATAGCTGATAGCTTAGATGAATAGGGGAGTTTTCAGAGCCCATTTGCAGCTGCACAGATTAGGGGAGATTCTGATAGAACGAGGGAGGTCGTTCCAGTGGAGGGGGGCAGCCTGGGAGAAATCTTAGATTGGGGAGTGGGATGAGGGAATCAGAGTGGAGGTCATTGGCCGATCACAGGGAACAGGTTGGAGTGTGAATGAAGAGGAGGTTGGAGATATATGGGGCAGTGGAGTGGGAGAGGACCTTGTAGGTGAGAGTGAGAAGTTTGAAGAGGATTCTGTAAGGGAAGGGGAGCTGGTGTAGGGCTAGGCAGAGAGTGGAGGCAGAAGAAGAAGTGTGGAAAAGATAAGTCTAGTAGCAGCATTAAGTATAGAGTGAAGCGTAGCAAGATAGGAGCGGGGGCGGCCAGTGAGGAGAAGGTTACAGTACTCAAGATGGGAAATGATTAGTGCATGGATATTAGTTTTGGTGGCATCCTGAGATAGGAAGGGCAGGATGTGAGCAGTGTTATGTAGTTGGAAGCTGCAGGTTTGGGCAATAGTCATATATAGTGTATATTGTTTAAAAAAAAACATGATAATCCCTAAATTTTATGAAGTTTATATTTTTTAAAGGTATTGTATATTTATTTCATTTACACTGAAAAACACAGATTTTTTTTCATGTGATGAGAACAAAAGGGGTATAATAAACATCATCATCATCAACAACATTTATTTATATAGCGCCAGCAAATTCCACAGCACTTTACTATTGGAAACAAACATTAATAAGACAATACTGGGTAATACATACAGACAGAGGTAAGAGAACCCTGCTCGCAAGCTTACAATCTATAGGACAATGGGAGTTTGAAACACAAGGGCATGTGCTACATTATATTGCACAATGGACCAGCTAGAATGCAAAGGTAAAAGTATTGAGTGGGCTGTGTGTGTAGCAGTTTTGGTCAGAGGGTTGTTGTCTTGTGTTAGCTGTGTAGAGGGTGGTAATAGGGTAACCTAGGGAGATTAAGATGCTGGTTAAGGAATATCATAAGCTTGTCTGAAGAGGTGGGTTTTCAGAGAACGCTTGAAGGTAAACTTCCCCCAAAATTAAACAGTGTGAACCAGAAACCCAACTTATAACCACAAGTTTTCCTATTGAACACTGCAGTGATGACATCACAACTTTATACAGTTATTATCATCACCAGTATATTATGAAAACATAACCAATGGATTTTCACGGCATTAAAGTTTTCTAAGGAAATACTAATTGCAATAACTTACATGTGAGGTGTATAGAGGTAATAAGAAAGAGCGGCGCAGCCAGATTCATGGTACTGGCAGTCAGTGCCGGGCACCCGCCGCGGGCTGCAGGGGAAAAACATGATACCGTCAGTTACAATCAACAAGTAAAGAAAGTACAAGTGTCAGGATTAATACACATATAGATTCCATGTACAAAACTGACATTCATAGAGGTACCCAGCGTTCTGCAGAATTGAAAAAATTATACAGAGCCTGTGAATACCTTACAGTGAGTTTATTAATATACCCAACCCTTTCTGTAGTACCTATTCCAGGATATATTCAACGATTATCCCTGTCTAAGTGCAATTTGGATAATAACTGGATTAATTAAGAGTTATCTATTAGATTATATAAAAGGATATTGATGTTCTTGTAAAGTAGGTTAAATGCAAACTAGTAAAAACATTTTATGTCTGTGAAGCTGCTATACAAACACTATTCTACATAGTCACAATTCATTTAGGCTACTCAAAAGACTATGGGGTATAATTACTAAACTGCAGGTTTGAAAAAGTGGAGATGTTGCCTATAGCAACCCATCAGATTCTAGCTGTCATTTTGTTGAATGTGCTAAATAAATGGTAACTAGTATCTGGTTGGTTGCTATAGGCAACAGCTCCACTTTTTCAAACCCACAGTTTAGTAAATATACCCCTATGTCTACCACACTAAAATATTAATTTCACACCAGTTGTAAATGGTGTCCTTTCTACATTATGAGGACACACATATATGGCACTTAATTTGTTGATTTTGTTATTTCACCAAACTCTTTTTTTATTTAGCCATTAATCTAAAGATTTAAAGAGAGACATTTAATAGCCAGATTTTAAACATTTTTATATAGTGCCCCAAATAGATACAGAATAGCAGCAAAACAATGTGTATCCTGGAAACGCAAATTCAAGTTCAATGCTGTCAGTTGACATTGTTTTTAAATGTTTCTTAAAGTGCTTTATTTGTCTAAGTGACCTATGAATATATAGTATCTACCCTAATATATACATATTGTAGCACAAGCATAATTTGCAGCGATTGATAGAACACGAAAAAAAAATAAAAAAAAATTAGTATTTAGTATAGGATATTAATCTACAAGTAAAATCTTATGTAATCACACCAATACTGTAGATTTATGTTCTATTTAAATATACAATTTCTGCATTTCATACTGTTCTCCCCAACAAAAGTATAGCAGTATAGTACAATACGTTAACTCTTCTATTTGTTGTGTTGTGTATTCATCCCTCCTTCCTACTATACCTTTACTGTTGTTTGCTACTTTTTTATGTTGATTGATGTCACAAAATGTAACCTTCAGGTCTCCAGCTTTGTAGATTCTGAATATTGGATACTTTTAAAAGCCATTGCCCAAAAAAGTTTGTTATAGGCAAATAATATTGCACAAACAATATGAATAAAGCTTGTTTATCTGTAAACCAGTGAATATTCCAGTTTTTCTGGTCTCAAATAAATTCAGTGAATTCATTAACAAAATCCACTGTAATCCAGGAATGCTTTTAAAATATGTTCAATCGGTTATTTCTTGCTAAATGATATTTCATAAATTCTCATCCTCAGGACAGACACAAAGTTGAAGCAGATTCTTTCATGGGACTTGTGAGAAGTTCTCCTGTATGTTACCAGAATTTTGTTTAACAGCAATTATTACAGTTCACTGGGTCATATTAACATTGCTGAACACACCCTCTAGTGGTGGAAACAATGTATTATGCAGAAATTCATCTCAGTGTATGACTAGCAGGAAAAAATAAATGTGTATATCCCTTTAATACCAGCAGATGAGAGTGAAGAGTGCCACAAAAAGTTGTTCTATTTTTATGCAATGTTTAGGAAAAATTCACAATGTTCAAATATATGAGTGAGCCCTAAAACTGAAAACTGTCAAACCGATGACACTGTCCCAAAAAAAAGTGAGATCATGTATACTTGTGTTTGTAGAGAAGTATATGTACAGGATGGTGTCCATAAAAGTCAAGAATTAGCATACACATATACTACTAAGTGCCGGGATAGCTAAAATGTGATTTTCAGTAACCAGAAGTGAGTATAATGCAGTATAAAAGCTTAATTTAAGTGGGGGGCTCAATATAGAGAACTTGGTTCCAGGCTGGCTTCCTCTATTATCTAAACCTCACAGTTTTGTTTTGGTTTTTTTTGTTTTTTTTATTGATTTGTAGTGCTTGGGTGTTCTTGTGGGCGGGGCGACTGATGTCAGTTAGTTGGCCGGTGACTAGGCAGCTGAACGGTGTCTAGCTAGAGCGAAGGTCGCCTGGTATTATCCTGACAAAAGTCTGCTGTGCTATTTGTAACGTACACAATAAAAAGCATTGTTTTTCCAAAAATAAGTTGTTTTTGTTTGGCATCAGCCGGGTGTCAGGATCACGTGTGTTTATTGTAAGTGATCCAGAATGGATATTAAAAAAATAGAATTATTTCAACTAACAATCAAGCATGGAAAAGTATGTGGAATGGGGGCACAAGGTTTGAGCACCATCCTAGATCCATGGTATTATTAAGTCACCACTGGGTACCATTGGGGCTTATTGTACAATCTTTATTTAAATCTTTTATGAGAACAAATTAAAAGTACAACAAAGAAATTAATTTGAACAAGCAAGTAATCCGGGGCGGACGGATACTTGATTACCTTGAGTCTTGGTAACCAGACTTTGCTATAAACAAAAGATCTAACTAGCTTGAGGCACATAGCTGACCTGTGCCTGTAATCAACACAGCAACAAGCGTCACATAACGTTATCCAACTGACAATAAACATTGAGATTCTTTCATTAATTTTATTTTTCCCTTCTTAGCAAATATAACAAATGACTATATTACCATAACCAGATTTAAGCAACAAAAGGAAAGAAGAGGGGCTGGATAATTTGGTGCACAAGATAGTCTAGCGATATTTAGAATTATTCCCTTGTAATCCCTGATAACAAAAAAGTTAAAATATATATTTTATTAGTAACAATGTTATAATGTAAATATATAAAAGCAGCAAAATTTGTGAGTGTAAAGTGAATGGGGACAGGGGTGATTTGCTGTCTTTCTACTATACATATATAGTAGGAAGACAGCAAATCACACCTGTCCCCATTCTGATTTAGAGCCCCATTGAATAAGCACAATAGCTGTGACGATTGAAGCAGGCTCAGATTCTATTAGAGTAGACGGAGTTCTACATGTCTTACTATTAACAGGCACTTATGATTTGACAGCTACTGATAGTGTTCGCTGTGCTTATTGAAGCCAGTAATTGTTTCAGATATAAAATCTTTTGCCTAATCGCAGAAAATATTATTCCTACCAGTGATGAATAAGATTATCTGGCATTGGGGATACTATCTCATCCTGCTTCCTTCATACAATTTAAGGATAATTTGCAGTCACACACAGTATTTTAAAATCACTTTATTTTCACTTTACACTCACAAATTTCGCTGCTTTTATTTATTTACATTTTAACATTGTTACTGCTAAAAGATACTTTTTAACTTTATTGTTTCAGGGATTACAAGGGAATAATTCTAAATATAGCTAGACTTTCTTGTGCACCAATTTACCCAGCCCCTTTTATTTCTTTTTGTTGCTTAAATCCTGAATTTTGGTTGGTGGTTGCAGCTCTATAAATATCTACAATATAATACGTTATATTTACTATATTGAGTTTATAGTCTACTGAATTTATCACTAGTGTGACCTATTCTATACGTTTACTGTATATTACAATATCCAGATGACTTATGGAGATGCTGGTAAAACATGTAGACTTTAATGCATAATTATTATGGGGACTTTAAAAACAAAAACAATGACGATCTATGATGAGCATATTTAAAATTATTTATTGTCTATGTAACAGGATAAAGTTAGCACCTTTAGCACAAATATGTGCAGAGAAACACCTGAAAACTGCTGGATATTACTAAGTAAAGACAGATTTAAGCAATCTGTGACTTTTTATCTGCTGTGGAACTACAAGTCCCAACCAATCTGGGCAGCCTCAGAGGATAGTTACCCAGATACTGCCTACTTCTGGTTTATTCAGTAATACCCCAGGACTGGTATGTCTGCTCAGCCTTATAGTTCCACAAGACTGGGGAGCCACAGTCTATGGCTACATGTCATTTCTTTAACACTTAGCTTTAATGTCTACTAAACATATTTTTATCAAACATAATAGACGATCTGATGATATGGGAGTATTGTTCATCTTCATCTATTTATAAATAGATGTGCAATTAAAGAGTTTAACCGTAGCGATAAAAGTACAATTAAAACTTTGCCATAACTTGTGTATAGTATAGAGATGTTTAGAAGAAACCTCAACAAATGATAAATTAACTTAACTTGTTACATTTCAATATGTTAAACCTTTCAAAATAATTCAACTAGAGATTCCAGAAGAATCTAAATGAACTAATTTAGCTTTTGTATGTATGTATTTATATAATGCACAGCAAAAGTATACTGTGAATAATTGCAGATAATCTATCCATCTATCATCATCATCAATTTTGTTAGCAGCCAATTAACCTACCAGTATGTTTTTGGAGTGTGGGAGGAAACCAGAGCACCTGGAGGAAACCCATGCAAACACGGGGAGAACATACAAACTCCTCACAGATAAGGCCATGGTTGGGAATTGAACTCATGACCCCAGTGCTGTAAGGCAGATGTGCTAACCACTACGCCACCGTGCTGCCCTTAGCTATCTATCTATCTATCTATCTATCTATCTATCTATCTATCTATCTATCTATCTCTTATCTATCTATCTATCCGTCTATCTATCTATCTATCTATCTATCTATCTATCTATCTATCTATCTATCTCTTATCTATCTATCCGTCTATCTATCTATCTATCTAATATGTATCTCTTATCTATCTATTGCATATTATGTGTGTATGTATCTATCTATCTATCTATCTATCTATCTATCTATCTATCTATCTATCTATCTCTCATATCTATCTATCTATCTATCTATCTATCTATCTATCTATCTATCTGTATATCTATCTTTCTATCTATCTATCTATATGTCCATTTTACAGCTCTTAGAATCATTTTCTCTATTTATGTTTTTTTGGGGGGGACCACGTGCTCCCCGAAATGCAGCCATAAAGAAGTATATACTACAGTTCCTAATTTACTATGCCAATAGAACATATTCCATTCCATTATGGGCTAATAAAGATAGTTTCATATTTCTCAGGATAAACAAAGAGTAATCCCCATTTTTCGCCCATTTTTTAGAATGAGACAATACAAGTTACTCTCTTTTTGATTGTAAGCTTTTTGGGCGCAAGTCACACTGTGCTATGTTTGTATTTGTTACTTTGACATCATCCTTTTTCGCACACAGAACTGATTAATTTGCTGCCTGTATATTAATAATAATAATAATAATAATAATATTAGCTGCCTCTCATTATTGTAATCCACTTACCTGGCCGTGAAAAGTGGATGGGAGTCAAACTTTGAGGTCGGTGAAGATGACAAGTTGTAGACTTGCTCTGTTGACAAACTGCTTCACTTTGTCACTTTTCTGTCTGCATTTATATATGAACTCTCCGTGGCAACTAGCAGACACAGTGACCGCTACATGTCACTTGAGGAATTTGTCATTGACTTATGACGCTGAGGATTTTCAGAAACTTATAATTATCTTTCATGCATCAGCTTGTCTACCTTACTAGACAATGATCACTGAAACAGGAAATATTAAAATTTAGCAATGAACCTTCCCAGCTAAATCCAGCATTTTAAAAAGTCCTTATTTAGAACATTATTACAATTGAAGCTCATTTAACATGTGCTGTGCATTCTACTGTAGAGGAAGTTGTCTATCTCTAATGGAAACCATGAAAGATATGATAGAAACATAGAATTTGACAGCAGTTAGGAACCGCTTGGCCCATCTAGTCTGCCCGTTTTTAACCTATGGTAACCTCCAACCTTATTTGATCCTTATTTCTTTCTAAGGATATGCATATGTCTATCCCAAGCATGTTTAAATTGCTCTACTGTATTAGCCTCTACCACCTCTGATGGGAGGCTATTCTACTTATCCACTACACTTTCTGTGAAGTATTGTTTCCTCACATTTCCTCTGAACCTACTTCCCCCCAGTGTCAGTGCATGTCCTCATGTTCTAATACGTCTCTTCCAATGTATAATGTTTCCCTCCTGTACCTTGTTAAGACCCTCGATATGTTAGAAAGTTTCTATCATGTCCCCTTGTTCCTTTCTCCAAACTAAACATATTATTAAGATCGTTTTGTCTTTCCGGGTAAGGTTTGTGCTGTAGGCCATGCACTATTTTAGTTGCCCTTCTTTGTACAGTCTCTAATGTACGTATATCCTTCTGGAGATACGGCCTCCAGAAATGAACACAGTATTCTAGATGAGGCCGTACCAATGACCTATACAGTGGTATTATTACTTCTTTCTTTCTGTTACTGATTCATCTCCCTGATATACTTTTAATTTTATTATTTAAAAATATTATCCCAGTACATGGGGTACACATAGCAAATAGAAAGATAAGCTGGAATACTATTATTTGTGTTATGTTTATAAATAGTAGCATTTATGCAATTACAACCAATCACAAAGTTTGAAATGATTCAATATTCCTACTTCCATGCATGGTTAGATTTACATAACTTGAGCCTATATGTATACAACCTTAGGCAGCCTAAATCCTGCTCTATGTACAAGCCATAAACTTTTACACAGAACATTGTGGGCAGCACGATGACTCAGTGGTTAGCACTTCTGCCTTACAGCACTGGGGTCATGAGTTCAATTCCTGACCATGGCCTTATCTGTGAGGCGTTTGTATGTTATCCACATGTTTGCGTGGGTTTCCTCCAGGTGCTCCAGTTTCCTCCCACACTCCAAAAACATACTGCTAGGTTAATTGGCTGCTAACAAATTGACCCTAGTCTGTGTGTGTGTCTGTGTGTGTGTGTATGTGTTAGGGAATTTAGACTGTAAGCTCCAATGGGGCAGGGACTCATGTGAGTGTGTTCTCTGTACAGCGCTGCTGAATTAGTGGCACTATATAAATAGATGATGATGATGATGATTTGGTGACTTCACCAGCTCTGTCATCAGGACCATTTTTTTAAAAAAAGGAACCACCAGGGCAGTGGGCCCACCATTAGGCTACCTTCAAAAGGAGCCTCGATAGAACACCCATTGTGTCCCAGCTAGACAGGAAACCCCATGCTTTAAAGAGGGGAAGCTTTACCTTGGTGATCCAAAAATCTTGGTCCATTTAGGGCATGTGGAAAAATATGACAATAAGTGTGAGTTGAAAGCAACTGTGGTCACCAATAACGGTCCTCACAAACTCAAAAGATCATCAACAAGCAAAGTGGAAAATTGGGTCAGAAATTGACCTCCAATGGCCTGCGTGTCGAGAAATTGAGTCAATTGCTTTAATGGGCTGCAATATTCCAGATTATGCAGTCACCTTAAGACATTAGTGGGCTCAGATCAATGATAGCGGGTCCCAATATTATTCATTTTAGGATTAGGTTTCAAAATTGGTCAGATTTAGGACTTAGGCCAGGTTTGGCTAACCTGTGGCACTCCAGGTGTTGTGAAACTACAAGCCCCAGCATGCTTTACCAATATATAGCAGCTTATTGATGGAAGAGTATCCTGGGACTTGTAGTTTCACAACACCTGGAGTGCCACAGGTTAGCCAAGCCTGACTTAGGCTTATATTGTGCATTTGCTTTTCACATATGTTTTCACGAGTGTTGGAAAAGGCTAGCACGACACCAGTGGTTAACTGGGATAAGAGAGATTCTGCCTCAACCTTTCCTCCTCTGGGTGAGTTGTATTATCTAACTTTTGCCAGAGCTTCAGACACTTAGAGGGGTGGAATGGGGCAGGTACTGGGTGGGCAGACATAGACATATGTGTGTTAACGTTCCTTATGTACTATGCTGAAAGTAAAGTAGCCGCAGATAGGACTAGGTGGCGCATCTGTTGCGACTTCTCTCCCGATAGTGCAAGATTAATGCTGATGGGGATGATGTGTACAAAGGAAAAAAACTGGGGCTTGTCCCTTACACCCTCCCCCCCCCCCCCCAAAAAAAAATAAATAAAAAAAACCACATAACCAGACCTAGTGCCTAGTCTGGTACTGGCAAAATCAGGGGAGTTGGGGTGCAACAAAAATGCGGGCCCCTTTCCCCTAGGTTTAACCAGCCCAATGTTGAATAGCATAAAGGCTATTCCCACACCCCAGTGTGGGTCAACATGTAAAAAAAATATAGTTAATTGACCAATTTGTCTATGATGCACTACAGATCCCAGCATACCCATGCCGCCATTAAATGTCTGGGCTAAAGTAGTACTAAAAGTAGACTAAAACATTTTTATTGTAAAAAAACAAAAAGGAGTAAAGATTCCCCCCCAAAAAAATGTAACACGTCTTTTTGTAGAACAGACAACAAACATTTGAAACTTGCTCTTAAAATACACACATCTAAAAGTAAAATAGGCAGAGTTTTATAAAAAGCTGAATAACGAAAATGATATAGAAGTTAAACCTTTAAATGTGATAGACACAGAGGCTGTGTCCAAACTTGGTATGATTACAAACCGATCAATGTACACGGCACGGTAGGAATAGCAACAAAAAGCACACAGCACGATACTGGAAATCTGAGCATGTTCCGTAAAGAAATAACTAACAATATCAGTTACACCGGTATCTAAGAACGCTTAATAGGACAATACATCTTCGCTGACAAAAGCTATGGGGATGGTACAGGCCGATAATAGGTGTAGAAAGTGAATAAAACACTAAGTATTATATTCCTTTTCATTATTGTGATCCCTACATTCCAACTTAAACTCAGCTGCTAACACTAGCAGGCCGCATGTAGTCTAATGGCGATTCATCAGCTTCAAATTACTGTATTTTTACTTCATATTAAACTCACATTTTGCAAAAGTTAAGACAGGAAATTTAAAGTGGAAATTAATATACATTGCTGTTTCCTTTAACCTTCCCCTCCGCTTCTTTACTTACCATACTTGATCTTCTTTCTTCTATTTCTTCTGTCTTCTCTTCTATCTTCTTACCAATGCGGCGGCGCCTGGGACCCAGCATCCTCCTCTCTCCTGCCGCTTCTCACTGAATATGTCGGGCATGATGGCACCCCTGTGACAGCGTCTCGGCACCCATGGGAGCCGCGGCGCACACTTTGGGAACCGCTGACCTAACCTATCTCTCCACAAACAATGGGGGTTATTTTATCTAAGCACTCGGCATCAGGTGGTACCAGACAAAGCTCAGTTTGGGGCTGTTTCATACACCTGTTGTTTACAAAGAGGACACTTAAACCTAACAATACAACCTATTAATACATAAACCTTAGCAATATTTGTTGTCTTCTCCTATCTTTACATTCCAAGCTGGCTCCAGAATGTCATCTTAAAGCTATTGAACATTTTGTGTAACTCATCAGCTAAACACTTAAAAGGTTTTGAACAAAAACTACTTAGCCATTGTCTTCACCTCGGTCTCACATACTTCTCTTTTGTACTCTTGGTTCCCCTTGTTGACAAGTACTGTAGCTTAGCATCGTACTACAGTTTTCTGAACATAGAAAATGTTTGTTTAGTTCCTAACAAAAGTCTCATCTATCTCAACTGCACAATTTGCTTTTAAGATGTACTAATGAAAACAAAAACTAAAGTGTGTGTACTGTGCAATAATCAGGAGTTTCAAACAAAAACGCTACATGTTAGAGGACCCCACCATCCCCAGAAACAGCACTTCGGAGATCTAAATTCTCTAGCTGCCATCAATGTTCATGTGTTTGTGAACTTTTTAAAAGTCATTTAATCATCATCATTTGTTGATATAGTGGCACCGATTCCTCAGCGCTGTACAGAGAATATTTGTCATTCACACAAACACAGGTGTGAACTTTTGTCAGCAGCCAATTAACTTACCTTTATAATTTTGGAGTGTGGGAGGAAACCGGAGCACCTGGAGGAAACCCACGGAAACACGGGGAGAACATACAAACGCCACACAGATAAGGCCATGGTTGGGAATTGAACTCATGACCCCAGTGCTTGGAGGCAGAAGTGCTAACCACTGAGCCACCGTGCTGCCTATTTAATATTTTCTTTCTTTGTTCGGTCTCAATTGTAGGTGGTGAGATTCATCTGTTCCTAGGAGAGTGCTGGGTCATCTACAAAAGTGGTCCTAGGACTCTCTTAAAAACTCCTGGCTGTGGCCATATTAAAGTGGGGATAACAATCAAAAATTAGTTGCAGATGATTATAAAAGTGTAGATAAAAATTCAGTAGGGAAAAGGAGTTTCGCATTCTGAAAGTAGATGCAAAAATTTGGCTGCAAAAAACGTACTTGTGAATGTTTCGTCAAACATATGTTGAGATACATACAACTCAAAAATAGCAGTATGCAAATGAATGTACTTATGCCCCACAATCAGTGGTCAAAGTGGAAATTTAGAAGTGGCCGTATGGAAAATGTAATAGGAATGTAAGTGAATGAAATTGATAGTTTTACAATGATGACAGTAGAGGTGGCAGTATGACATACCACCATATGCACCCCCACAGACCACTGCCCACAATAGTGTAGAGGTGCAACTAGACAGTGTAGGTAATAAACAGGAAAGTGTCATTACCCTATTCATATACAATATTAAAGTGCCATATATACAAAAGAGACTTGTGTCTTGACTGTGTTATTAATAAACGTGAAGCCATATTTTCCATATACAATTAAATTAAATACAGAACACCTGCACATCTGATGGTTACCGCTTCAAAACTCTAATGGAAACCTTCTTGAATGCAGTAGTGCAAATGGAAAAGAGAAATAAGAAATCAAAGTAGATGGCCGCAACTTGAAATAATATAGCTGTGATGCTAATGAATTAAAGTACCTGAAACTTAAATATGTAAATATCCAATCAGAAGCGACTAGATAGTGCTGGTGTATCTTTACACCAAGTCTCCGGTACTAGCAAAAGATACGCCACCTAAGAAACATAACTGGGAGGGGTCTAAATTGCAATAGGTTTCATATGCAGGGGGCATTGTATATTTATGCATGTGTACGTAACCTTAATGTACTCAACTAACTCTTGCCCAACTATGTTCCGCATCTTGTGATGATGCGCATTAAAAATAACTCATCAGGCTATGGAATGCCTGCGGGTCTTTCAATGTTTTGTTTATAAAATTTCATTGACTATCTTTGTCAATTTATACAAATATACATAGACACAATGGGCCTGATTCATTAAAGAAAGTAAGGCAAAAATAGGAGTAAATGTTGTCCGGGACAAACCATGTTACAATGCAAGGGGTGCAAATTAATTTATTATTTTGCACATAAGATAAAAACTGGCTGTTTTTCATGTAGAACACAAATACTTGATAGCTTCATTTTTACAATGAAATGTAAAGTTGATCTAGGACATGCCCTACCCCAACTATAAATCTTCCATATTTTAAATTAACCCCCCTCCGCCAAGCAACATGGTTTTGCCCAGGTGCAAAGTTACTCCTTTTTTTAGCTTTACTTTCCTTAATGAATCAGACCCAATATATTTTTGTCATGATTTATCTCTTTATTCATTATAGTCATGCTATAGGGAAGTAGTAATGCCATTACACAGTTTAACTACTTATTAATTCCATATTAATCCCAACACTACAACACTGGTTTGTCAGTTGGTAATGCTCAACAGTGATAAGTCGGTAATAACCGTAATATCTGCCCCATTAATAGCATGAGGTCACTGGCAGCAGCAGCAACAGAATTCTCTTAATTTGCCTCCTCGTCAAACCACCTGAAATGTCAGAGTAGAAGTAAACATTCCTCAAACTTTCTTGTTACTGTCACAAATACACACCCTGGAGACATATAATAGATGTTTCCCAAAGCTAATACAAAGGCCCAGGGCCGGATTTACCACTAGGCAACCTAGGCAATTGCCTAGGGCCCAGCGGTCCCCAGAGGGCCCTCCCAGGGCCGGCGGTGAGACCAACCTTTAAAAATGGGCCGCTAATTATGGGCCAGTGCTATGTGCTTGCCCCCCTGGGCTAAATTCTGCCAGCCAGCCCCTGAATAGGGGTATATGTTATGCTAAAAACTATAGTGCTATGGATTTTTTCAGAGAGGGGGCCCCAAACCAGTATCTTGCCTAGGGCCCATGAGGTCTAAATCTGGCTCTGCAAAGGCCCTAATTAAACTAATTAAATTCATTGGCAATTCTCTGCATTAACAGAGCCATTGTTACAGTGAAGCAGAAATACTACAATAGATCTGACAAGCTGCTTATACAAGTTCAGGACACATCTTGAATCTGCTATCTAAAACAAATCTGTAGGTAAATGAAAGCAACCTCCCTAAAAGAGCAGATATTTTGCTGATGTCCATGTGGACCTCTGCCTTCCTAAAACCTTTACATTTACCCAGGATCGACCAACAGAAGTACTAGGGGCTATTAAAACACTTTCCATTGTCAAACCCCAATGGTTTCGCTAATTTCTTTTACAAACCTTTAAATAATGAACCCACCCCTCACTTTGTAGAAATATGTAATCTGGGGTCTTCCAGTTTGGTTTTAGCAATTCCTTCCCCTTCATTAAAAAGATATTAATTAACTCTCTGTTAACCCTTCTGCTCCATTTTTAGGTAAAATAGTCGGTCTGCTCTAAAAATAGGGTAGGTGTTGTCCATGTATGTTAGTTAGTACATAGAGCACCCATGGCAAAACTACACTGATTGGCTGGGTGGAAATGTTACACCTGACCAAAATTAGTTTAAAACTATACATTGGCCACACTCTGCATAATGCTCACATCAGTGTAGTACTGATTACACACATTGCAATGTGTGTAGTGAAAGTGTTTAAACTCTTTTCAGAATAATGATCTCTAATATGTGAAATGAAGTATAATATCATGGTTGTAAGTGGATGTCCTGGTTCATTTTCATATTGAGAAACTATTAACAACATATGTCCCCTCTGAGTAATGGAACTACTGATCACAGGGGCATCAGAGGGGGCACAGGGGCTTCTGAGGGGGCAGTTTGTACCACGTCACCACACATGTTGCTATGTACCAAACATCACAGAACAGAAGATGAAGAGTAGATATCAGTCCCAGCAGTCTTAGACAACACTGAGCAGTCACTGATTGCTAGACTTCCCAATTAGAATCCTTAACAGAGCCCAGCTGGGCACGGCCTTAGGCTACAGATGACATAACACCCCTCTCAGGTGTTACCACTAACTTCCAGTACGGATGACACATGCGGGGAATCACCAACCAGCCAGTATAAAAAACTGCTCAGTGTACTCCTCAGTGCCTGAGTATCAGTTGTGGCAAACATTGATACTCCTGCTCCATCACTATACTAGGAAGTTGTTTCTTCACCTCCTGTATCCATTCTTCCCAACAGTAGCACATCCATACCAGCATTTCCACCTGTGAAGTCCATATCCTCTTGCAGGGTTCCCTCTTGAAGTCCGGTGGGGGTCTTAGATTCCATGCCAGTGTATTTGTTTGTGGAAATCCCGCCTGCTAGTTATTGCCATCTGTGTGTGTACTCTGCTAGCTTGTTGTCTGTCTCTATTCTACAGGGTCACTGTGATATAGTCTGTTGAATCCATTTGTTTATTGCACGCTACATGTTGTTCAAACAGTGCCTACACATCCGTGAATTTTATTGCACACTACACGCCGTTCAAACTGTGCCAACCCATCCGTGTACCTTCTTGCATGCTACACCCTGTTCAAACAGTGTCAACACAACTGTATACCTCAGTACGCACAACACACTGCCCAGGCATTGCATACAAACTCTGTGTACTCTGTTGCACAATACCAAACCCCCACACTTCGTGTACTGACCTGTACTCTCAGCATTTTGTCTACAGTGTGAAGCATCTCCGTGTATTCCAGTGGGACATCTTCCAGTGTGTTCTTCCATAGAAACAATTCCCAACTTTTCACAGTAGAATTGTAAGAGGCCACTGCTAAGTAATTTCTTGCCCCAAACATTTCAATCACAAAATTTGACAGATGTTTTAGCATAGAATAATCCAGAAAGAGTGCCAGAGTGGCTCCATACACATTTCTTGATCCTTCCTGATTGGCTTTTTTAAGTTCCATGAACTGTGATTGGACAGATTCTCCAGGAGTCATAAATTATTATGTACAGTTTGTGCAAATCTGGAGTGATTGGTGAATTAATCTTTTGACTTATTGAAATTCAGCCAAACTCCAGAAAAAACAATTGATCCAATTATCTATTGTCCGCCAAACTTCCACTTTCATCTGGTTCATCATAGATTGCAAAGTACAGACTTTTGCCACTACAAGTGCTAATGTGCATGCTGACACTTGTAGTGCCAAAAGTCTGTCTTTTTAATGGTTTCCCCATCATGAAATTTAAAGTGTTGACATATCATACAAATATATATGTTGGACCAATGCTGATGAAATAATAAGCCACAGAATTTTTTTTAAAAAAACCCTTACATTTATTCTATAAAAATCGCAGCTTTATACATTTACCCTTTTGTGTGATTCGCTAATGTTTTGCAAAAAGTAACATGTACAGTTGCCCATAGCAACCAATCCGTTATTAACTTTGACTGAATATGTGGAATTTAGTTTGTAAAAAGGGATATCTTTGTTCACATTAGCAAAAACTTGATGATCTGAGACATTTCTAAATGGTGCAGCCAATAACCTCTGGTCCGCTCCCAGTACAAAATATTAGCTGGGGCACTCCTTAAATTCTACCACCACTGATAGGCCCCACCACACACAAACACCATACACACCACACCAACTATGTCCGTGGATGGTTGACCCAAGCTTCCTGCTACTCTGGGGGTTCTCTGAAATGTCTCTTGTCACTACGCAGTCAAGCTTGTCCTGCCCTTATGTCTTTTCTCTTCCCCCTCATTCCTGCCCTACACCCATGTACCAGGGTTGTAGATTGACCTCCGGCTGCTTAGTGACTTTTACCCGTATTGATCTTTTGTGTTTATATTGTCATGCATTCAGTGCATCGCTGTAGCCGATGGTATTTAGTATTGTATTAGTGGTGGCATATTTACCTTATTGTACACTGATCCAAAAAACCCTTTTTTCCCTTCTCATGTAGCTACCAGCAGATACCTGCATGAATTATGTTTGTCAGAAAGTTATGCAAATCATTGTGTTTCCCTCTGTGAACTACAGCACGAATACTGTACACAAAACATTCACAGGATTCTTTTGCATTATGCACGTGTATTAATTTAAATATTGCATTTGTTAAAAAAAAAAAATAGGGAAGGGGCAATCCTACTGTATTTTCCCTTAAGGTTTTGCAAATAAATATTTTTTAAAGCCACACTAATCAAATTTTTGATTTTTCTCATATGGTATATTTGTCATGGAGCTTAATAACAGCTAATTCAGCTTCAATTCTGTAGACCTTGCCTTTTGTCTGTTAATGTTCTTAAAGAATGTTTTCAGATTGACCTTGCTGTGTTTGACAATAAGCCTGATTAATGACTAAAGCTGGGTACACACTACAGAAATTTCAACCAACTTTTTATGCCGAGCGATTTTACATGCGATCTATGGTCCGATCGCTCGGTCCATGGACTGCATACACACTAGCCTTGTTTAGGACGATAAAGGGAAGAGCGGACGTCCCTTTAGCGACTTTTTACAGCCATCTTGTCGTGAGCAATAATTTTAATTTCGTACACACTGAAGCATCATTTGCGGGGGATGTAACAATATACCAAAGACATTAGCCTAAAGGGGCAGAGCTTTCACTATAGTTAACACCCAAAGCTTCATAAAAGAGAAGGCAACACTGTCTCTTCATTCATTCATATAAAACAGAAGTTTAGTAATAGTAACATACATACAATTTAGAAAAACATTAAACTGCTAAAGTGCAATGCAATGAATATTCCCTAATAATAAAATCCCTTCGTATGTAATGGAATGCTCCAATCTCTGCGTGCATCATCGCTGATTGGTCCACAGCAGAAACGAACGCACATGTTTGAGTGTATAAAAGGACAGAGGAACCTGTTTGGCGCAGAGGAGCGTGAGAAGATGGCAAGTGAGCAAGTGGCAGTGGGGGTTGCGGGTGAGGAGAAGATGTCAGTGGGGGTTGCGGGTGAGGAGAAGGTGTCAGTGGGGGTTGCAGCTATGGAGACGGAGACTGAGTCAGAGATGGTGCTGGAAGGGCCAAAAAATGTTGGAAAAGTTAAGGTGGGGGATGGAGATTCTCAAGAAGAGCAAAGAGCAAATCCAATGAGCCCAAGAGAGGAGGAGATGATGGTCAAAGTACTGGACCAGGATGACAATGACATTAAAAAAGGTCAGTAGCACATGTAGTCTACCTGCTTGAAGGACTTATTTCATTCTAGTGTCACATAAAGCAATGTAAATGCCTAATTTGTAAACTAATACACCCAACACATTATTTAGAAATGTCAGAATAAAAGGAAAAAGAATGTATATCTCAGGGGCACTCCGGGGTAGCCAATATATTAAAATATAACTTTTATTAGGTATACATTAAGAATGTTGGGCCTGATTCATTAAGGATCTCAAATGAAGCGGATACTCATTTCAGTCTCCTGGACAAAACCATGTTACAATGGAAGGGGTGCAAATAAGTGTTATGTTTTACACATAAGTTAAATACTGCCTGTTTTTTCAAGTAACACACAAATACTTGATAGCTTATTTGTGCACTGAAATTTAAAGTTGATATTTGTGTGTTACATGAAAAAACAGGCAGTATTTAACTTATGTGCAAAACAGAACACTTATTTGCACCCCTTCCATTGTAACATGGTTTTGTCCAGGAGACTGAAATGAGTATCCTCTTCATTTGAGATCCTTAATGAATCAGACCCGTTATCTTGATTGGAAAAAGAGTGAAATAATAAAAACAGGGAAAATAAAATTCATATGTGCTGTGATCTAAAAATGCAATATAAGTTGCATAGCCTCGCTGTTACCAAAAAATTATTCCTTTGATATATATATATATATATATATATATATATATATATGTATATATAATAATATAGTCCGCTGGTTCATAAATTTTATCTTATTCTACCATACCGAAAAAAAGAGGGATTAGGTTGATTCTGCCTATTATTAAGTCAATTTCACTATATCCATTTATAAGGCAGATGTATCACCCAGGTCTGGTTCCTAAACTAATCCCATATAGGTATGGAACTCTACATATCGTGGAATCCAAATTTCAATTGGTTTAATGGTTCCAATGATATATTTCTCCCTTATTCCAGACTCTGTTTCTAAGTATAACAAAATATTTAGTTACTTCCTGTCTAGATGTTAATCTAAAGAAATTCCGAAGGGGAGTGAATCTACAAGTAAGCTGACAGTAGTGCATCAGGATTCAGAGAGCCCATAAATTCCACTCCCTGCGATCTCGGGTTTATGTGTATAGCCCTGCCACTTATTTTTCCAACTAAACTATTAAATGTAATGGAAGATAGGGATGAATGAGCATATACAGTTGCTAGTGCAAAAGTCTGTTTCTACAATCAGTTTGTAACACCTATACAGCTTGTAGCTGGACTAGATCTGCTCTCTTCATGTCTTCTTAGTGACTGATATGTTTGCTGATAAAATGCTTGTACTGAATGACGTTGTAGCTATTTCAGCACAATAACTGTCAGTTTACGCACCACTACCCGGACAGCTCTCCGACACGGAATCTTCCTCTACATCTCATGTACTTTGCTCTTTACTATGTTTCCAGTAACTTAAGCTGATTATTTTTGTAGGATATTAAAACAACGAATATTGTAGCATTAAGATGCAGATGCCACGATATTGCCATTTCTACTGTGTCTTTACGGCAGATTATAGAATAGGCTTATATGGATGAAAGAGAGGGCCTCATTCACAGAGCGCACTGGATGCTCACCACACAACTACTTGATTGTGCCTACGTAATTTGTCCCACTCACTTCAAGATGCCTCCTCTGAACGTTTGGGAGATACTTCTGCAAACTAGAACAAGTGTCTAGGTCTCAGGGGCAGGCTGGGCTGGGGGCAGGGGGGATTGGTCCCATTGTGGGCCACCTGCGTTTTTCTTCCTTGAAAATAGGCTGTTGTGTCGAGTCTGGAGAGGCGGATTGGGGGAGACAAGCATAAGATGAGTACACTAAGGGCATGTCCAGGTAAGTGTAGAGCACTCCCTGGAAAGACATCTTTTATGGGTACTGGAGCCTGGGGTAAGGATACATGACGAGGATGATGACACCAGCATCAATATCTGGCTATATCTAGATAAATATAATGGCTGCTTGTGTATTGAATACTCTAGCAAATAGTACTTAATTCATTAGTGTCATGGCTTTGTCACTTGTGTCAAGTTGAGCCATCTATTCGGATCACTAATCTGTAATGTCCATTTGTACAGCTGCAGGAAAGCATATTCCAATTGGATTTTAACACTATTCTCTCTTGTGTATAAGACACTTCATTACATTGTATTGTGTATGAATAGGGTAATGCAACTTTTGCATTTGCTGCTAACACTCTAAAGTCGCATCTCTACACTTTCATGGACAAATATATGCCTGTGTACATCTATGTCTGACCTATACCTAACACAGAGATGCTGCTGTTTTTGAGTAGACTGTACCTTGAGATGTTTGCAGACATACGTACGCACACTTTGCTTGCAACATAAGTGCTTGCAACTCTAAATGAGGCCTAAAGAGGGCTAATTTCCATCTGGACAAGCCATGTTGAGATGTATGAAGGAAAAATGCTGTCTGCATGTAGCTCACAAATACCGGTCGGCTTTAATTTAACATTACATTTTAGAGTTGAGCTAGGACATACCCCCCTTCCAACTCTAAATATGTCCACACAGTTTAAATTTGCCCTCATGCAGCAAAACATGGTTTTGCCAAGGTGCAAAGTTTTACCTTTTTGTTGGATTTAGGACAGGGGGAACACATGGTGGGGGACCCATGATCTCATGAGGCCTGGGGCTATTATTGCAAGAACTCACATTATAAAGAAACGTTTGATAAAGGTGGTTACGTTCTACTCCACCACTTGTTTGCTCTACCTCTCCAAAACATAAATAAAAATGATTGCTCGAAATGTTATCAATTAACTAATAATGTACACACCTGGTCTTACTTGATTTTTGCTTATTTCAGAATAAAAAGACCTCGTTGCATTATGGAGAGCCTCCTTTTTTTCTGTTCTTCCTAGATGGTTTTTTTTACCCGAAGAAGGAACTGTTCTTTCAAGGGACAGCCACAGATCTTTGAGGTTCTTAATGCATCAGGACATAGTTTTATGATTGCAAAAGAATATAATTGAAAAGGGACATTTGTACACTGAATGTCAAATAATTATATATTAAAGTCTTTTTTTATTTACACTGTGTGTTTGCACTGGAAGGACGTGCATTATAATTATATTATGAGATATTTACTCATGACTTATACAGTGACTTTTGTTCTAACTTCCCAGCCCTTGTGAATTGGAAGCTGCCATGACGATCTGTCTCATAGTAGACAGTGCAATGAAAATGCTTCGCTCTAATTATTTAATTTTCAAGTGTGATACAAAACTTTTTTCTATACCATAATTTTTTGTTGTTACTGTGGGAGTTGATCAATTCAAGTCATCTAAGAAATATATCAAAGAAAGAAAATACCATGAAAAACACAAATTATCAATGAACGAAATAAATTTATTACAAGAAGACAAATATGTCATTAGGATTAATTAAGCTGGGTACATACTACAGAAAAAGTACTGCAGATGTGATTTCTGTACAACTGAAAGTCTCGAGCATATAGATTTATATGTACACACCTACATGATTTACATTCAGATCTGTGCTCTTCATCTGCCATAACCATCTGCTGAAAAGATTTTGACTCTGTACACACTATAGAGATCTGCCTACACTGCTGGTGGTGAGTGCGTACACACTTCCATATTTGCCCGACATTGTTCTATCGTTGATAGTTTTTAGTCAGTTTATAAAATCAAATCAAACGATACACTGTGCTTTGGTACAATAAAACATGATAGAGAGAGAGTGTACACACTAATGCCATATCGGACCTAAAAATCATTTATTGGTTGAAAAACCTGTAGTGTGTACCCAGCTTTACGCTTTAAATTGTGTCTTTAGATCAATAAATTTGGCCACACAAGATATGTTCTGATAACAAAGAAAAGTTGCTATGGAGGCAGGACATAGATGTAATAAAACAAAGAAATACATAAGGAAGGCTAGATAGCATACATCAAGTACCTGAGAATATTGTGGCCAATGAAATATCATATGCAACAAACCTTGTGACCGGTTGTTGCAAATTGCTGAAGTTTTAGACAGTTCGATCTATCACAGCTCTACGGACACTTTTAACTCTCTTTTGTGATGTATTTGTACTATGTTCATAATTGTAACATTCACAATAATCTCCTATTTTTACACAGTCAGTTCAGCTAAAGCTACCCAAGGAATGGATCCGTGTCTCTTATTTGAGGTTTTTAGTCCCTTTTCACATCATGACATTTGTTTCACTATTATATTTTTATGTAATTATGCTGTACACTGTATAAAATGATTTATACTTCTGTCAATATTATTTTCCACATTTATTAGGCATATTTACCAGGGATGTGGGAAGAGCCTTAGGGGCATATTTAACATCTAGTGATGGTACACTATCGTGCACTTACCGTAAAATCCACGGCCCTCTGTGTGTCCCGCATATTTAAGAACGGTGCTTTGCATTCTGCTTCGTTTTTGGGAGCAGTCACCATTCAATAGTATGGTGACTGCTTCCTCTCACAATCTAACAAGTTCCGAAAAATTATTTGGAAACTTGTCATGTTAATGTACGCCAGCTGTCAGCTCTGCTCCGAAGAGCAGAGCTGGACAACACATATGTGGAGGGATTACATGATCCCTCCCTGTCACTCACCGCTCTCTCTCTGCAACTATCGTTGCAGAGAGAGAGCAGAGATGTTTGTGCGCATGTCCAGGTCTGTGAACTGCGCAGTTGCAGTAAGAAAAGAAACGGAGAGGACAAGGAGGAGATCCGGAGACAGCGCATTCCCAAGAGGCGGGGTAAGTATGTGGGTTTTTTTTTATCACAGAAACAGCAGTTTATCGGAACTGCTGTTTCTGTGTTGGGTTCTTCATAAATTTGAGAAATAGTTCAATCCTTATCAACGCGATAAGGATTGAAAACTATTTTTCACTTTTTGCGAACATTGACAAATGTGCCCCTTAGTGCTTTCAGCAGGGGCTGGTTTTAACTAAGGAATTCAGCGCCCTGCAATAGTGCCACTAGCCCAGACTGGTAATGGCATTTTTTGGGGCAATCAAACACTTTTTGCTCCGATTTGCTGATGCCAGCGTAGGCTGCCAGCAGTAGAACTAGCTCCACTTTTGGAGCGGAGGGGCAGCTTTTTCTTTTCAATGATTTATTTTACATGCTGGGCAAGGTTCATGCTGATGATCAACTCTCTACATGAGTTCCTAAATGTTTAGGGAATGGAGTTATAATAATGCTTGAACACGGTATTAGGTCATAAGAGCTGAGAGCTTGCACGCTATTGCAGCATGGAGCTGGTAAGAAATCAAAGGGTGATGCATTAGAGGATACTTTGAATTAAGCGTTAAAAACGTGAGACTGGAGACTCAAGCATGGCAAAGACTGTGATTCTACAGAGAGCTGGCACCGCTAGCACAGAGCTGAGAGCTAGTAAACTATTGCAGCACAGAGCTGAGTATTTGCACTATTGTAGCAAGGCGTTAGTGAGAAATCAATGTGCAATAAAATGCGTTAGTGGATACCTTGAGAGATGATACTTTGAAATAAGTGTTAAAAGCTTGAGAACTAAGGCTTGATAATGGCTAGCAAAGACTGTAATTCTACAGAGAACTTGCATTGCTAGCACAGCACAGAGCTGAGTGTTTGCACCGATATTGCAGCACGGAGCCGAGAGCCGGCGCCGATATTACAGCATGGAGCTGAGAGCCGATGCAGCTATTGCAGCATGGAGCTGAGAGCTAGTGCAGCACAGAGCTGAGCGTCAGTGCCACTAGTGCAGCACGGCGCTCAGTGTTTGCAGCGAGCACTATTGCAGCACTAATCTTCAATGTGTTTTGCTACACTCTGTATGAGTCCCTACAGGTTTTTGGTTTTTACCCACTCCTTTATGATACTTAGGTGTAACTGTATTCATGTATTTGTGATTTTGCTCACTGTTTAGTTATGTCTTATCTGTATTTGTACAATTGTCCAGCCCTGTGTAATCTGTGGTGCCCTGTAAATAAATTATTAATGATAAAAATATTAATAATCTAAGAAAGAAGATACCATGAAATATGCAAATTATGAATGGAGTGCATTACATATACCCCACCCATCGAATTGGTCCCATTTTAGCTAGTGTAGTACCTTACCAATTAAATCCAGCATATCATTTTTTTTTTTTTGCCGAAACCTCCCCATGTTTAGCCTTCCAAGATTTAATTACTGCAACTAACTTAAAATCTGTTAAAAAACCAAGCAGCTTATGCGAACATTAACGAAACCCGTTTTATGAACAAAAAATTATATATATATATATATATATATATATATATATATATATATATATATATATATATATTATATATATATGTTATAGTGCATATTAATGGTGAAGTGTATGCCTTAAAAGTTCATACAATGTATGTATCGCAGGACCACACTCACCTATATGGATTTTTAGAATAGAGACATAGACATATGGATATTAAATAAACATTCTTACAAGTACTACATGGCAATACATACGGTATAAATACAAAATAATTGAAAAAAAACTGAAGCCCTATATATATTTTTTTTTAACTTTCTTCACTAAGCTGTTGGCCGTTCATGTCGGATTACACACTGTTCTATCAGAGTTTAGTACTGTGATGGTACAGAATAAGCCATTAGAAATACAATAAATGTTGGTCAGTTAGGCTGGGGCCAGTGCTTAATCATGTTCAATTTATTCATAATAAAAAGATGATTTTAGTATGAACTTCTATATAACCAAGGAGAAGTTGGAGTCTACAGGGGTGATTACACATTTCTGGTTCCAGCCTCTCCTCAGCTTTGGCAAAAAAAACATATTGATGACATTTGTTTCCTTTAATTTACTCTCATCCGTTTTCCTTTCTTTCAGTTGATAACAGGATCAAATGTAAATTTCCACAGGTACTAATATGACGGCATTTAATTTGGAGCCTCAGAGCCACGAAATGCTGCTGTCCATCAAGATGGCTGCTGTTCAATTTATAACTTGTGACCTGATGCTTTTCTGAAGTAAAATGGTTTCAGATACAGATGTAGGTTCTAGAACAGAGGTATGATACAGGAGGTGCTTTCTGTTATGGAACTACAAGTCACAGCAAGGATTACATGTGTACTCTTTTTTTTATAGGCATGGTCGGCACAAGAATGTGTAATTTCACAAGGGTATGAGAGCTGAAGGATACCAAAACCCATTTAGAACATGCTTAAAGTATAAGTAAATGATTAAGAGAAGGAAGCGGCAGGGGGGCGACAGAAGGATGCGGCAGGGGGGGTGGGGGCGACAGCAGGAAGCGGCAGGGGGGGTGGGGACGACAGCAGGAAGCGGCAAGGGGGGGTGGGGCGACAGATGGAAGTGGCGGGGGGGGGGGGCGACAGATGGAAGCGGCGGGGGGGGGGGGGGGCGACAGATGGAAGCGGCGCGGGGGGGGCGACAGATGGAAGCGGCGGGGGGGGGGGGGCGGCAGAAGGAAGCGGGAGGGGGGGGGGCGACAGAAGGAAGCGGGAGGGGGGGGCGACAGAAGGAAGCGGGGGGGGGGGGGCGACAGAAGGAAGCGGGGGGGGGGAGGGGTGGGCGACAGAAGGAAGCGGCAAGGGGGTGGGGGGGGGGGGGGTGGGGGAAATCGACAATAGGCCATTCTCTATATTACTTATTCTCCTACACACACACATTATAAAATATATTTTTTCAGAAATGGTTTGGCATGGGCATAATACTCAGGTTTTATTTGATTCAACTGGACATATTTACAATATGAATGCAATTCCTTATCTAGAGACTGTAACCTTAGCAATGTTCTATAGCAGTGTTGGCTAACCTGTGACACTCCGGGTGTTGTGAAACTACAAGTCCCAGCATACCCTTCCAGCAATAAGCTGCTAGATATAAGCAAAGCATGCTGGGACTTGTGAAACTACAACACCTGGAGTGTCACAGGTTAGCTAACACTGTTCTATAAAGTAGCAGAGGTGGATGTATCAGTCTCTGTGTAGGGAGTTGTTTAATGTGTGCTACTTTTCTCATATTTTTGCTTCTCTGCAGGCCTGCACCCTCCCTTCCATGACATCACACCCCACCCTCAATATAGCACATATGCATAGGCCCACAGCGCCAAGCTATTGGCTTGTAAATTAATTATCACATCGGGATAGAACTTTGGGAGGAAATAAAAGGAAAAACTATCAACGGCATAGAATGCAGAGTTCTACAAGCTGAATAACTAACATCACAGAAACTATGTACAGTCCCACAACAAGAATATATTTTATACATATACCTTTTAATATTTACAATGAACAACTGGGGGAAAAAAAAAATATCTAATTATATATATATAAAAAGTTTATTTAGAGCCTGCATGACTTCACTGAATCTCATGAAACCATCCCATTTATAAGATTTCAACCCAGAAAGCAAGCAACGTTCAGGATATAATTACCATGATTAATATTTACCTTTATACAAGGCAGTTTGCAGTAGCAACTGGAAATTAATTTGGCATCATTTTATTTTGGTAATACATGCTACAAATTATGTAATAAAAAACAAGTCGGAAATGGAAAACAAATTGCAAAACGCAAAAGACATATTTCATATACAAAACAGGACAATCCGTTAGAGACTGGCATGCTGGGCGAGGAAGGACCTTATCCTCTGCAACAGCTCTTTCTTCACACTGTCAGGCACCAAGGCTGAAACAAGGAAAACAAAAAACTTTCAGTAAGTTTAATCCTACAGAGATCTAAACCACATTTGTATCCATCTCACTCCACTGGTGGCTTTTACCACTGATTAAAAGAGCTGCGTCTCTTAAACCAAATACTCTTCAGTAACGTGTTTCCCTATTATGCTGGCCATTATTACATCACATAAAACAATATATTAATATTGGCAAAGTATCATTTATCATTCCCCAAAAACAAGGTTCTCCCCCTTTTATTGTGCTGTCGATATTGTTTCTCTTACATGGTTTGATCATGCAACGAGTTATAAATGTATTGTTTCTTTATATTCACATCAATCCTTTATGCTCACGCAATAGATTTGAAACACATGATTTTTTTAATATATAGATTATTACATAGTCTGTCGCCTCAGTCACTTTAATATTTAGTTTATTGGGGTGTATAAGCAGGATTTGTGTAACATTTTAGAATTAAAAAATAAAGTTCCTGATTCCAAGTACAATATTGGACTGTGGAGTGCCCCAGTTAAAAACATTTTTTTTTTTTTAAATTGTATTTCCCTAACATTTGATCCGCACTGTGCTGGCAACAAACTGAACCAAAGTTGAACAGCTGACGAGAGATAACATCAGACGTTGTACAGAACAGCTAATCATGTATTTCATATTTGTAAACAGTCATCAGGAACTTACAAGTCAGGAAACAAATAGCAACAGTGATTTTAAGAGGGAGGACTATTAGTAGGGGCATATTCAATTGGCCGCATCACTGTCAAAAGTAATGCGGCATGCGCACTATTACCGTTATTACGCCAATAGTGCGCATAATTACCGTTATTACGGTACCTTTAACGTCAGCTTTCTGCTAGCAGCTCAGGGAGCTGCGAGCTGAAATCCGGGTTAGAATTACCGTAATAACAGTAATAAGGATTTTACGAAAGTATAAAAATCCTACAGGACATCGCCCAATGATCATGTGACAGAACAGGCTAAAATCTTCTTTTTTAGATAATGGAACAGTCAGTAACAGAAGGAGACTTGCAGATGCTACATAAAATTATATATATATATATATATATATATATTATATATATATATATATATATATATATATATATATATATCTCCAGACATAAGCTTGTCAGGCCAGAAAAAGGAGTTAGAGAAAGAAGCACCAAACATTGCCACACACTGATGTTGTGACATTAAGTGATTTAAGTTGACAGACGAGCACCTGTACGAGTTATGGGAAGAGCAGAACTAAAATACAAGCTGCAGAAATATGCAGTACGTTTGATACGGGTGAGCGGTTTAAACAACGTATTCATAATGTGATTCTTTGAGGTTTTTTTTTTTTTTTTTCTTTGATGGCACTGAGCTAATTTTTACCATTATTTATAAATTACACCTATAGATGTAAAATCCCTTATGATTCCTTTAGATATCAGCTTTAGAAAAAAATATCCATATATATTTTCCAAGGTTATGACTCACCTCTGCCTTTGGGAGTAATTTCTGCAACCAGATCATCAACTGTAACATGTTCTAGTCCTTTTTCATTAATCACATCTACAGGAAGAAAGATTATGTTGAATCAAAGTTCAGCAGATATCCAAGCACAGTGGGCAAAAGTAGCAAATTGTCTATGTCAGGGGTTCTTACTCTGTGGGTAGGAACACACAGATTTGGATCCCCATGCAGACTGTGGAGGGTCCTTATTATAAACCTCCTTTTTAAAACGGTTTAACATCAATATTTATTTGGCATAATCACTCTACATAAAATATATTTAGGCACAGTATGATTCCCATGGTGGGGGACAAGGAATTAATTTTTACAGGAAGTCAAAAAGTGCAGATTGGCAATCATTCTGCAGCTGCTGAATCGAGTTTACCCATGTGCCTCCCTCCTTCTCTAGCGAAAGGCGGATGCAGTAAAATAAGGATTAAAGGCATGACATACATAAAATATACATGTTGTTGTTGGGATAATGTTAACAACAGTACGTTATAGTATGGGCAATCAGATGTGCCATACATGTTCCAGTGAAGAGCCAATTTATTTGCAACTTACCAAATTGTTTGACATCATTGGTGTATAAATTACTATGGTCATAAACGGGTGTTGCTAATTCACGTTTTTATGCATCACACTTGCAGGACTGGGCTTCTAGCTGGGCAGCCATTAGGGTACAGACACTATACATAGCTTCTGTGTACCTGGTCCTGCAGCCAATTCCAGGAGTCACATAGCAGGTTATCAGGAAAGGAAACTAGAATGAGGATAATCCCCTAGAAGGATGTGGTGGCTGGTCCACCATGAGTGACTAACTCTGCATCAATTTAAACCTATTGAGGGTTGCTGCTTCACCATGAACCATCTCCCAAATCTAAAGGTCCCAACACTCCTCTAGTAGCACAAGTAAATGTTGCTTTCGGCACTTGTAAGTTCTGCTACAAGAGTCTCCTGTGACTGATCGGCCCATGTGAGCTGTACAGTTACCAACAGAAGAGTGAAACTGGAAGATCACTGCATCAACGGACAGATCTACAGCCGATTCCTAGATGCAGATTTAATCACTAGTCCTAAATGAAACCTGTTCAGAAAATACCTAAATGCTGCAAGAAAATAAACCGCTTAGCTTAGTTACTGGACTTATGAGCTTCCTACAGTAAGCATCAAGAAAATTGCTGATGTGTCATCAGTGCCGACAAGAAAGATGCACATACAATCAGATAATCAATCTGTAGAAACACAGGTAGCAATACCTTTACAGTGTGCCTTCAGCTGGTCTCTCCATCCGCACTCAATTAGTTTTGCTCTCAATAGCTCTTTAAGGCTGAAAGAAAAACAAAAAAACAACACAATTTGTAATGGACTATAAACTAAATACACCAACATCCCCAATGTTTTTGTTCTTTTTATCATCAGTAAGCAGATTAATTCACCATCATTATCGAATAATCTGTACAGAGATATGTAATCATTCACATCAGTCCCTGACCCATTGGAGCTTACATTCTAAATTCTCTACCGCACAGCATACATTATGGCAGTGGATCCCAAACTTTCTCAGTTTGAGGCGCCCTTCGGTTCTCCATCATTTTTTAAGGCACCCCTAAGCCAAAATATTTACCAAAAAGTCCCCTGCCTTGCTTACAAATGGCCCTAGCGGAGGAAACACTGAGATCGCCGCGGCACCTCAAGGAGCCACGGCGCAGAGTTTGGGAACCACTGCATTAGGGTCTATTTTATAAGAAACCAATTAACCTATCAGTATGTTTTTGAACTGTGGGACAAAACTGGAGCACGCAGAAGCAACTCATGCAAACACATGAAGAACATACAAACTCCACACAGACAGGACCCAGTGTCGGAATCAAACTCATGACCCCAGTGCTGCGAGGCAGCAATGCTAACCACTGTGCCACCCGCTGCCCCAGGCACTAGGTCTGTTTAGCTGATCTGCAGAGCGGATGATTGGCAAACTGGCTGCAAAATCAACAAAACAGACGTACTTGTGAAATCCTACCAAGATGGCAACAAGCTAGAATTCTGGGGGTATAAATCTACAGCACTCAGACAATGTGCACAAGCTGGGTGCTGGCAGGGCCGGATTAACCATAGGGCTAACTGGGCTACAGCCCAGGGGCCTATGGCATCCAGGGGGCCCTTGAAAGTGCTCAGCAGCAGTATTGATCGGTCGAAGGGCGCCCCCGGCGCGATCAGTGCTGCTGAGCACTTTCACTGCGGTCTTCCCCGGCGCGCTGTTGTCTCCTTACTGAGGAGATCTCGTGAGTCTCACTCTCACGAGATCTCCTCAGTAAAGAGCATACAGCGCGCCGGAGGGGGTAAGTGCCGGGGGGGGGGGGGGGGGGGCGTGGGCAGCTCGGATCACGGGAGGGGGTGGAGCGGGCAGCCCGGATCACGGGGGGCCTCATGGGGGAATGGAGGCCCCCTTAGCCCAGGGGCTTCCATTCCCTTAATCCGGCCCTGGGTGCTGGATAACGTTTATCACTCCTTTCAGGTGTCAATCACCATCAATTCCTCATTACTGTGCTTCACAATTATCTCTACAATGAAATAATGGCTTTCTAATTGGGGATGTAACAAAATTAATGAATGCTTTTAAAACCTACAGCTGAATCACGGTAAAAGCCTTGAAACAAAGTTATAATGACTGAAGATGGCAACAATGTAACACAGTTTCTTCCCAAACCAAGCTAGTTATTACCACATTACTTCATCAATTTATATAGTGCATCCAATTCCGCAGCACTGTACAGAGAACTCACTCACATCAGTCCCTGCCCCATTGGAGCTTACAATCTACATTCCCTAACAGATACACACAGGCGAGAGAGACTAAGGTCAATTTAATAGCAGCCAATTAACCTACTAGTCTGTTTTTGGAGTGTGGGAGGAAACCCACACAAACATGGGGAGAACATACAAACTTCACACAGATAAGGCCATGGTCAGGAATCGTACTCATGATCCCAGTGCTGTGAGGCAGAAGTGCTAACCACTAAACCACCACGCTGCCCCACATTACACTGCTGTACACTCTCTACAAGACCTGAGCCATTCATTATTAATATCAAATAGACACACCTCTGTCTAGCTATGCATGCTGGAACCTGTAGTTTCACAGCGGCCGGAACCTCTGCAATATACCATCTATATGCAAGAATATAACAGTGTCGCACAAGGGTCAATACCAAGCAATAACACAATGACAAAGCATCTGTCAGAGACTGTAGTACCTTTCTTTACACAACAGAAAAACAGGTAAAACATTGTCAAAACAGGTATATTTCCAACATAGCGTTCCTTAAGGCTTCTGACATGTGTTGTGGAAACTATAAAATGTTATTTTTAGCCAGAACAGTTTGTTATTATTCAGGTTGATCCACAGACAGATAAGATAAATCACATATTTCACACACCTAACAAAAGGCCACTTGGAAACCCAAGCATGACATTTATTTAGCATCAAATTTTCCTGACGTCAAAAGAAAAGCATGTTAAGTATGTATAGTAATGGGGGCCTAAACACACCGCACGCATTAAATTCTGAAACTTTATTATTTTTCTATAATACGCACCTGAATCTAATAAAATTTGCACAGATAGCAGCTTTATCTGAGGCTAAATTAAGTTTTTGCAATAAATAAAAGTGCCCATACCTTGGCAGAACTTCAAAAGATTAAAATTCTACTTCATATTTCTGTCATCAGTCATGTCCTACATAATAAGGGTAAAAGTAGACCAATGCAGCGTATGCACTTCAATCATCTGCAAAGTCCCACCATAGGCTTGCAGGACGTGCGCCTACACACATATTCTGGTATTACGGCAAGTAAAACAACGCTGTGCGTAGGAAAATCTCTCCCCCCACAATCACAACTTTATTTTAAATATCTTGCATACTGATAAACGCTGTAAACTTTTAAGTTATACATTGTACTTGTGAATGTTGTTAGAAGTCAACATATATATTGCCGAGCAGAATAAGTTTATCATTATATTATATGTCATTTCAAAGGTGTTCCTAACTCTAATCAAGGTAAATTCTACAAACACAGAGACATTACCATTACCCAGTAATTCCCTAATCTCTTATTATATCCTCCTACCAAATGTATTAATGTGCAAGTATCTTCTCACAATACAATATCTTGTTGGTGTGGAGTACGGGTGGCTGGACTCTCAAGGGGCGAAATAATTAAAAAAATAAAAAACAGCCAAAGGGGATGTAGTCACAAAGTCCTTATAGTTATAAAGGAGGGATAGCATAAAACAATCTAATATTCCTCTGTGTCATAACCAGGTACAATTTACACACAGGAAACATTTGGTTAAAGTTTCTTTAAGTCAGAGTACAAGTTTACAGGTACACCATTGTAAACTGAATTTGAAGATAAATGACTGCAGACAATAGTGAGTGATGTAGCTCCCACATATACTACATAGTTCACCTCACCTGCCCCTATTGATCTTATTTGTACAGCTGGTTACAGGCAAGTGATATCCAGAGAACATATCTGCCAGAAGTGTCTGACAAGTGACAGTGCTAAGGCTGCCTTGAAGACAACTGCAAGCAGAGATACGTACAGTCCCTTATTTCACATGGGTAAGGTTCTTGTAGCGCAACAAGACGAGATGATAGGGGCGTCTCAATGCATCTGTATGGATGGGGTTTCGGGCAATGCTTTATAAGTGGCGCTATAGCGCCTCCTATCATTTGTTCTCCACAACAGATCCTTTAATTAGAGACAGAAAGAATAAACTATAACTGACTGGGGGATCTGAATCAAGCAGGGTGACAATTATAACCCAAGAGGGCAGGCCTACCTGTAACTCTCCAGGTTGTGTTGTAAAACTACAAGTCCCAACATGCTCTGCCAGCTATTAACTGGCTATCTACTGGCAAAGCATGCTGGGGGGTGCAGTTTCACAAACTCAGAGATCAACAGGTTGGCCAGGTCTGCACCAGGTCTAACAGAAGTTACAAAACAGAAGTAGAAGTTGCTCAATCAATTTATAGGTTCATAGCAGGTTATTTGAAAGGGCGTGGTTATCCAAAAAGGAAGAGTGAGAGTCCCTATTTTTGTTGGGCCATACACATGTGTTTTTAAATTGAGAGCTAACTTACCAAGAGGTGCCCCAAACTCCTCCAAATAGCAATACAGTAACAGCCCTCCCCATCAGCTACCGATTCCTCTCAAACACACAAAATATGATTTGTGAGAAACAACTGTTCTAAATACTTTGGCACTAGTTAATTACCACTCCTCCAGCCCTAATAGCAGATTCATCATCATCATTTATTTATATAGCGCCAGCAAATTCCGTAGCGCTGTACAATTGGGAACAAACATTAATAAGACAATACTGGGTAATACATACAGACAGAGAGGTAAGGGAACCCTGCTCGCAAGCTTACAGTCTATAGGACAATGGGAGTTTGAAACACACAAGGGCACGTGCTACATCATATTGCACACTGGACCAGCTAGAATGCAAAGGTAAAAGTACTGAGTGGCCTGTGTGTGTGGCAATGTTGGTCAGAGGGTTGTTGTCTTGTGTTAGCTGTGTAGAGGATGGTAATAGGGTAACCTATGGATTCCACACAATTATATCAGCTCCACGTTGGCTGATTTCATATCTCCTGCTGCTTGTTTCCAGCCTTGTGTTTAACATTAAGAATCACACAACAAGCGCCTAAATGGGGTTGGTATAAAAAACTCAAAACTATATATCAAAACTCCCGCTGCCCCCATAATTTATTCACTGCACTGAGCCAGGCAGAAGGACATTTGAAAACTACTTTAAATCAGCTGTAATTCACTTTACATGTCTCTGTAACTCTACAGCCAATTCCAAGCTGTGTAAGCCCAAGACCGAGCATCACTGACTGGCTAGATGGACGGAAGGCAGAAATAGCAAACAAGCTGCAGAGCTTGGGATCCTGGAGCACTTGGGCTGACGAGATAAACAGGTCGGGGAGAAGAGGCAGGGTGGCGGTAATGATTACACACGAGATGCTTGGGAACCACACTTCCATGTTTATCTAAATAAGGTTGTGGCGTACATTCAGATCACTTTGACTTCATTAACCCCCCACTGTTATTATACGGTTTGCTTGACATCTGTCAATTGAAATCAGAAAAACTTAACTCATGGCAACACAGATGCATTATAAATGCCACCAACTACAATATACAAAAGAGGTACTTAGATAAAAGTAAAGAACAGCCATTTATTGCAGTATGTACCGTTCTCTCTCCCCCGTTTCAATGAGTTTCTGGTTGATTGCAGCTCTCACCTGAGCATCCTTATTCATGGTGCAGGCCTGTACAGAGAACACAACAACTAGTAACTGTCATCAAGTATATTATATACTGATCGTAAAAACACTCCAATGTTCTAATCACTAAAATACACAGATATGTTTTCTTACACACTATTTCAACAATCTTAAGCTGGGTACACACTACACAGTTTTCATCCAATAATCGGCTCAAACAGCCGACATACGACCGCTCGTTCAAAAGTCGGGTCAGTGTGTGCAGTGACACGATGGTCGAAAGTCTGCCCAAATGGACGATTGTCGCCTCATTTGGTTGGTCGTACCGTTTAATATTTTCTTTCCAATCTTGTTTCCGCTGTGTAGTGTGTATAAACTTCCGACCGATCCACAACAGTGAGTACGAAATTACAGTCATTGCTCACGACAACATGGCTGTAAAATGGTCGCTAAAGGGACGTCCGCTCTTCCCTTTATCTTCTATAACAAGACTAGTGTGTATGCAGTCCATGGACCGAGCGATCGCACCATCGATCGCATGTAAAATCGCTCTGCATAAAAAGTTGGTGAAAAATTCTGTAGTGTGTACCCAGCTTTACAATACCAGCAGTAAATCATGGCCTTTTAATTATAAAGAAGATCTATAAAACAAAGAAATCTAAAACAATGTATTGCAACAAGCAATTGTTCAGCTGCACAACCAAGCACCTATTACTGCTTTGTTTATGTAGTCCAATGCCCCAATAGGAAACTATTTACCTCTGTGTCTTCTATAGTAATCCAGCTCAAGTAAATAACATATATATCTCTATATATGAGAGAAAGATATTTTATTATTATTATTATAAATATATATATATATATATATATATATATATATATATATATATATACACACATATAGTATTAGACACTGCTGAGTGACTACTACACTCACCGGTACCTCGCAGAGAACAACGCGCTGATCAGACACCGGAAGTGCCCTCTGTTGCCTGGCAACCACCTGTAAGGCGGGACCGGAAATGTGTCCCACAGCCTCCCGTCATCACACCACATCCTGCTCACACGTCATCAGCCCTGCTGCGACAAGCGGTCTATGTTGATAAATATACTGTGTGGCCCACCTCACTCCCAGGCATTGTGCGCTACGGTCACATAATATGACCCACATCACGTTCCTGACAGACCTGCTCATCTTTGACACTTTTTAAGCCGCTAGAATGGGCAATCACTAGTAAAAACTACATTTCCCGGCATGCTCCAGTCTCTGGTCCAGGTCTAAATTGTTCCCTTCCGGGTACAGACACGTCAGCCGCCCGCTAAGGTTCCGTATCTCTAGCGCCTCTTACAAGTGGGTGCAGCTGGTTCAGGGGGTCACTGAGCCATCATGGAAGCTGCCAACTGCTCCCTGAGGGTGAACAGGCTGCTGCTGGACCCCAAGTTTGAGAGTTACAAGTTGTCCCTGGACCCCCTGCCGTGTTATAGTGTAGAGTTAGATGCTGGTAAGTAACACGTGTGTTCCTGCATCATATGTTGTGTATTTATCTTTCTGGTGGTCATGAGATCTGTTATCTTCTTACATGAGAATAGAGCTTCATACATTCTATGGCTACAGAGACATGTTTATAGGAAGTTCATGAAGAACATACAGCTGTCAGGCACTATATTCCCTTAAGTAATAGGTTTTTAGGGGTCTACATGGATCAGATGTCTTCCATGTGTCCTTTTCTGCACCCAAACCAAATGTTGAGATTGCCAAATTATTCCCTCATTTGTGTAGATATCATGGAACAAGTCCCTTCATTAGCTTTTCAATGTGTTTTTTTTATTCCTACCTGGTGTATGTAAATACAGTCAATTATTTACCAAACCTGGTATCTGAAAGTCTTTCTAGGTTTTTAGTGCCTGTGTTTGAATGCAAAAAAAAAAAGCATTTTAATGAATAAGAGGATGTGTTTGTATGTAATAAGGTAACTTTGGCCACTTGATATATTAGAAAGTGTGTAAATCAGTCAACATGCCAGCCAATAGTCTGTTTGCTTTTTATACGTATTTTACAACTTGCAGTAAAGCTAAGTGCACACTACATGTTTTATTACCCAATTATCGTGCCAATCATACGATAAATGACTGTCAGGTCCGATATTGCATCAGTGTGTACACTCCCACGATAATGTTTTACCGTACCAAAGCACATTGTATCGTTTCATTTGATTTTTTTTTAAAGTGACTAAAAATCACTATCAACGATGTTGGGCAAATGTGAGAGTGTGTACGCACTGAGGACCAGCAGTGTAGGCAGATCTTCATAGAGTGTGCAGAGTCATAATCTTTTCAGCAGATGGTTATGACCGATGAAGAGCACAGATCTGAAGGTAAATCACGTAGGTGTGTACACACAAATCTACATGTTCATTGGGACTTTGTCATTTGTAAAATCGTAACAGATATCTCATCATGATAAATTTTCTGTAAGGTGTATCCAGCTTAGTTTGGGAGGGATTTCAGTAACTCATCATCAGTTATTTATATAGCGCCACTAATTCCTCAGCGCTGTACAGTGAACTCACTCACATCTGTCCCTGCCCCATTAGAGCTTACAGTTGAAATTCCCCAACATACATACAGAGACAGAGAGAGAAACTGGAGTCAATTTAATAGCAGCCATTTAACCTACCAGTATGTTTTTGAGTGTGGGAGGAAACCGGAGCACCCAGAGAATTCCCAAGCAAACACAGGGGAAACATACAAACTCCACACAGATAAAGCCATGGTTGGAAGTTGAATTCATGCTGTGAGGCAGAAGTGCCAACCACTAAGCCATCGTGCTGCCCCTAGTTAAACATCAGTTAACTAATGAATCCCCAAATTTTTGTAGGGAAAAGCAGAAGCTGACCATCACCACATTGTAAGATTACAGATATTAGCTAGGTACACACTGGTGAATTTTCCCACCAACGTTTTATCTACGATTCAATCTCTCGGGCGATTCATGCGTACACAGTAGACACATTTTAAACAGTTGGTCCTGGAATTGGTTGTGAATTCATACACACTGCATGATCAGAAGGTGATTGGAACGATATTATTACACAGTACGACCAACCTAATAAGCCGAAAATTGTCACTTTGGGATGACTTTCGACCATCGTGTGCTTCTACACACTAACGCGACATCCAAACGAACGGTCGTGTGTCCACTGATTGGCGCGATTATTGGACGAAAAAGCTCCAGTGTGTACCTAGCCTTAGTATATTATAACTGTAGGAAATATATTTTTAAGGTTTAGACTTGATACAGAAAATAACAACTGTTTAGTTGAAATGTTATAGCAAGATGTTATTTGTCAACTATTTATTTATTTATACTTGCCACCAGTGTAACTGTTCTTTTTATCTCCAGGTTAGAAAACATGTGTAATAACTGTTGTTTATGTTTAGATGAAGGTTAATAACTGTTGTTTATGTTTAGATGAAGGTTAATCAACATTATCTTTCAGGCTGACTTGTTTGTTTGTTGGACTTTGATAAGACAGCAGTTATGCTCTGACCTGTTCATTGGGTAAAGTTGTATCTTCACAGCAGCTTTGTTAGGTCATCAAAATAAGAGACCATTTTATCTGAAGGTGGAGTTACCCTTTAAAAGTGTCCATAGCTTTGATTTTTGTTTAATATATAGCTATTGTCCAAGAAACTTTCCATGTAATACTTAGGGGGTATATTTATGAAACTGCGGGTTCGAAAAAGTGGGTGTTGCTTATAGCAACCAATCGGGTTCTATAAAATGACAGCTAGAATTTGGTTGCTATAGGCAACATCTCCACTTTTTCAAACCCGCAGTTTAGTAAAAATACCCCTTAGTGTTAAGCTCTGAGACCATGTTTCACTTTAGGCATATGATGTAGAAGAATCTTATTGCATATAGCTCTAAAACGGTGTGAGCGTTTACTCTCTTATAATCCTGTATTTTCATCCTTTATCAGTACGGGTTATTTGTATCAAGAGAACAACACATTGAACCAGTTACGTTATATAAGACCCTATTTATAACTTTGCTTTTGCTATAATGACAATTTTTGGCTTTGTTTTTAAGTTGCGGTAAAGAGAGATTACTGTACATCTCGCCATTGATTGATACTGGATAACTTAAGAGTGAAGAGGGGTTATCTTATTTCTGGTTATTGATCCCAGCCAACAGCAGCAAAGATTCTTTGACCAATGACATTAGTTTCCATAGAGCTCAATAGAAGTGCTAAATCTTAGTTTTTCCCTATTCACAATGGGGTGGAGTAAAGGGGCTTCTAAACCAGTGATGGGCATCTTCGGCCTCAGCTACTTCCTGCTTTGTCAGGTTTCTTTGTTGTACCTTGTAACACTTGTTTAGAATGCTGCTGATATGTTATTACAGATAGCTGTCTCTTTCCTTCATTAAGTGTATTGTTTTATCTTAATTAGGGTTAAGGGTTGTGTGTGGCCCTTTTGAAGGTCAGAGGGCCGCCCTAGATGCCCCTGAATAGTACCAGGTTGGCATTCTCTGCTCTAAACATTCCTGGGGGGTAAATGTATCAAGCTGAGAGTTTTCCTGCGGGTTTGAAAAACCAATCAGATTCTAGCTATCATTTATTTAGTACATTCTACAAAATGACAGCTAGAATCTGATTGGTTGCTATAGGCAACATCTCTACTTTTCAAACCCGCCGGAAAACTCTCAGCTTGATACATTTACCCCCAGATCTCTTGGTTAATTTGTATCCAATGAAGGATCTCACGACCACTACAATAAACCATTCTGACTGCTGATGAGGCTGAAGACATGACAGAGACTCGGGTAAGGAAGTTAGGATACAGCAGTGAATCAAGTGAAAGTTGTAGGAGAGCGTGGACAAGCCATTATGTTTGGCTGAAGGTGGAAACAGGGAGTGGTGACGAGTACAAAATCAACAACCTACTTACAGTAAAAGGCAACATAAAAATAACTTGGTTTAATTTAAATAGGCATCTTGTAATAGTTCTCATATCCTTATATACAGGACTTGGGATATTTAGCTCTATTGTATACTTGTTGTGTACAGTTTAGTGATAGGCTCTTGTTAGTTCCTGGTTGTGTGCTGCCAATAAACCCCCCCCCCTACTGTGGCCACCAAATATGTGACCGTACTTTCTGTTCCTGGCAATGGATGTTCATCTTCCCTGGCTACTTAAAACATTCTGCTGGCTCTTAGATTTGGCCGACGAGCTCCTGAATTCTACATTCTATTGTTCACACCTAGATTAAAGGAGAGTTCCACCCATACCTGCAACTTAGTTTTGGATGGAGTTATGCTTTAATGTTTAATGTTTAGAAGAGCTGTTCCATAAAGTAACCTGCATATTAGATTTACTGATAATTTATGGCCCTGGGCATTATGGCTGCTGCCATTTTACAGATAACCAGGTGAGACCTGAGAACTAACCTTAATTTATGGCCTTTGTTTTACATGGCTTGCTGCCCCTAGGCTGTACAAGTCTAACCTATGCAAGTTGGGTAGGGGGAAGTTCTAATTACATTGGCAATGATTTGTAGAAGTTTCAGTAGCTAATGTTGGAACATAATATCTATTTATTTACATTTATTTATTTGATGTTTACATTTTATTATCTGTAAAGCACTTCATAATAGTTAATCACTCACATCAGTCCCTGCCTCTGTGGAGCTTACAGTCTATATTCCCTAACACACATAAACATGGGTTTATTTTGTCTTAAGCCAATTAACCTACCAGTAAGGAGTGTTGGAGGAAACTGGAGCAATCTGTGTGAGGTTTATATGTTCTGCCCATGCAAAACACGGGCAGAACATATAAACTCCACACAGATAGGGTGCTGGTTGAAATCGAGGCTGATATCTCCCATACTGTGAAGCAGTAATGCTAACCACCGTGCCTCCCAATCATATATCAGCTGTGATCTTGGGGTGGGTTCTCCTATGCATGGTTATCATCCTGTTATCTGTTTGAACAATAGGATCTGTCTTCCAGATTGGACATATTTGGCAATATGGTAAATTGTATGGTCCAATTGTACAGCGCTATGGAATTTGCTGGTGTTATATAAATAAATGATGCTGGTAACCATCGCAAGAAGAGCCTGTTGGTAGATGACCACCCACACCCTTATTTTCACCTGACTGGCCTTGTGACTAAAAATCAATATGTAGCCGCGAGTGACTATCTCCCTTCATAGATGATAATCACTTCTGTATATAGACCGTGAAATTTCTCACCCCCAGTTTCCCCTGCGCATTGTCCGTGTCAGAACACTCTTCATTACAGCAGCTCAGAGCCATTAAAACCGGCTCACCCCATTTAGTGTTTCCAGTGCACTGCGTTCTATAGAGCTGTGTTATTAATTTGGATAAAGCTGCACTCATTCATCAATGACCCTGGTGAGTTTATCATCGTACAGCTTGGTCTGGAGTAACACCGAGGACTAAATATAGAACTACCAATAATTTTGCATGGATCGTCACAGTATATTTGAATCAAATTTCTGCATAGGTCATCACAGCGTAGATCAACTTGGTGATAGAAACTTGCTGTAGGCTTCTCCAGCATATTGTTATTTTGCATTGTTTGCAGATGTCACTGAAACAGTGAGTAAGGTTAGGGACAGCTAGAAGGTACTCCTTAAGCCACTTCAATATAAATTTTCATGACATTTCTCAGGACACCGACATCACTTTTCTAAAATGTTTTTACAAAACCTATGCATTTTGTTGTTTTTCCACAAGGTGGCAGTAAAGAACTAGCAATAAATAATCTATCAATAGAGATGAGCAAAGGGATTAATAAGAACGACATATATTCGGTAGGGGCCAATAGGAATGTTGATCATTTTTTTTTTTTTTTTACCAATAGCAACATCCAACATTTCCGATTTGAAAAATTAAGACAAATGAGACTACACATGCTGAAACCGTGCTCTGTTTATCAGTTTTCCATAAATACTTTTTTTAAAGCAATTTTCAGACTCTGGCATTCATTAGTCACATAAAAGTGATACGATTGATTCCTAGTGAATTTGTGGGCTGCATTATTCTGAATTTTGCTTTTGGTCACATAACTATACAACTGTACAATCTGTGTGGTTCAGCTAAACAGAAATTGTATTTTCCCTTGTGTTCTCTCTTAGGCTAGGTACACATTGGAGATTATTCATCCAAACATAGTGTTAATCAGCTGTCGTATGCCCGTTTGGTCAGAAATTGCGTTGGTGTGTATACTTACACGATGAACCAAAGTCGTTCCAAAGTGCTGATCTGCGTTTCATTTGCTTGGTTGTACTGTAGGATAATCTCGTTCCAACCACCTTCCGATCACGTAGTGTGTATAAATTAACAACTGATTCCACGGGTTGGGTACGGATTTTCGATAGTGAAAATTCCGACACCAAGGAGACCTACATATAAAAGCCGAATTTATAAAGAAGTGACTTGAATATAAATAAACTTGCCTGAAAACTGGCGCTGCACATCTCCGATGGCACCAGCATGCTGACCACGTGAAGACGTGTCTGGCACTACACTTTGCCGTCATCGCGACTTGGAATAATATTAATTTAAAGCGGCAATGTTGGGTTACGTGTTTAAACACTTAACCTGCGGGGTCCTGACATTGCCGCTTTTAACATTATTCCAAGTCGCGATGACGTCAAAGTGTAGCGCTGGACACCTCTTCACTTGGAATAAGTTGCAGTCAGCATGCTGGTGCCATCGGAGATGTGCAAAGGCGTTTTACAGGTAAGTCTATTTATATTCAAATCGCTTTTTCCTAGTTTCGTTTTTTATTTGTAGGTCTCATCTGTGTCGGAATTGTGGCGATCGTTTTAACGATTACCACCGGATTCCACGACCAACTGCGACTCTTTTAGGGTGGTCGTGTGTAAATTTCTAATGTCTTTGCCTTTCTTTTTCCTTTTAAAAGTTTTTGGGAGATTTTTGCTGTAGATGTTCTGCCCTTGATTTAAATTTCTTCAGCATATTGCATGGAGCCCATATGTTTCAGTGTGTACGATATCCAAATCTTTTAAGAGGACAATATGGCCGTCAAAGTGCGCTGGCAGGAGGGTTGGTCTTCTGCAAATTGTTTAAATGTGTCTGGTGAATGAATCGCCCGACCGATCGGACATTCATTAGTAGGTCCAGTCGTTGTAGATAAACCATCGTTCGGAAAATTCTCCAGTATGTATCTAGCAGAGAGAGTCATTTTTTTATTGTTTATTTATAAAGGACCACCATATTGCACAGAACTGTACAGACAATATTTGTCATTCACATCAGCTCCTGTCCCATTGGCGCTTACAGACCAAATTTACATGCACGCACACTTTTGTCGGAAGCTAATTAACTTCCCATTATGCAGTGTAGGAGGAAACCAGAGCACCCGGAGGAAACCCACACAAACATGGGAAGAACATACAAACGCTACACAGATTGTGTCCTGGGTGGGAATCAATCTCATAACCCCAATGCTATGAGGCAGCAATACTAACTACTCTACCACCATGTTGCAAGCCACATTAAAAATAGGATGATGGTTAGCACTTCTGCCTCGCAGCACTGGGGTCATGAGTTCAATTCCCGACCATGGCCTTATCTGTGAGGAGTTTGTATGTTCTTCCTGTGTTTGCGTGGGTTTCCTCCGGGTGCGCCGGTTTCCTCCCACACTCCAGAAACATACTGGTAGATTAATTGACTGCTAACAAATTGACCCTAGTCTCTGTCTGTCTGTCTCTGTGTGTGTGTTAGGGAATTTAGACTGTAAGCTCCAATGGGGCAGGGACTGATGTGAGTGAGTTCTCTGTACAGCGCTGCGGAACTAGTGGCGCTATATAAATAAATGATGATGATGGTTTCTTACAAGCTTAAATTTTAACTCTGTGTTTAGATTTTTGGGAAGTGGCACATCCAATTTCTCATGCGTTAATGTGCGCTACCACCCCAAATGTTTGTACTGGTGAAAGTGCAATGCATGAAAAATCATGTCTAAAGCGCGTGTAAGATTTCACGCATTTTCCCTATTTTCCCAGCACTTCTGTGTGAACGAGCCCTCAGCGTAGCAGCTTTGTGGCTGAACCAGTAAAAGTATATAGGAGACAGGTACACCGTTAGTAATATAAAGGCAGAGGGAGCATGGGGGGGTCCTTGTAAGTAAACTTTTTAACCCCGACAGTCCAGTAGATAATCTTCACACCTGAGCTTTGCCAGGGGCTGCAGCGAACGTCTGCAAGCGATCATTTCAGTCATTTGGTCTCTGCTAACTAATCATTACTTTCAGCACTGCGGTGCAGCGGCTGCTTCATACTGCTTTTGTTTTTTAACTGGCAAATAATTTCCCTCCACTGATTGCCACAGGACCTAACCAAGTAATTGGTCGAATATCTCCACATCGCTCTACATGGTTTACGTGACCCAGGGCTGATTGAAATTGTTAGATGCAGACATCTACTTTTTCCTGGTTTAGTCATTATCCTGATGAGTTTCCATGGCAACTGACCATGTACTTCTGCAGTGACGAGTAATATTTAATTCTGGTAGCTAATGTTTAATAAGAAAATAAAATCCCTTTAGAATTTTTTTATTTTATTTTCAGGTTGGTATTTTAGTGGATTCTGTATATTTTTTTCCCTAATTGACACAATGCAAATTTTATTTTTTTTGGGGGGGGGGGGGGGGGGGTTTAATTCATACTAAATTTCTTTTTATACATTTAAATCACCTTAAGGAATCTGTGACTGGTAACTTTAATCCATCTGCAAAGATAACTGTTCCAGTTTAAGATTTTCAGTATTAAAATGTTTTAATGTCCTGGCAATATACAATCGCACAGGAGACCAAGATATTATGTATTAAATTTATCCTAACTGAGGTTTACCTACCTTATTTATTTTATTTAATTTTATTATTATTCTTAATAATAATATTAACCGTTAATTAGCTAGCACCTGTGTATGATGCTGTGCTTTGCAGAGAATATTTAATCATTCATATCAGTGCCTGTCCCACTGGAGCTTACAATCTATATTCTCTACAGCACAGGCACAATTCAGGGATACTTCCGTCTGAAGCCTTTTAACCTACAGTATGTATTTTCTTTTCTGGAGTGTGGGAGGAAGCCCACGTAAGTACGGGGGGGATGCCGCCCACACCTTTCTATAGATCAGCTTGTGAGAGTTTTGCTAACTGTACAGTATTTATTTCACAAATTGCTACTTTAGAAACCTCCTCATTTTTGGTGTGTTTTTTTATTTGTTTGTTTTGTCTATAATTGTCTTCTGGAAACGGTGTCAAGTTGTTCCTATGTGATGTAGTAGCTGTCAATTTATATAGAATTCTTTCTCCTTTTTTTTTTTTTTTTTTTTTAAAGTAGACGTTAACAAGTCTTCGAAGGCTAGTTCTACTCTTAAACAATGAATCTACCCACCTCCCTTAACCAAACGGTTGCGGTCTGTTCTTATGACTCCATTCTTCTGTGGTGGGTAACCCCAGATGAATTGAAATCTCCACAAAGAAGTAGCCGACTTGCAAAGCTGCCGTGGTTTGTTGGACAAGCCGCCCTCCGTCTGGTTACGCCGCCTCAGTATGCCAACGTGGTCATGTCTTAAAATCTGAGATTTGAAACCTAATTTCCTTTTGAGCCCACAGAATTGCTCTCCACTCTGGGCAAGCAACAGATTTACTCCTATAGCTGCACTGCCACAGAGATGAAATAGTTTAATAGATTGCCTCTCCCACTAGCCACAGTCCCAGAAAAACGTCTCCATGTCGCAATCTTGGGGTCTCTGGCTGGGGGTTGGGGCACCTTAGTAAAATATTTAATCTAAACATTAGCTACGAAATAAAGAACCGACAAATCGATTAAGCTAACCATCTTTAAATAGCGTCAGAGGACCAATCACAAGCCGCAATATCTTGATTGTGGCTTGAGACTCGTTGTCCCACTTGCCCCTCCCTGTCCGTGGTATTCAGCCAAGAGGTACCTATTTAATTAGAAACTATCTTCTATATAATGCACTTTTTGTTTTTTATGATTATGATGCAGAAACAAGATCCTGTATTTTTTTTTTTTTTTAATTCTACTGGCAAACACAATGCCACACCCTTCCTGCCTTAGTAATTATATCTCCAATATTAACGTTAAAATCCCCCATCATTAATTATAGGTCCTTTAATCCCTAGGTGGTTGCTTATAGATTCTTATAGCTAGCAGAAATATTTTACTCTATGCATTTATGGGGGTGGTACCCAGCCAGCCATAATCTGAAGTGCAGCAATTACATAGGCAGCTAGGTACATAGACTTAATGACGACTCTTAAGTGGAATATATTGTAGAATTGTAATCGCTTATAATTGTACAGTGACTAATGTTGGAGTGGACTCGAGCAGTGATTTGAAGCTGGATGTATCTTGTGAAGATTTTGACTCTAATTAAACATATACCTGACTTTTACCTTTTGTTATTTTGGAGGGTTCGATAAGCAGAATTGGGAGAAGACTGTTCTCCATTATTCTATTCTGTATGGTACAGGAACCCACCAGCCTTTCATTGTTATTACAATGGGGCTAATCGCTAGAAGAGACAAAGCTGTCCTTTCTTTATTCATCGCTAGATTGTGCATCTTATCAAATCATTCTCCAGTGTTAATGGGTTCAGCTGGTTACGTGACGGATGTCTGTATAATCCTACAATCTAAGATGCGGTGAAGTATATAACGATGTATTCAAAAGCTTGAATGCCCAATTAGTTTTTCCACTTGAAGTACGAATGCAAAAGTGTTTATTAGTTGCGGGATAGACGTCCAAAGCAGTCAGACTTGAATGTACTTTTGTTTCTGCTCAGTCCTGTACAAAGAAACACATTACTGTAGAGGGATGTTACCAGGAATCTTATCCTTTTCAAGTACATCTGTAGTATGTTATGTTTTACAAGCACTGTAATTACAAAGTAGACTCAAACTGAGCCAATATGAAAAGAAAGCTTGTAACAGAGGTAGGTGTACATGTAATTGTTCCAACGACCAGATGAAAGTTATTTGACATTGTATACAGTCTATCATCATCATCTATATAGCGCCACTAATCTTCAAGGGTTAAACAGAGAACTCGCTCACATCAGTCCGTGCCCCATTGGCGCTTCCCGTTTAAATTCCCTAATAAATACACAGCCCGAGAGACACTAAAGTCAATTTGATGGCAGCCAATTAACCAACTAGTATGTTTTTGGAGAGTGTGGAGGAAACAAGAGCACCCGGAGGAAACCCACGCAAACACGGGGAGAACATACAAACACCATACAGATAAGGCCATGGTCGGGAGTCAAACTCATGACTTTAGTGCTTTGAGGCAGAAGTGCTAACCACCGAGCCACCGGGCTGCCCCCAAAGTCTATGTTTTGTACTGCCAATTTGGGGTCTATTTATGACCCATATATTGTTCATGTTGATGATCAATTCTTAGCTAAACCTATAACAATACAAATATCAACACGTCTTATAGCAGTTTAAATAGCAACAGGTGCATGGGGTATATTCAGCGTCAGCTAAAACCTGTGCCCGAGAGAGTGGGCGCAACTAACAAGATCGGAGCCAGTGATAGAGGTGCGATGACAGTGGAGTAGTTGAGTCTCGGGCAGAGAGCCCAAGGAGGAGGTGGTGCAAAGTGCAACTGGTTAGCAGGCGTTATAGGTGGAGGAAGCAAAAGAGAAGCGGGATATATAAATAGCTTTATAATATGTATAAGAAGCATTGGAGTGGCAGAATTATTGTTTGTGTGTAAACGTTACTTCATAACTGGAGAAATCATCTAAGAAAATATTAATAAGTTGGTATTGTCTTTTAAATATCAGAAACAGCCAATTCTAGTCACCAGCAGGGGGCATCGTTATTAGACTTGCAGTACTAGAGTTCTTGCTGTTTCATCTGTATTATGAAGCTAATTTTGGCTGTTCTGCAGAGCAGTATAACTTGGTGGAAGTCCCTTTTTAGACAACTGGGTCTAATAAAGGTTACTGTAATGAGCTTGTTGGAATTAATCTACAAATGCTCCCATAGCAATCTGTAGCCACTGCTGCTGGAATGATGGGAAGAGGGGGCTTGCCTTGACATGTGGTATAAGCCGCCTTCTCCTCGCTCGTAGCCGCAATGGGTTGAACAGCAGGAAACACCATTATAAAGATAATTTGTCAAAGATTCAGAAAAGGTGAAAAGCTGCAGAATATGTGTGAAAGTGATTTATTTCCCCCTGTCTTTCAGCTGTTGCAGAGGTGAAGCTCCGTGACGATCAGTACACGCTGGACCACATGCGTGCCTATGGCATGTATAATTATCTTCACAGTAACTCCTGGTCCTCTGACAGCATGTTCTATGTGGACCAGCTGGGACGGGTCATGAACATCACAGTGACGCTGGTATGAATATATTCATGTTTCTCCACCTTGCCGCAAAGTCAGAAATGTTTGTGTGTTCCATCTTTTGGAGGGTTTACACCATCGTCCATTTACCCCCCTGTTAGTGGAAATTGTAAGATTGATATGTGTGTCGGTGGAAAGGAGGGATCCGATGCATCATCATCATCATCACCACTTATTTATATAGCGCCACTGATTCCGCAGCGCTGTACAGAGAACTCGCTCACATCAGTCCCTGCCCCATTGGAGCTTACAGTCTAAATTCCCTAACGCACACATACACAGACAGACAGAGAGAGACTAGGGTCAATTTTGATAGCAGCCAATTAACCTAATAGTATGTTTTTGGAGTGTGGGAGGAAACCGGAGCACCCGGAGGAAACCCACGCAAACACAGGGAGAACATACAAACTACACACAGATAAGGCCATGGTCGGGAATCAAGCTCAGTGGGAGATTCAGTTCGGCGCGAGGTGTCTACGGAATCTCCACGGAGACACGTTGCGCCAATGTTATGGCAGGAATTTCCGCTCATATTTTTTGGCGTCCCATTCTTGTGGCTGGCAATGTGCACAGCGGACTCCGTTTTGCTATTGACCTACCGGGTGCTGTTATTTAAGGCGCACAGGAGTTCATTATTTAACCCTCTGGTTAACTAAATAAATAGATTAACCCGGCGGTTCCCAAACTGCACCGTAGCTCCCAGGGGTGCCGCGGCGCTGTCACTGGGGTGCCGCGGGCCAGACATAGAAAAAAGAAAGAAAGCAGGAACTTGCCGGGCGCCTGGACCCAGCAGACTCCTCTCTCCCGCAGCTGTCAATGACAAGCTGCTGCGGGAGAGAGGAGGCTGCTGGGTCCCGGCGCCCGGTGGATTGGTAAGTTCCTGTTTTCTTTCTTTTCTCTATGGCTGGCGCGGGGCAGAGTGAGGGGGACAGAGAGCAGAGGAGGGGGCAGTGTGCCTGGATGCGGAGGGGGCAGTGTGCCTGGATGCGGAGGGGGCAGTGTGCCTGGATGCGGAGGGGGCAGTGTGCCTGGATGCGGAGGGGGCAGTGTGCCTGGATGCGGAGGGGGCAGTGTGCCTGGTTGCAGAGGGGGCAGAGTGTCTGGATGCAGAGGGGCATTTTTGCATACAACTAAATAAGTATTTTTGTCGTGACCTAAATACTTATTACAATTTTTTGACCCAACTACTTCTAAAATAGGACTGCTCAGTAATTATTTTGGAGGGGTGCCTTGAAAAAATTTAGAGACTCTTAAGGGTGCAGCGAACTGAAAAAGTTTGGGAACCACTGAATTAACCTCTGTCAGACAGTTCGTGAGGCCTCTCAGGCGCATTTGCCACCTACACGCAGTGGATACAGACTTCTGTTACCTGGTGCTATGAGCTGTATTTCCATAAATATCAGTTCACATCACTGAGGCAGTTTGGTATCTATTGTTGTCAACTAAGCCAATAATCGTGGGAATGCATCAATTTAGAGTGAGCAAGTACCATCACTGAGGCACATCGGCAGCCATCTTGTCAGCTGAACCAATATTCATGTGAATGCATTCTACTAATTTACTGGGAACCAATGCGCTCCCTAATGTCACTAGTTCCTAGTGGATTAGTAATCTGCATTCTTGTGAATATATGTGTCCGCTGCACATTAAGGGACAGATTAAGAGAGTGGGGTGCAGAATTTCCAGCTGAGCAAACCATGTTGCACTTCAAGGGGTGTAAGTGTAAAAAATATGTTTTTACATGTGGGGCAAATACTGCCTGCTGTACACACGCTGACTGGCTCTATTTTTTTACACTGCATTTTACAGTTGGTTTAGGCTGCAAACCCCTCACACCTGTGGAACCAGGTTAGGCATTTTATACAGCCACCACTTCAGCCTGAAATGTTTTTGCCAGCTGCAAATTGTAAACTCTGTGGGGGGGGGGGGGGGGGATTTCACTTACCCGTCAGGTGTCTCTGGAAGGTCCTCGAGACACTCCGTGGCGGAAATTTGACAGAAATCTCTGCTCATTTTTCCTTGCACTTCTGAAAATGAGCGTAGATTTCTACCGCAATAGCCAGCAATGTTCGCGCACGTCTTCGCCGGCAGTTGAATCTCTCCCTATGTTGGATTTGCTCCTCACTCTGAATCGTCCCTTACTTGTGTATCTTTATCTCCTCTCGCAATGATGAAGATAGTCATCCAAAATAAATTGAAGTAAATGTATGAGGGAAATAATATTTTATTCCAGCTCATGATTCCTGAACAGTTATAACCCTGCGCACTCGCCCTATCCTCTCGTTTCCATTACATAATGTCTTTACATTTCGTGTTCTGTGCTTTAACCACCAACCACAGTATTTGGCAGTGGGATGCGTTATGTCCTTTTCCATCATAATACATTGTTTATTTGAAAAGAGAATCTAGATTATGTTATCATAGAGTTAAAACTTTAAATCACTAAAAAAAAAACAACAAATAAAACTATTAGTTCACAGCCCATTCGCAGTGAATTTATTCTCGCTGGACAATAATTATCCTTATCAGTTTTTTTTGTTTGGGGCCACAAATTCCGTAGCGCCTGACATAGTAATATAAATGACATGCATGATAACCGTAGACATAACAAGTACATGGGTACAGAGCAGGATAATAAATGTATGGATGCATTTAACAGAACAAATTGCATTGTTTAGAGAAATAATTCAGCGACAAACATGACCGGGACATACAAGGAAACAGACTGAACGCACACGAGCCATAAGGTAGAGGATCCTGCACGTGAGAGCTTACATTCTAGAGGGAGGGGGTAGTGAGAAACAATAGGTACGAATGGGACATTAAGTTTAGCAGTCCAGGTAGGTAGCAGTAGATGTGGAGGGGGTATACAGTCGGACTGGCAGGAGGGTGGGTTGAAGTAGTTGAGGATATTGGGCTGGGAGAGGGCAACACGGGAGGAGAGGTAGGAGGGGAGTGCAGAGAGGAAGAAGGAGCAGTGCAGAGAGACATGGATAACATTTGGCGTAGTGTGGGTAGAACAATATGGTGATATAGATGAACAGATTGGAAATACTGAGAGTTTAAATGAGGGACAAGGAGTACAAGTAGTCCATTAAATCAAAAGTGATCTTCTCGCCAATGCTAGCAGATCAGTAAGGAGTGTCCAAGGCTGGTGCTTGAGGTGGGAGGTCAGCGGAGTGTTGGATTTCTGTCCTCTCTGCGTTGTCTCTTCTGCTGCACCTTTATCAGGAGACCAGACATACAGTTCTTCACTTCTGAGATGTTTCCAGCTAATACATAGCAACACCCCACCTGTTTGATGCACTCCTCTAATTACTACATTTCAAGTGAATTGGGGGAAATGCCATTTATTTTGGTCAGAGTTGAAGTCGCTGTGGAGACTTTCAGTGATTATGTGTAGTATTTATTTCTAGTTGATGGAGTTTTCTGGCTTTCTGTCTGTTTTCAGAAATATTTGTAAACTAATCGATTTTTTTTTTTGGGCACTCCCCCCAATGTGCCCTATATGTAGAGGTCGCTGCTGCAGGTATTCACCAACCCTAGGACAGCCGATGAACTGCCAGGAAACACTGGGTGGTCGATTCAAAGTACCTGTATAATGAAAGTGGTTCCTGATTGGACCATAGCCACGGATAATCCAATCAAGAACCGTGTCCCTCATCCTAGCTTTTTGAACCGCTCAATGCCTACAACTCTTATGTGTCATTGTGGGGCTTACATTCTAGAGGTGTTGGGTGTTTAGAGGAGAACATCACCCTGAAAGGGGTAAATGGGATGGTCCATATTGACATTTTAGGCTACTTTTTTAATGTTGCTCTGCTGTTTTTATTAAGATTTCATTGGGTGTTTATTCCCCCTACTTTTAATCCACACAAGTGTATTTCCAACAACCTGAAGGTAGTCACTGTGTTGCACAACCCATGTGTTATCAAAGGGTGGAAGTGTAAGATGTCTCTGCTGTCATCATTTTTTTTATTCGGATGACCAGAAATGAATTGGTGTGATCATGGTGATCTAACATGGGAGGATTGTTTAGGTAATGTGAGAGATGTGTAATTGTCCCTGTGATTAGATCCGCATAGCATGTTCAGCTCTTCCAGTTCTTTTGCTTATACTGTGACCATGGCCAAGTCCCTTTATGTGTCTGAGTCCAAGGAAACAAAACTAGATTGTAAGCTTCACTGCAGCGGTGCCTGGATCCGGCTGGACACAATGTTGATATTAAATAAAATAACATTTAAAATACAATGGTGTTCACTGTGTTGGGACTTGCTGCAAACACAATCTTACCGATTTGCGCCATAGAAATCTCAGCTGAGATAACTGGTTTGTTTAGGACAGATTCAATTTGGCGCGAGATGCCGGTGAACATCAATGTTCAGCTGCACCTATTGCCGGGTATTATGGTAGGAATCTCTGCCCATTTTTCTGCACACCTTTTTCCTGATCTTGGTTTTTCACTCCTTATTAAATAGTAAAGCCGTGCTTCTCACAGTGATGCGATGATCGTGTCTATGTGCATGACATTCTACTCCTCGTTGTTTTGCATAGCAGTGCTGCAGGAGAAGGGGGGCCCTTATGATCATGTCTGTGTGTATGACATTCTCTTTATTAATACCATGTACCCAGCTCTCCTCACAGTAGAAGGGCAGGCTGGATGATCGAATCTTTGAGCATGACCTTACCATGTTTATAACAGGACTCCTCACTGTTACTTATGAGGAAGTGGTCCGTAATCATGTATGTATGACCTTTCTTTGCTCATTACCATGTAGCAGTGCTCTTCACAGTGCTTGTAAAAAAAAAAAAAAGGCACTGGCTGATCGTGTCTGTGTGTTTGATATAATCAATGAGCAGTTGTGGTTTTTTTGGGGGAACTTACTGGGTAACTGGTTTCCAGAAAATGTATCCATACCTCACGAGTCCCTGGCAGTGACACAGGGGGTGTGTCCATGTTCTGCTGGTGGTGTGGCCATGCCCCCAGGCTGCCCATTCGAAATCTCCCTCCCCCCTCAATGTTCCCCTTTGCAGGATGAACATGTCCCCGGGCGGGACAGGTCCCTAAAATCAGGATTGTCCGGTGGAAATCGGGATGGTTGGGAGGTATGAGATCCAATACTCTATTATATTAAAGTCTAGTCCTGCTGTCCATACTTGATGCTTTTCTTACTGGCAGTAAGGAATATTTGGCATAGAGGGAACATAGACAGCAGTATTCAGTGCAAAATAATACAGAGGAAAATAATTATTATTTATTTTTTTTTTTTTTCCTTAAGAAATCTTTGTATCTAAAATGTGTTATATTTATTTGTAGTATGTAATGGTTTTTTTTTTAAGATTTGAGTATGTAACACAATGACCTGCTCCATATGCAGCGTACTTATCTGCAGCTGTGCTCCTCACTTCAGGAGCGTTGTTTACGTGAAAGCTCTTTGAGAATGTGGTGGAGGCAGCTTGAATGTCTGCTGGGCGGCTTTGCGTTTGTATGAAGAGCCGCTGACAGCTCCAGACTCGGCTATGCTGCTTTTATTTTCTTGGCAATATTTCAGCCTGGGTGTCGCTTTCCACAATAAAAATACAGTTCCAGAACACAACGTTTGTATTTAAAGGCTAAGTGTGTGACCTCTACCATTTCAGAATGTATAAAAATAAGTTTTGTACCTATAATGAAGTGTTTCTGATTTATTTATTTATTTATTTATTTTTATGCCATTGTTTCTAAAGTAAACCAAACAAATCTTATGTTTTACACAGAATGTTTCAGATAATGTTTCCACATCCAGTTAAGCTTTTTTTGTTTTTTAAATGTAATTTTGGTGATGGGGTCACAAGAAGAGACAACAACTCGATGAAGATTACAAGGAGTTGGGACTGAAAATGAAGTCCCAGCCCATCGGTGTCTCAGGATGAGGGTTTTGTCTTACAAGCTCTTTTTAAAGTAGCACGTTTTCAGCGATGGAAATGCTCCAGTCACACTTCACAAATGTTTTTATTGCTGCTGAGAAAGTGGTGCTTTTACTGAGCTTATTAAGCACTCTTGTGTGGCGGAGTCGGCTGTAATAAGTAGGGATGTGCACCGGCCACTTTTGGTGTCTCGTGTTTTGTGTTTTGGATTCGGATTTGCTTGAGGTTTTGGGTTCGGATTTGTTTAGCAAAACACCTGACGAAAGGTTTTGGTTCGGATTTAAAGTTTTGGATTCAAATTTATTTTGAAAAAAACATAAAAAGTGCTAAAAACCAGTTTTGTGTTTTGTTTTTTTTTCACTCCTACGCTATTATTAACCTCAATAACATTCAATAACAATAATTTCCAGTCTATTCTGAACACCTCACAATATTGTTTTTAGGCCAAAAGGTTGCACCGAGGTAGCTTGAGCACATAATGCCAAAAAAAGAGGTACAAGATGGAATTGTTCTGGGCCCTCCCACCCCTCGCGAGATTCGACGCAAGACTTGGACGACAGAGCCTCGTTTTAATTTTTTTGCCCGCCGGAAATATCCGAACAGTGCTCGGATCCAGTTCGGATCCGCACTGTTCGGGTGGGCTCGGATTAGCGGAATCCGAGCCCGCTCATCTCTAATAATAAGATAAAATCCTATGGTACAGCAATACTAATTTACTAAATGCTGCTGACAGCGTTTAGAACCCTTCCCTAGAACTTAAGTGTCTGGTTTGGTACCGTGTGTATTGCTGTCTATGCATAGTTTTATAGAAGAATTACATTGCAATTTAACTTTAAATTTTAATTTTATTTTAAAATGTGCACACTTGTGTTGTCTGTGTTTTTTTTTATTTTGTCCAGCTGTGGCTATATAAATCAGTAAACATAGAAAAGAAATGGGACAATAGGTGTACACTCATTAACATATTTGTACTTTTATTCATATATACCAGTGTTTGGCTAAACTGACATTCCAGGTGTTGTGAAAGTCCCAGCATACCCCTCCAGCAATAAGCTGCTATATATTGGCAAAGCATGCTGGGACTTGTAGTTTTACAACACCTGGAGTGTCACAAGTTAGCCAACACTGATATATACAGTTCATCAAAGACTATTGGGATAGCTCCATTGTAATCTAAGATGCTGGTTGAATTCATAATGATGGTTTTAATATGTTTTACGTGCAATGCATTATAATTGGCATTAAAATTTAGTAGCAAAATATTTATGGCGGAGTTTACATTTGGCAGGAAACAATCACCCTAATGCCGTCGGTTGTTTTGTATCAATACAAAGAAATTCCAATCACAATAGTGGGTGTATATACACAAACAATGGGTGAATGATATTCATTGACTGACCTTTTCCGCTAGCTAGAGGGAAGGGTCAATGTTTGCTGTTAATGAGAGGGGGACTATACTGTGCTTAAAACTAATGAGAGCATATTACCATCTATGATGGTGGACACGTTTTTTTTTCCCAATCCTTAGAAAAGCGTGATGTGTAGAATGATTTGACAGGCCAAGTGGACTTTCTCAGAAATGAGGCAGCATGCGAAGAGCAACTCTTGTATGGGTTTTTAGTAGACACAGCTTTTCTCACATTCAGGAGCAGCAAATGCATTGCATTTAGCCTATCCTACAACATCACAATATTTTTTTTTTTTTGCACGGTGGCTCAGTGGTTAGCACTTCTGCCTCACAGCACTGGGGTCATGAGTTCAATTCCCGACCATAACCTTATCTGTAAGGAGTTTGTATGTTCTCCCTCTGTTTGCGTGGATTTCTTCCGAGTGCTCCGGTTTCCTCCCACACTCGTACTGGTAGGTTAATTGGCTGCTATTAAATTGACCCGTGTGTGTGTTAGTGTTAGGGAATTTAGACTGTAAGCTCCAATGGGGCAGGGACTGATGTGAATGAGTTCTCTGTACAACGCTGCGGAATTAGTGGTGCTATATAAATAAATGGTGATGGTGATGAGTACCAGCTATGTTTGAGCCCTTCCGGACACCAGTCACCATATTATGCATTTTTCTATTTAGAAACACTTTAATACTATATTTATGCTAGGAAAAGTCAATAGCGCACCCTAGATCTGGTCCTTACCATCTGCCCAAGATTTTTTTTTTTTATTTATTTTTTTTGCAGTCAGAATGAAATGTTTCCCAACGTTTAAATCTTTATATTCTAAAATGTTCCTACTCACATTTAATGGTCCATGTGTGACAGAGATGAGGAAACACAATGTATAGACATTGCTGACCCTCTACTGCTGCGGAAGACTCTGTAGTGATTATAGATTCTTTTCATTCTAATTGTTAACAGTTTTGCTTTATTGGCTCCTATCATTATCTGTCTGAACACTGAATTTAACAGGCAACTCTTATGTTTTTTTTTTTTTAAAAACAAGCCCTGGGTAGCAAAAGTCAGCCTATTATGGATCTGCGTTTTAGATGTTCATCCGTTCCTCCACAGCTGAGCGGCTAATGGGCCACACAATGGGTTGAAGAGTGTTAATGGTGCGTGGCGGCACAGTTGCTTATTTTATCATAACATGAATAGTTAGAGCAGAGGTAGGTACAGCAGCGCGTGTCGTGGAAAGGTTACATAACACACAGCCTGCCGGGGGGAAGTTCAGAGAATTGTTCGTTTGGTTGTTAAGTTTAATGTTAATAAAGTGTCAAGTGCCATTGTGGAACTAAAATATAGACTATCACTTTCTCTCAAAATGTCATACTAAAATGATTGAAAAAACAATTAAGTATTCATTGTAATATGTATTATTTGCTTGATTGTCGTAGCTTTTATGTATTAGGCTGGCTCCTATAGATTTTGTTTATTCTTTTAAAGTGTTTAGAATTCTTTTAACTTGATACTTTGCTATAGTATGCCTACCGTAAGGAATGGTTCTGCAACTGGGGTCCAATAAAGACGGGCAAGCAGAGACAGTCTGCGCTATGGGGGGGTATTCAATTGGCTGCGGTACTGTTAAAAGTAACGCAGCCTGCGCACTATTACCGTTATTATGGTAGTTTTAACGCCGGCTTTTTGAAAGCCGCGTTAATATTACCGTAATAATGGTAATACGGTTAACGTGGCGGTACTTTGGGGGGAATTGAATCCACCCACCTCCCAGTGTGTTAATTTCTTTCCTTGGCTTCCTAGCTGAGCATCTGGCTGTACTATACTCTTTCCATGGCCTGCCTCTCTATATAGTACAGTATCGCTGCAGAAAGCCGAGTTAGGGAGATTACATACCGCAATCTGAAGCTGGGCTTGGAGGTCCCACTTGATGACCATAAACGGCCACCGCTAAACGACAGTCACCAGCTGTAGCATAAAACTCTCCTTAGCGTCCAGCCAATTGCATGTGGTTTCCCACACCGGCTGCTTGTAATTGGTTGGACTATGATGAAACTAGAGAGAAGAGAAAAATGTTTAATAAAGCAGTGAACAAGGGTTTGTGGTGTCTTTTATTCAATTAAAGTTTATTTTAAAATGGAGTATGTGTGTTATTTATCTTTACTCGGGATGATGGGGTGGTCTTGGGTCCTACGGGCTATTCTAGTAGGACCACTAAGGTGGGAAAGTTCACTTTCTTCTACATACCCCTGCAGCTGTAGCCCAGTGGTCCGGGAAGAGCCCCAGAGCTTTTCAAGGTGGGGCTGGTCGCCTCTGGGTGAGTGTCTTTTTGTGGATCCCCCTCCACCATTGTGGCAGCTGTCATGCACTTATCAGAATGTTCAAGGTGCCTTATTAACAAAATTTCCATCAATTGATATTCTTTGCCGGATCAGTAAAATACTGCCCATATAGAAACCCTAAGTTCCCATCATTTTATTTTATTTATACATATTCTTCTTCATGAAATACGAATTTATAAAGTCCAGATAATAAAAAAAAAATAGATGGTATGAATTTCTTCCATCATGCTGGAAAAAAGAAGAATTGTATTGTGCATTTGGCCAGTATTGTAAAATAGGGACAAATCTATAGAATATGGCAGTGTCCCTGGAAAGTGTAGAGTGATTAGAGGGATACACCATTCCCACTGTGATGTGTCACCATACAGAATAGTTGTCTATAATACTGGAGGTAAATGTATCGAGCTGAGAGTTTTCTGGCGGGTTTGAAAATCCAATCAGATTCTAGCTATCATTTATTTAGTACATTCTGCAGCATGACAGCTAGAATCTGATTGGTTGCTATAGGCAACATCTCCACTTTTCATGCCCGCCGGAAATCTCTCAGCTGGATACATTTACCCCCTGGAATGTTTGGGATACTTGTCTACACCTCCCCAGTTTGGGAGTCTCAGGATCACCAGAAAGAGCAGGAAATTGGAGTGTGTTTACCTGCTGTAAAGTGAACAGAGCCAGGACTGAAATCACGCAGTCATCAGTGAACACAGGATGCCTGAATCGTTAAGGGAGTGAATGGTTGATGCATGATTTATTTTGCGTTAAATTGCACTGCGCATGCCCATAAACAACTATACACCGGAGAACGCAAATGTATTCAATTCAACTTCAAGCGCAAAGTACATTTACTACAGCCAATAATTTCATTGGCAGAGAGGGAGGGGAATAGACGTATGCCCGTAGTTAACTTACAGTAAGGTTGTGCCACGCTTTAGCGCGCAATTCATGTATTTATGAGAACGCATATTAAGCGTTTATTAGGAATTGGTGCTTTTTAAATATTTGGATATGAAGTGCCCCAGTGATGTCACTGGTTCTTAGTGAATTATAAGATTATTATTATTAAGCAGTGTGACCAGAGAGACTTCCAAACGGGTAATAAATTGAAGATTTCCCTTATTATAGATCACTAATTGAACCCATTTTCTTTGGTGTTATTATTATATTTAATTATTAGAAGATGTTTTGAGGAAACTGTGATGGTATAGATATGATTGTTAAATTATTTATTCCGAAACTTTATTTATTTTTTTAAGTTTTTCCAAAATGCATAAATATATTACTGCATCTTCAGATTGAAATGTCCTAAATCTGTCTGGTTACATTTCAAGGATGATAGACTGACAAAGGAGGTTACAATCAGCCCTTGGTGACAGTCGCTGCTTCTGCACGTTGCTGTATGAAGTTTCTAGAACTTGTAACTATTCATATTTTTATGTAATGATCCTTCAGTGATCTCTGTGCATTGTCTGATTTCCTCCTACCTTGAAGGTTGTGTAGTTTCGGTGTTACTTAGTGGTGTAGTAAACGTCAGATGCAGATTTTAGTAAGTACAGGTCTGACATTGTTTATGTAGAAGCTCACAAAACGAAATGGAAATTAATGCTGCCGGTGATGATAATCTGCTCGCAAACATGATCTTATTTCATCTATAGTCACTGAGCAGTGATGATAAAACATTTAATGATGACCGTTGGGTAAAGACAGAGATAGTGTTTAAAAATCTGAAGACTAAGGGGTAAATGTATCGTACTCCGGTTTCTTCAAGTTGCCGGAAATCGACGAGTTGACAGCTAAAATTTAAAGCGGCGCTGCCTTGTAAAGGGAAACTTTCATTTACAAGGCAGCGCCGCTTTAAATTTTAGCTGTCAACTCGCCGATTTCCGGCGACTTGAAGAAACCAGAGTATAATACATTTACCCCATAGTGTACATTTACATTTAAACTCTCTGAAAAACCATCTCTTTACTAAAGATTGCCTTACTCCCACCTATACTACCCACACTAATGCACCCTCATACTTACCCTACTCCCGCCTATAGTACCAAGTGTAATGCACCATCACACCTACCCTTCTCCCACCTATAGTACCCACACTAATGCACCATTACACCTTCCCTGCTCCCACCTATAGTACCCACACTAATGCACCATCACACCTTCCCTGCTCCCTTCTATAGTACCCACACTAATGCACCATCACACCTATCCTACGCCCGCCTATAGTACCCACACTAATGCACCCTCACACCTACCCTACTCCCGCCTATAGTACCCACACTAATGCATCCTCACACCTACCCTACTCTCGCCTATAGTACCCATACTAATGCATCCTTACACCAACCCTACTCCCACCTATAGTACCTACACTAATGCACCCTCATACCTACCCTACTCCCGCCTATGTTACACACACTAATGCACCATCACACCTACCCTACTCCCACCTATAGTAATCACACTAATGCATCCTTACACCAACCCTACTCCCACCTATAGTACCTACACTAATGCACCCTCATACCTACCCTACTGCCGTCTATAGTACCCACACTAATGCATACTTACACCAACCCTACTCCCACCTATAGTACCCACTAATGCACCATCACACCTACCCTACTCCCACCTATAGTACCCACACTAATGCACCCTCATACCTACCCTACTCCCGCCTATAGTACCCATACTAATGCACCACGGTACACCTACCCTACTACCACCTATAGTACCCAGTGTAATGCACCATTGCGCACCTACCGTACTCCCGCCTATAGTATGTGCAGCACAGTGGCTTAGTGTTTTGGGGTCATGAGTTTGATTCCCGACCATGGCCTTATCTGTGTGGAGTTTGTATGAACTCTTCGTGCTTGAGTGGGTTTACTCCAGGTATTTCGGTTTCCTCCCACACTCCAAAAACATACTAGTAGGTTAATTGGCTGCTATCAAATTGACCCTAGTGTGTGTGTGTGTTAAGGAATTTAGACTGTAAGCCCCAATGGGGCAGGGACTGATGTGGATGAGTTCTCTGTACAGCGCTGCGGAATTAGTGGTGCTATATAAATAGATAATGATGATGATAGTACCCACACTAATGCACCCTCACACCTACCCTACTCCCGTGTATAGTACTCACACCTACATTCAGATTGTAAGATCTCTCATGTGCAGATCCCTCCTACCTTTTATTGTCATGTCTGCATTTATTTTGTCTACCTTGTATATCCCTGTTTTATCTGTGTCTTGTGTTCCTCACTGTCTGGTGCTGCAGAGCTCTGTGGCACATTGCATATAAATGATGATAATAGTGGTGTTGCATAAAAACCTGTTTTCCTGGAGCGTCTCATTATAAGAGTTCTGGCTCAAAGGATGCTGGATCTTTTGTCTGTGATATTCTGTGATTTGGCACTTTGTGAAACCACAATAGAATTACTTACTATATATATATATATATATATATATATATATATATATATATATATATCTGCATTTCATTTACTATCATACCTATATCAATGTTTTTACCATGAAATAAATGGTGTTCTGCGGTTACCATGTCCTCTTCATTTCAGGATACTGCTTTGGGGAAACCAGTGGAAGTCTTCAGACTCCCGAGTGATGTTAGCGCCTGCGACAGACGTCTGTGCGCCTCCATGCACTTCACATCCCCCTCCTGGGTCACCCTTTCCGATGGGACCGGGACGCTGTATCTCATTCACGTTGCAGAGCCGGCAGAATCAGCACCTGGAAAATGGGCAGTGAGTGTTTTATTTATATTTAAATGCGTTGAGATATCCACTTATCGTTTGACATCACGCAACATTTTCCATGGCATTAATTATTATTTGCAGTTCCTTTGATCAAACCTGTCACCCTAATGAAATAGTGTTCTGTAAAAGACATTATAATATCACCTACTCCCAACACATTACTGCATCATTGTCATTTTATTAATTATGTCATCAGAAGATCAGTGCGGGTGGCACAAAGTAAGGAGTACAGTTCTAATGCTATACTCAAAACAAGTGTCAAGTTTCACTTTTCAATCTGTAATTAGATACTTTGTGAGGTATTTTGCTGCTCTCGTTTCATCTTTACTCCCCGTAAGAGCTAAAATGGAAAAATTTCACCAATAAAATGCTGCGTAAAAATTCTGCTTATCCCAACGGGACGTTTATTTTCTATATATCCTGTATTGATGTTTGCCGAGACTCACACAGCGTCCTCTTTATTGCAGCTCAAATTTAATCAAGAGCTGGGAGATCCGTTCATTGTAGTTCACAGCGTGTTCTCCGCCGAGGCTCAAGTCGTTCATGTTCTGATGTTGTCCATTGAGAAAGATGAACTGGATGTTGAAGGGAGTGGATTCCATGTCTCACTGGAGTGGGTATCCATAGCCTGCAACACAAGTCCAGGTAAATTATGTCAAGATAGCAGGTCGATTAGGCAACGTGACTTTTTAGTTGACATTGGTCACAAGCCAGCTGTCAACGTTTCTTTTACCTCTCCCTAGGTTCTCACCCATCACATTTTTGAAGTGTCTTATATTTTGAAATAAAATGTAAATTCTATAGTCTCTTTGTAGACACAGTACATAACTGTAGCCTTAATCCTAGGTTCTATGGTTCTCTTTGAAGATGATGGTTTTTAGATGGCTGTTGGCTTATTAAAGCCCTATTAACTTTTTTTTTATTACGATAGCTGAAAGAATGACTCGATGTTAGCACTTTAATAGCCATGAATGGTCACTTTTTTGCAAGTAGCAGTTCCTGTTGATCTTGCTTAGTTAGATACACTCTCTACCTTTTGTATCACTCAAGGGCTTTGTTATACTTGTACTGCCCTTTTTTGCTACTTACTGGATTTGAACAGGCACCGCTGTTGTCGATTCCCCTTCCCTGTTTACTTCCCTGTCCATACAGATAGGAGTCGACAACACTGCTGTAGGTTTTGAAACAGTTGAGCGTCACAATGTACAGAAGAGGAATGCGGAACAGAGAGGTTTGGGAGGACCTGAAGGGTTGATATAACAACATATGAGAGGGAAGTAAGATTAAGATTTTATAGTTAATGTAGTGCATTTCACCCAATTCTAGAGTTTAAGTTTTGAGTGGAGTTTGCTGTAGGATACCTTTTTAGTAAAGTATTTTACTTTTCACCATTTGAAGGCTAAAAAAAAAATTTTGAGTATTTAGCTTTAATATACATTAAAATGCCACATTTTAATGAGCTGAGTAATATGCTTGAAATCGAGTGTTGATGCTTTACTAAATATGTCTATAATACTCGCTACCCTACTGTGGCAGTTTCAAAGTAAAGAGTGACAGTAAATGGTAATATGAATGTTCAGCGCTCCCTATTAAAATATCAGTGGGTAAGCAGCCACCTGGGAGTAGGGGGATATAGGGATAGCTCGACCCTATTAGAGTGTATAATTGTAATTGTATAACTCCCTGGCGCTTGATCAGAGGGGGTAGCAGGTAATTTTAGGGTCAATACAGAGGTACCAACCTCTACTTTTAATTCTTAGGAATAGTATATGCTTCGGCACTAGGAATAATAGTCAGGTATAAATAAATACAGAGAAATTTATTAACTGCAGTATTTGTGGGTAACACCCTCCAGTATTCATAACACTGACATATTAAAAGATGGCACATATGAGGCTGTAAGCATAAAGACAGACAGAGAAGATATATCACATTTAAGTGCGGCAAACAAAATCCATATTCGCCATACAAACACAAGTCTCTGATAGGGCTGGTAAAGTCCACTAGACACAGAGATACAAAAAAGTCAATGGTAAATAGATGTGGCAATCATGAAGTTTCCGTTAGGCTTGTCAGGCCACATAAACACGGTTTTCTGATAGGGCCACTAAGGTCCGCTGAACACCAGGAGTAAAAATCAACTCTGTGCGTGTCATGCAGGTATAAAGTATCCTTTAGGAATGTCAGCAGACATTGTAGTCCGATGGAGAGCGCCTAAGAAAGGCTGAGTGATAGAGGACTTACCCTCAATATAGATGGGCTATGGTGTCCTTCCAGATTATCCCGTTATGTGCCAAGGTAGCTGATGTGATGAACGCTTGTGCCGTCCCGCTGAAGTGTGATAATCCAAACCCGGAAGTCGCGGGTAGTATCGCAATCCTAGCAGAGATGCGCATGCGTGAAGTGGGTCCGTTTGTTTCCCACAGCGGCGGTTTCTGATATATGTAGGGTGCCTTTGAGAGGCACAATTATGTTCAATCCAACGCGTTTCGCACTAGGCTTCTTCAGGGATCGATATAGTGCTGTAGGCCCCAGCTGGAGTTTAAATGCAATACTTCCTGGAAGTGCTCCAATGGTTAGTGACCTGGGCTGGGCCTGTAGATGATGGACAGCCGGATTATCCAATCGGCGATTAGTATTGGTCTGTTCTGGTTGGAGATAGGTTTTCCCTTTAGTATGATTTAAAAGCTGCTTCCTCTCAGCAAACAGACAGAGTGGGTCTGATAGTCTAAAGTTTGGATTATCACACTTCAGCGGGACGGCACAAGCGTTCATCACATCAGCTACCTTGACACATAACGGGATAATCTGGAAGGACACCATAGCCCATCTATATTGAGGGTAAGTCCTCTATCACTCAGCCTTTCTTAGGCGCTCTCCATCGGACTACAATGTCTGCTGACATTCCTAAAGGATACTTTATACCTGCATGACACGCATAGAGTTGATTTTTACTCCTGGTGTTCAGCGGACCTTAGTGGCCCTATCAGAAAACCATGTTTATGTGGCCTGACAAGCCTAACGGAAACTTCATGATTGCCACATCTATTTACCATTGACTTTTTTGTATCTCTGTGTCTAGTGGACTTTACCAGCCCTATCAGAGACTTGTGTTTGTATGGCGAATATGGATTTTGTTTGCCGCACTTAAATGTGATATATCTTCTCTGTCTGTCTTTATGCTTACAGCTTCATATGTGCCATCTTTTAATATGTCAGTGTTATGAATACTGGAGGGTGTTACCCACAAATACTGCAGTTAATAAATTTCTCTGTATTTATTTATACCTGACTATTATTCCTAGTGCCGAAGCATATACTATTCCTAAGAATTAAAAGTAGAGGTTGGTACCTCTGTATTGACCCTAAAATTACCTGCTACCCCCTCTGATCAAGCGCCAGGGAGTTATACAATTTCAAAGTAAAGAGTGAGATGATTCGCTTACTAAAGAGGCCGACAGTGCTGTAAATGCATTGAGTGGATTAGTAGATTTATACACTGTGGCAGAGCCAGTGATGTCACCACAGCTCAAATAACTGCAGTCTCCGCTTTTGTTATGTGTCAGATCTCACTTGGGATCCTAAAGACGAGAGAAGTACATTTTCAGTGTAATAGAGTGGGAGGTTAATAACAGCTGCAGTGGAATGTTGGGTTAATGCTGAACAATGTACTATACCTCAATGACTTCTATCTGCAATTTTACATTTTAGGGTTTAGTAGCCCTTTGGAAGCACAAGAAACTTTGCATTTTAATATGATTATGATGCTTCTCTTAGGCATACATCTATCAGCCACAACATTAAAACCACTGACAAGTGAAGTGAATCATTACAATGACAAGTGATTGTCTCATTACAATGGCACCTGTCAAGGGGTAGGATGTATTAGGCAGCCAGTGAACAGTCAGTTTGTCAGTCATATGAGGATGCATAGCTGCAGACCGGTCAGAGTGCTGATCCCTGTCCACCACCGAAAGCACCTACAATGGGCCTGTGAGTGCCAGAACTGGACTATGAAGCAATGGAAAAAAGTGGCCTGGTCTGATAAATCACTTGTTCTTTCACATCATGTGGATGGCCGGCTGCGTGTGCATTGTTTACCTGGGGAAGAGATGGCACCAGGATGCATTATGGGGAGAAGGCAAGCTGGCGGAGGCAGTGTGATGCTCTGGGCAATGTTCAGCTGGGAAACCTTGGGTCCTGGCATTTATGTGGATGTTACTTTGACACGTAACTACCTAAACATAGATACAGACCAAGTACACCCCTTCATGGCAACTGTATTTACTGATGACCGTGGCCTCTTTCAGCAGGACAATGCACCCTGCCACACTGCAAAAATTGTTCAGGAATGGTTTGAGGAACATGACAAAGAGATCAAGGTGTTGACTTGGCCTCCAAATTCCCCAGATCTCAATCTGTTTAAGCATCTGTGGGTTGTGCTGGAAAGACAAGTCCGAGCCATGAAGGACCGACCTCGCAACTTACAGGACTTAAAGGATCTGCTGCTAACGTCTTGGTGCCAGATACCACTGGACACCTTCACAGGTCTTGTGAAGTCCATGTCTTGACGGGTTAGAGCTGTTTTGGCAGCACTAGGGGCACCTACACAATATTAGACAGGTAGTTTTAATGTTGTGGCTGGTCGGTGTATATGTGTAATTCATATGTATATAACTGATAAAGAAATGCCCCAAATAAGGCAATCTGAAGAGAGGGTGAGGTAGCATAGGTGTAGATAACCATCAGGCTATTACATGTGTGTCATAGCCCAATAAAAGAGTTATTCGTGCTGCATAAAGTGTGTGTCCCTAGGATTCTGTATTTTTGCAAAATACCCACTAATAAATATTATTTTAAATTTTTTAAGATTGTTTTAAAAAGTCCAGATGGTGCATGTTTTGCAGTTGAGTACCAGTCACATGGTGCATCATATGTTTTTATCCCAGGATCACTACCATTGTACTAGTCAGGAGGGGGCGGGGTTACCGTGACGCCCATCGCGCTTTGGGTGTCACTGGATTGGGCCATTAGTCTTACAGAAATGTCCTCCTTCTGTATATAATTTCCTATTGATCATATTTTCATAAAGGTATATGTAACTTGTACCCAACCATAAAGTAATTCAAATTAAAACCATTAATACTTCAAGGCTTAGCTATGGGTCTTGGAACTGATTTCCTGACTTCAGGACTGGGCTAAAAAAAAAAAATACCTAAACTACAGGTGCTGCATGTATTCTAAGCTTTGCATATTTGCGATCTCTTATGTCAGCAGAGGGCGCTCATCCACAAATAAAAAATACAGTTGTTTTAAATTCTATTATTCTATGTATTACTCTGTATTCTAACTTTTTTTTTTGCATAATTTGTAATTCCTTTTTAATCTTCCACTATCTAAAACAACGTGAGCAATTCGTAAAACACTTTTTAAAGTAGAACAAATGATTTCTGCTGTATTGTATCTAGCTAGCTTAATTTTGTTTACAGCACTGTTAACTCATTGGTCACCGCAGCAGGAAATGAGTGAGCTGATTATGTGGGAAATGGTGACCTGTCCGCTTATGTTAGTGAGGGCAGAGCAACATGTGACTGCGACATGTATTGTCACAGTAACGATACAAGAGCTGATCTGAGGCTCCTGCAGAGATTCAGACCACGGATCACATTACTATTATTATTATTATTATTATTATTATTATTATTATTGTTATTGTTATTGTTATTATTAATGTTATTAGCATAGGGCATACATAAAACAAGAACAGACAAAATGAATGGAGACGAAAACAAAGGGAATGGAGGACCCTGCTCATTAGGGAGTTTACATTCTAAAGGGAAGAGGGCACAGCTGAAATAAGAGGAGCTACCGGTAGTGTGGCTTAGAGTGGAGATTGGGACAGCTGTGAGGGTACATTAGTGTGAATAGTGTTATTTGGGATAAGGTCACCTCTTAAAAAAAAAAAAAGAAAAAAAAGAAATGGGTTTTCAAAGAGCAGCTAAAGATTTGAAGGCGGTGGGAAAGTCCTGATTGAGCGTGGTAGGGAATTCCATAAGTGGGGGGCAGCACGGGAGAGGTCTTGTAGGTGAGAGAGATGAGACAAGGCGCAGGTCGGAGGTAGATCTAAGAGGGTGGGTGGGAGAGTATTTTGATTTGAGATGTATGCAGGGCTGTTGTTGTTGAGGGCAGGTAAGGGTGAGTAATGTGGGCAGCACGGTGGCTTAGTGGTTAGCACTTCTGCCTCACAGCAATGGGGTCATGAGTTCGATTCATGACCATGACCTTATCTGTGTGGAGTTTGTATGTTCTTGCCGTGATTGCGTGTGTTTCCTCCGGGTGCTCTGGTTTCCTCCCACACTCCAAAAACATACAAGTAGGTTAATTGGCTGCCAGCAAAATTGACGTGTGTCTTAAGGGATGTAGACTAAGCTCCAATGGAGCAGGGACTGATGTGCATGAGTTCTCTGTACAGCGCCGTGGAATTAGTGACGCTATATAAATAACATGATTATGAATTTGAATTTGATTCTGGAGGACACAGGGAGCCAGTGTAGGGATTTGCAATGGCTGTTGACATGGGAGGATCGGGTCTCCCATCATTCTCCACAATGGACCAGTCAACGGCCCACGAGGGCAACAGAGAGCTTGAGCTTCAAGGGTTCCTGGTTTAACAGCTAACTGTGCAGGAAAAGCGCGCCTCCTGTGAGAGGACACGAGGAGCAAGGCAGCGGGAGACGAGAGAAGCAAGAGAAGTTAAATCAGAGCAGGTGGGTGATAAGAGGAGTCGTCATAGAGTAAGAGGATTGAGTGGAAGATGGTGGGAGATGACTGAGCGTAAGAAGGGTAGAGAGACGGGGGATAAGAGGACAAGAGAAAGGAAAAGATACAAGCAGAGGTTAGATAAGAGATTATTATAGAGCGAAAGAGCAACAAGACCTGAGAGGATAATGGAGATTATAAAGAGACTGACAGGATTTTTGAGAGGAAAGAGCAACAAGTAGTGTGATAGTGAGGGCATAAAGGAGACAGAGAGACCGGTTATATAAGGGGAGAAGCAGCCAGTAGAGTGATGGGAAGAAGAATATAAGGGCACAGAGACTGATGAGATAATAGTGCGAGGGCAGTGGAAAAAGGGATATTTCTGAGGTAAACATTGGGTTTAGAGGGGACAGAGTTTAATGAGTAGAACAAAGAGAGCAGAGTAGGGAAAGAGTAAGAAGAAGACAGAAATAGGTCCCATCCTGAGAGAGAGACGTCCTGTGAGCACTTCTGGATCACACAGAGCAACGCAGGTTTCTAGAACAGGACTTTCAGGAAGTTCTAAACATTGCGAGGAAATCTTAGGTCCTCAAAACCAGACTCCGGACGATCAGATAGGTGCTAACGCAAACACTGCAGTCTATAACACAATTTAACATGCTGACATTGCAAGTCCTGGCCAGCTGAATGGTGAGCTTACTGATTGGAAGAGGGTCTGGTCCAGTTCCACAAAAATAAAGGACTAGGATTCTGCAAGTAGACAAGATAGTTAGACCTAGAGAAGCATGGAAGTTTTGTAAAATAATATTTATTTATAAGGTACCACGTAAATCTGCAGCACAGTACAATGGGATCATATATAACAAAGAGCACATACACAGAATAGGTAAGGAGAAGGACATACTGGCAGCATAGCAGCGCAAGACAACGTAAAATCTGCAGCATAGAGGCAAAGCACTGTACAATAGACGTAATACAAGGAGACACATGGATAAGGCATGATAACAGGTCAAAAAGAGTACGCAGGAGGTAAGGGACAAAGACACACAGGTGAATAGGGTGGGAGCAGGCTAGACTACAAGGGGAAGGAGGGCCCTGCTTCTGAGAGTTTACAATCTAAAGGGGAGGGACTGACAGAAGAGGTGTTGCAGAGTAAAGTATAGATGTAGGGTGGGTGGGCCAGTAGGGGAGGAGATAAGTGGACTGGTGGGGCAGCACAGTGGCTCAGTGGTTAGCACTGGGGTCAAGAGTTCAATTCGCAACCAGGAACTTATCTGTGTGGAGTTTCTATGTTCTCCCTGTGTTTGTGTGGGTTTCCTCTGAGTGCTCAGGTTTGCTCCCGGTTATCGATGTGAACAATCATCATCACCATTTTTTTTTATATAGCGCCACTACTTCCGCAGCTGTACAGAGAACTCGCTCACATCAGTCCCTGCTCTAGTGGAGCTTACAGTCTAAATTCTCTAACACACACAGACACAGACACTCAGACTAGGGTCAATTTGTTAGCAGCCAATTAACCTACTAGTATGTTTTTGGAGTGTGGGAGGAAACCGGAGCACCCGGAGGAAACACACGCAAACACAGGGAGAACATACAAACTCCACACAGATAAGACCATGGTCCGGAATTGAACTCATGACCCCAGTGCTGTGAGGAAGAAGTGCTAACCACTAAGCCACCGTGCTGCCCCAACAATGCGTGAGCAGTGTAATCATACATGTATATAGACTAAATTGCTCTCATCCGATTGTTTAGGCTCCACTCTGAACATCAAGTACACACTGCGGTGCCTGTCCTCCTGGGTTGAACCTGCATGGCAGTGGTGGACACTCTAACTTGACATCAGGTCATACATGATGAAATGCAATCTGTGATTTTTGATTGGGCGTGATGTGTACACAAGGTACAATGATTGGTCTGTTTCAATTCATCCAAAAACTGACCAATCATAATCTAACCTTGTGAAATCTGTTTCTATAAATGCTAAAAATAAGAAGCTCTTATTTATAGGAAAGGAGAATTCATGAGCTCTTTACCTCTCCGGGAAAAGATCCAAGCTGCACTTAGTGACTGTCAGTTTCCAGCGACACACAAATAATGAGAGGCAGCAGCTTCCAAAATTGTAAAATCAATGACTGGTCTTTATTGCAAAAAAAAAAAACATAAAAACAACAACACATTTGTATGGTTGTAAGCATTTTTTTTCTCTATTTTTAACTTGTTGACAATATCCGCCAGAGTCTGATTTTTTGCGTGGAAGGAATAAGTTCTAGAACATTTATTGCCTGCTACTGTAATTGTCCTTTGCACTATACCATGATCTTCAATTAAGGGTCTCACATGACTCATTAAACAAAGTGATGTTTTTAGTTCATTTCAAAGCGATCTCTGAAGAGATCCTGGATTTTAGCTTTCTGCTATACCGGCTATTTATCTATCAACAAACCAAAACTTCACAATACCCACAAACAAAACCTTTTTCTTGCATTTTTACTATGTTTTCTATATTTCTCAGCTTTGTGTCTATTCATATTAGATTGTGGCTTGGCATTGACGTATTCTACTGTGTGCCAAAACCTCCACTTTCTTTCATGATGAAGCTTTTGTGCATCACCTCTACTTACTCCCACACACTTACTTGCTTAAATAGTCCTTACCTGCTTTAATATTTTCCTGCTCTCTATCAAGAGGAAGCAAATATGTGATGCTTTTAGGTCTTTCTTTGGTTATACCTGAACAATAAAATCTCCAACAAGGTAAAAAATGCTTTTCATATAAAATATTCTACAGTATAAATGTGTACTGAAGCAATGAATAGACATATGTGATGTCAAAAGTAAAATAAATATAATGTTCCAAATAGATGTGAATGTTTTTTCAAGATAGTCCATTCATCCAGAGAGAAGATAGCAGCATGTCTTTGTTATTCATCTTCAACAGAGGTGTAGTGTAGACATACGTAAACTAAAAAAACAGCCAAAAAAGAATAATAGTGTAGTATTTTGTAAATACTAATTATTGACCAGAATTGAAGTGCTTAAAAGATACTTCCACCTGCACACAGCAACAAACCCACTTGTGAGTCGGCTTAATAAAACGTGGAGAAGTACTTTATACCAAAGAATAAAGTCAGATGTATCGCTATTATTTTCTGCGGGGGGGGGGGGGGGGGGTGTGGAGCTTGAGCTGTCTGCATTAGTGGAAAAGGAGGCCTCTAGAACACTTGATACATTTTGTGAGCTAAGCTTTGTGTTCTAGAGCGGAATCTGAATTACATTGTAGTAGATGCAAACAAGGCTTTAGGGGCCTGATTCATCAAGGTACGCAAACCAAACGGAAATTGCGTTTTGTTTTTTTTTAAATGCATGAAATTCTGGCATATGCACGTCTGTATTCAACTACAAGCGGATCTGAATAAACGTCTCTGGTTGAATACGGGTCTAGGTGCGCTCTGGTCTGACAGACAATACACTGCAGGATACGATACATATGTGGAATATAAAGTCCCAGCAGAACGCACAGAAGAAAAAAAAATAATCAAATAATGTTACCTGTTTATAATATATATAGTAATATAGGGCCTGATTCATTAAGGAAAGTTAAGCAAGTAAGGCAAAACCCTGTTGCATAGGAGGGGGGAGGTAAATTTAAAATGTGATGGCAGGTTTATAGTTGTGATAGGGCTTGTCCTAGATCAACTTTAAATTTCAGTGTACAAATAAAGCTATCAAGTATTTGTGTGCTACATGGAAAAACAGCCAGTATTTAACTTATGTACAAAATAATAAACTAATTCGCACCCCTTGCATTGTAACATGGTTCTGTCCAGAAAACCATTTAAAAACAAAAAAAACTTAATTTCTCTTTCATCCAGTCTGGGGGACACTGCTTTACCATGGGTTGTGGAGGGGAGCTGGGAGTTGGCACCTAACTAGTTAACTTTAGTGCTGCTGATAGACCCCTCCCCTCTACAATCACCCTGCCTCTTCCTGTACAATCCAGTTTTTTTTAGGTGCCCTGGAGTTTGGGCAAGTTTTTTTAGTGCTTAGTGTAATTTTAATACATTTTATTTGTTCTTTTATGTTTTCTCTTTTTTTTACACAGGTGGCAGCGCTGGAGTGTGTTCTACTATAGAGAACACACTCACAGCAGAGCAGCGCAGGCATTCCCCTGCCAGCGGAGAGCCAGCGGCTCTCGCTGACAGGGACTAGAGGAAATGGTTACAGGTGCCTGATTTAGGAGTGACAAGCGGTCTCAGAGACCGCTGCACTCCTACAGCCTCCCCGATAACCGGCGCTGCCATTACAGGCATAGAGCGCCGGTTATCGGATAGCGATGACGCCGGCGGCCATTTTGGAATTGAGGAAAGTGGTCTAAAGCGCTAAGGAGGAGGAGGCGATACCAAGATTCCCCCCTCATACATAGGAGGGGGGCGTCGGAAAAGTACCGCTGCGGAGACCTCTGTCCTGGGAAGAGGATCGAATAGAGGTCTCCACAAATCTGCCACCAAAAGCCGTTTTTTCCTATGGAATATCAAGCAGGAACAGCGGCATCAGGGAAGAGGGGGGAGCTAAAACATAGAGTTCCCCCCCTCCTTACAGAGAAAGAGAGATGGTATTTCCCAAGGTTCTGGCACCAAAGCAGAAGCCCGGGAAGAGGAACAGAGCTGAGTGAGAGCACAGACTGCTGTTGGACTTATCCCTTTTTCGGTGGCCCTTGGGCTAAGTACAAGCTTATTTAAACACATATTTGTTGTTTATTTCTGGCTTAGCAGTTTTACATTATAGTCTCCTGCTAGCCAAAAGATATTTATGCTGTTTAAAATATTCAAGTACAACTTTTCAAAGACATTAGTTGATTACTTGTGATTAACTCTGTTCCTTTAAATTTTTTTACTCTCTCTCTCTCTGTCTCTCTCTCTCTTCCATTATCTCTATCTGTATATTCAGCTAGACTGATTTTGTGTGATTGGTGTGCCTTCCTTTATATAAAATGACAGATAAGGGAAAGGGCCCTATGGCAAAATATTTCACATGTTCTAAATGTCATGTAAAATTACCGTGTGGGCAGAAGGACCCTTTGGCGCTCTGCACTGCATGTGAAGCAGGGGCCCCCTCTGTGCAAAGCCAGCAGGTTACAGCCCCTTCGTCTGAGAAACCGGCCTGGGTAACCTCCCTAACACAGTCGGTTACCTCCCTAGCCCAAATGGTTTTTCAATCAAATCAGTTGCTATCAACTGTGGCAACTTCGGTGGCTAGCAATACTAATACGCAGTCAGACCCCCAGGCTTCCTCTGATGCCAGCGGATCGAGTTTGCCGGGACCTTCCACATTACAGGCTGACCCAGCCCCTGCTAATACAGACCCGGCTTGGTCTACAGCCTTTTTGAAAGGAATAAACAAGCTTAACCTGTTGCTACATTCCTCTAATACCCCGCCTGCTAAGAGAAGGAGGCTTAGAGCTGTAAATCCCCTTGTGGTCCTTTCAGATTCGGAGGAAGAGTCTGAGGAAGAGGGGGGAAATCTATTCGGATGCTGACCATAGTCATTCCTCAGAGCAGGAAGTGTACCCTAGAAACCAATTTGTTAATTATTTGGTTTTAGTGGTTAGACAGGCGCTGGACTTCCCAGAGCCGGAGGAGGTTTCCCCCAGGGACAGAAGTCTGTTCAAAAAGGCCAAAAGAAAAACCAACCGTTTCCCCTTCTTCTGCAGAACTCAGAGAAATTGCTGAAGGGGCTTGGAAACAACCTGAGAAAAGGTTTTTCATTCCCAAAAGGTTCGCCTCTCTGTATCCTCTTCAGGAGGAAGAGGCGACTCGCTGGGAGAGTATTCCCACGGTAGACATTCCTATTGCTCGCCTGGCTAAACATACTCTACTCCCAGCCCCGGGTTCTGCGTCTCTTCCAGACGCCAATGACCGTAAGGTAGAATCCCAGCTCAAATCAATATTTGCGGCTGCGGGTTCTGGCTTTAGACCCACATTTGCTTCAGCCTGGGTAGCAAAAGCCATGGAAGCATGGGCAGACCAGCTGGCAGAAGCTTTACAGGACTCCGAGCTCCTTCCCCTTGCTTTGCATTTAAAGGAAGCTTTGGGGTATATCTATGAGGTGGCCCAGAATTCAGCGGCGGTTTCCTCTGCCATTCAGGCGGCCTCCATTTCAGCAAGGAGAACACTATGGCTGAAATCCTGGGAAGGTGATGCGGAGTCAAAGCGGTCCGTTGAAACCATCCCCTTTTCTGCAGCGGGCTTATTCGGCCCGGAATTGGATACCCTAATTTCCCAGGCTACGGGGGGCAAAAGCACTTCTTTGCCAGTATACGCTAACAGAAGTCGCGCTCAGAGAAATAGCTCCTTCCGGCAGCCCTTTCGTGGGACCTCCTTCCAGAGGGGTCAGTCCTTCAGAGGAAGGCAATATAATTCCCGAAGCTCCTCCTCCAGAGGAAGATCCTCGTTTGCTTCTAAGCGCCAGGCTGCTAAGACCCAGGAAAAGCCTGCGTCCTGACGACCAACCTGTACTACAGGGGCCGCCAGTGGGAGGACGTCTGTCCCTGTTTCAAAAACAGTGGACAGCGTCTTCCCAAGATCCTTGGATTCGGAAAATCATTTCAGAGGGGTACAGACTAGACCTATTGGGCCCGGCTCCACAGCGTTTCTTCCAAACCCCGCTACCTCAGGATCCTTTAAAAAGACAAGCTATACAGGATTGTGTCGCTTCCCTTTTACTCCAGCAGGTCATCTGCAGAGTGCCAGATGGACAGAAAGGAAGGGGTTTTTATTCAAACCTGTTCCTAGTCAAGAAGCCGGACGGCTCCTTTCGGCCCATACTAAACTTAAAGGGCCTCAATGTTCACTTAAGGGTGGACAAATTTCGGATGGAATCTCTGAGGTCAGTAATAAACGGCCTACAGGTAGATTAGTTCATGGCGTCCATAGATATAAAGGACGCTTATCTCCACATTCCCATCTGGATCCACCACCAGTCTCTTCTCAGATTCTCGGTAGGGTCTGTTCACTTTCAGTTTCGGGCCCTCCCCTTTGGCCTCTCAACTGCGCCAAGGGTCTTCACGAAGATTATGTCAGTTATGGCAGCATGTCTTCACCTGCAGGGAGTTCAGGTCGTTCCTTATTTGGACGACCTACTCATCAAGGCTTCCTCAGAAGCTTGCCTGAGTTATCACCTGTCCCTCACCCAGGCAGTTCTAGAGGGCCACGGTTGGCTGATAAATTAAAAAAAATCCCAGTTGATCCCGTCACAGCGCATGGTATTCCTGGGACTCATCATGGACACAAGAAAGCAAAGAGTGTTTCTCCCAGTAGAGAAAATGTCTATTCAGTCGGTTACCTCCCAGGTCTTATCTTCCCCCAGCCCCTCAATGCACTTGTGCATGAGGCTACTCGGAAAGATGGTGGCCTCCTTCGAAACCATTCCCTTCGGTCGAGCCCATTCTCGATGTTTCCAATGGGATCTGCTATCGAAGTGGTCAGGATCACACATACTCCTGAAATGTCAAAAGATCTCTATCCCAGAAAGCGAGAGAATCTCTTCAGTGGTGGATGTGTCTGAACAACTTGAGCGTGGGAAAGTCCTTTGCACAATGGTCATGGATCATAGCCACGCCAGACGCCAGCCTGAAGGGTTGGGGGGCGGTAATCCTTCACCTCCGCCTCCAAGGAATTTGGTTGCCTCAAGAATCAACTCTAGCGATAAATGTTTTGGAATTGAAGGCCATTCTCTTGGCTCTCCGGGGAGCCCAGTCTTTTCTTCAGGGCCAACCGGTAAAAATTCAGTCCGACAATGCCACGGCCGTGGCATATGTCAACAGACAATGAGGAACCAGGAGTGCAGCGGCTATGGAGATTGCAGCCCAGATATTTATTTGGGCAGAGCAATATGTCCCAGCAATATCGGTGGTTTTCATTCCAGGAATAGAAAACTGGGAGGCGGACTATTTAAGTCGAAACCAGATGATGCCGGGGGAGTGGTCTCTACACACAGAAGTCTTCCAGTCTCTGGCTCTCAGGTGGGGTCTTCCGGACATAGACCTCATGGCCTCCAGACACAACCGGAAGGTCCACAGGTTTTGCGCAAAAGCAAAGGGATCCCTTAGCGGCAGCAGTGGATATTTTGACGATGTCATGGGAGTTCAGGTTGGGATACCTGTTTCCCCCAATTCCCATGCTTCCTCGAGTACTCAGACGAGTTCGGCAGGGCCTTCTGCCAGTAATTTTAGTCGATCCCTCTTGGCCGCGCTGAGTGTGGTACGCAGACATCATATCTATGGCGGAAGGGCCGGAGTTCCGCCTTCCGTATCGAAACGACCTGCTTCTGCAAGGTCCATTCCATTTCCAGAATGTACCTCAGCTCAATTTAACGGCATGGCTGTTGAAGCCAGCCTCTGGAAGGCTAGAGGTTTTTCACCCAGTGTAATTCAGACCCTGATGCGAGCCAGGAAACCAGTTTCTTCTCGTATCTATCACCGGATTTGGAAGGCCTACATTAGATGGTGCGAAAATAGAACGTGCCACTCGTCCTCCTTTCAGCTTTCCCGTCTATTAGCCTTTCTTCAAAATGGCCTGGAAGCAGGCCTTAGGTTAGGTTCCCTAAAGGTCCAGGTTTCGGCACTTTTGGTATTTTTTCATAAGAAATTAGCCGAATTGCCAGACATTAGGACTTTTTTCCAGGGAGTTTTACATATCCAACCTCCCTATGTCCCTCCTACAGCTGCATGGGATCTCAACATGGTACTGGATATGCTCAAAGGCCCCCCCTTTGAACCTTTGAGCAAGGCAGACTTAAGTGGTTGACCTGGAAGGTCCTCTTTCTTTTGGCTATCGCTTCGGCTCGTAGAGTTTCCGAATTAGGAGCTCTGTCCTGTAGGGAACCATATTTGGTTTTCCACGAGGACAGAGCGGTGTTAAGAACTCTCCCTTCTTTCGTACCAAAAGTAGTGTCGGCTTTTCACCTCAACCAGGAAATTGTAGTTCCGGTTTTCTCATCTTCTTCCCATGCGGATCAGCTATCGATGGAAAAGTTAGATGTGGTTAGGGCTCTCCGCATTTATGTTAAGAGATCTTCCCAGATTAGACGTACTGACTCTCTATTTGTCCTTTATGACGCTAATAAAAGAGGCTGGCCAGCCTCAAAACAGTCCATTGCAAGATGGATTACGTCTACCATCAGACAGGCTTATATAAAGGCTAGCCATCCTGTGCCGGAGAGAATCACAGCCCATTCCACCAGATCGGTAGGGGCGTCGTGGGCAGCAAGGAATGGTGCTTCTGCGGACCAGCTTTGCAGGGCAGCCACTTGGTCCTCTGTCCATACGTTTACTAAATTTAATCAATTTAATGTCTTTGCATCAGCCGATGCAAATTTCGCTCGTAATGTTTTGCGAGCGGGATATTCAGAGTAGTCCCACCCTTTAGGGGCTGCTTTAGAACGTCCCCATGGTAAAGCAGTGTCCCCCAGACTGGATGAAAGAGAAAAGAGGATTTATGTACTTACGTTAAATCCATTTCTCTGATTCCGTCTGGGGGACACTGCAATCCCTCCCTTCTGTTATTCTTCTGTGTGCTCTTGTTTGACTGCCCTTTTTTCTCCTGGGGCTTTTTAAAACAAACTGGATTGTACAGGAAGAGGCAGGGTGATTGTAGAGGGGAGGGGTCTATCAGCAGCACTAAAGTTAACTAGTTAGGTGCCAACTCCCAGCTCCCCTCCACAACCCATGGTAAAGCAGTGTCCCCCAGACGGAATCAGAGAAACGGATTTAACGTAAGTACATAAATCCTCTTTTTTTACTTAACTTTCCTCAATGAATCGGACCCATAGGCATTAATGATACAATTTAAAAGAAAAATTTATTTTTTTTCTTCCATTTTTTTTTTCTAATGCCTACTGTACATAAAATGTATTTTTATAGTTACATCTGATTGTAAACCCATGTTCTTCCATGTGTACATGACCGTCATCACTATCACTCGGCACTTACACCCAGCCTGTAGCTGGTGCATGTAATACGGCAGAACATCGCGTACCTCAGTGACAGGGCTGTGCGACGGGCGATCACCCAGGGCGCAACGCTGAAAGGGGGCGCAGTTTAAGAATATTTTAGGTTCATTCGGTTAAAATTGAGTGCTAGGGGGGCGGGCAGAATTCTAAGTTACGGCTCTGCTCAGCGATGCCTAGAGCTTGGATTGGACGCTGCTGTGTGAGCTCGAGCTTTGGATGCCCTTACTGTATACTGACTATGTGCGTACTTCCCCTCCCTGGTAGGCTATGTCGAAGTCGTATAATTGGATGAACGAAAGTATATTGGTTAATATTGTTTTGCCGTGCAATTGCGATCCGTACGCCACGTAACACGTGGCATGGTGCGATCGCACGGTAAAATACGCACGCACACACTCGCATTACAACATTTAGTTATTTATATAATTCATATTCATATTGGTTCCGTTACACTGTAATTTATGAGCAGATAGTATTTGGTTTATTATTAGTCTATATATATATATATATATATGTGTACACTTCAGTGATAATCAAGGTTCAGGTTATAGGAAAGGTATCATGCCTAGTATCATATTAAAACCCTATTCATCAGCAGCTGTCCGGTTCCTCCGCCGAAGCGATCGCATATTGCATACTCTAGTTATTGATGTTAGGGAATAAACCTTTGTATGATGCTGGCTATGAAATGCTAATTTACTGAGATGTAACTGGAGCATTGGCGGGAAGAAAGGAGCTCATCCCCTGGAGAGACGACCCCCACCTTTGGATTCCTTAGATTGAATCAGCCTATGACCTGTTTAGCCTGGACTCATCTGATGCCTGGACCTATAGAAGCAACCCACGTCATTTGCATTGTTCTCTGTAACACTGCATGTGTATATATGATCATAGCTGTGCACCCAGTCTTCAGTCTTCACTGACCGCAGTATTCTAACAGATATACTGTCCACTGGGTCCCGTGGGTGCGCAGCGAGCGCATGCGATAGCGGTATGTATTTATCTTTTGGTATTGGCTGTACTGTACTGTATCATAATATAATAATGTATTGAATTGTTGACTATTTAAATCTGCTAAAATAAATCACTTTGTGTGTTAGAAACACAATACAATCGCTTGGGCAATGCTTATTTGAAAACGATAAAATTACTTTAACAGCTATCATAAGTGTCCTTTGAACTGTGAGATGAACTGGATGTCCTTGTGTTCACTGACCTATAGTCCGGTTCTGGGCATGCGCAGAGCAATTTTACGCAAAATACGGCAGAGATCTGCATTTACGTCCCTTAATGAATCCGGCCCCAGGTGTGTAATTCTACTTAAATAGTAAAATCTCAGCATTACTTATAATGAATATTGGGGTTTTTTTTTCTCACTAAATTAAGCAAAGTATACGGACATTTCCTCCAGAAATTCATCAGCTGCCTATAAAGTTCTCTCGTTTCATAGCTTCCTGTTTTTACTTCCGTGAGAAGTATCACTATTAGGAACATAGTAGCAGCTATTGGCCAATACACCGTATAACATCCGCAGACAGATCATTCATCTTTGAATATGTTTCATGTGATGAAAGCTTCCACAGTGTAAAGATATTATAGTTCTTGCTGTTATACCTAAATACATCTTCATGTAACTTTCTTTCTACTATTAAGTCTTGTGCAACAGCCAGATGGGTGAGGTTTGTAGCATATAGAGAGTAGTTTCCTGCTTCTACAATGCCTGTATATTCCTCGGAAGGTCTTTGTAATCTTCTCCTCTCTGGCTTTCCTGGCAAATGTCTTCTCCTCGTATTACCTATCACCCCCTCACACACCTGCCTTCAGGACGTTCCTTGCACTGCTCCCCACATTTGTAACTCTCTGCCCCACCCAATCAGACTTGCCCCCAACCTTGAATCTTTCAAACGCTAACTCAAAACTCACCTTTTCCCTTTTGTCTACAGACCCCATCCTAAGACCGTTCCCTCCTCACACTCCACCTGCCCTTTTAACCTCAGTCGTCTCCATTTACTACCCTGTTCCTCTTAATGTTAACGCTCACAAGTTTGGCCCTCTCTACCTCCTATCTCCTCATCCTCTTTGTATTGTTTCCTTTGTTCAAGTTGTGTCTTCTGCAATTGCTTTCTCTATAGTCTCTTGTATTACTGATTGTATTGTTCCTCTTGTTCCTTACTTATCTGTATTTTGTTTCTGTTTATTTTTTTGTCTATTGTACGACGCTACGCATCCTGTGGCGCCATATATAGAATAGATTTTGATGATCCTTAAAAATGTTAATAAATGCCTAGAATGAAATGCCAGTTTTCACATCATGTTGAGGTGTCCAACTGTACGATACGTTATAAGCTACACTCTAACGGCGCCTATTAATCCAGCTCTGGAATCGTACAGTGCAATAGTTTGTATAACCGAGATATCTGTTTAGAAGATGAAATAACTAACTGCATTTATTTTAAATTATATACGGATCATAATTCATATATAAAGCAGCAGTCCTAGCTCTTCTGCGCTCTTTACACGTTTGGAATTTTTAAATGTACTTTTATCGGTGGAATGTGCATTTTTCAGCTGTGTCTCACCGGTAAGGCTGATAAATTCTTCTCCATTCTCCGATTTTCATGCTGCACATAAACCAAATTATACCTTGTGTGTAAGTATTTGCTGGGAAAAATGTTTTAATCACTTTGCTTGTCTTCCATCGCTTAATGTTCCGTAATGTTTGGTTCTCTCTAATCCCTTTCTCTGTAAGCCTGGGTTTCTGAATCATTATTATTCACAAAATGTGGTCAGTTTTGTTGCCTGTAGAGACAGATTGTGTGATGTAATGCTGGGCTGGAAATGAATTTGCTTGAAGGACTCTTGAAAACTTGACTGAGGAAACTGAAGAGTGAGTGAATGCTGATTAGCAAGCGCACCGGTTCAAAACAAGTTTTAATGATGTACTTGTCGATGTCTTAATGATCGGTGCTTCCGTGTTCAGACAGATCCAGACGCGTATAAAGATTGCTTTGTTTATCAATAGAACCAGTCCCTCTCATTTACTGGGACTAAAACCACAAACACCCCAAGTGGATGCCAAGTGGACCATGTTAATGAGTTTTTCCACCTCCACGTGACTTTTATTTATTACTTTCTACATGTCTATAGCTACTTTTTACAAAATACATTGCATTATGTTTAGGTTCCTTCAGCCATTTCTTTATAACATCAGGCGAATGTTTCTTTCTGTTTCCTTTAGACACAACAGAAAAGCTGCTCTAATGGTCCTCTACCAGAGCTATGCCGATAAACAGCTCTGCCTAATGATATAAAGACTTGGCTGAAATGCAAGTAAGGAAAGCAGAATGATAAAACTGTGTAGTTAGAGTTCCAGGAAGGCATGCACTGTACAAGGCAGTTAATTAAAGTTATAGGAAGTTGAGTTAAACCCCTTTAAAGTTCACCCTTTTCCTATACACAGGGACGACCTTTAGTTTGTGCTTCAATTATTTAATTAGTTCCTAATAAATGGATAGTTTGTATTCGCATTAATGCTGCCAACAAAGGATACAGTTTATCCATTAATTGGAATTAATGGATACATAGAATGCATTCTAATGAATTAAGTAGATTGTGTGCGTTGTGCTTCAAGGATGCTTAAAAAGCAACAGTTTTGTCTCCACTACCGTTGTTTCAACACTCGCGTGTACAAGTTCTAGGGATCATTTACAGACCTGTGCAAACCTGCAGTACAAATTCTCTTTTGAGATGCACATTTAATTTGCTGACCAAGAGCGCTGAGTCGGCAGAGGTGATGAGCGGGATTGGTTGGATCGAGGCACATTAACGCCAAATTTTTGCACGGAAATACAGAAACGGGATTTGCTTATGTGAGACAGGTTAATTTTAAATGTCTGTGTGTGAGCGGGCACAATTAGCATTCCCTTCTTTGCTGATGGAGTACTTTTCTAATTGCAAAGTGTTTGAACTCTCCACCTCTGAGGTCCCAGAGACTGGGGGGTAAATGCATGAAACTGCGGGTTTCCGGCGTGTTTGAGAAGTGGAGATGTTGCCTATAGCAACCAGTAAGATTCTAGCTGTCATTTTGTAGAATGTTCTAAATAAATAACTATCATCTGATTGGTGCTATAGGCAATATCTCCAATTTTAAAACCCACCAGAAACCTGCAGGTTGATGCATTTACCCCTGGGTCTTGTACCTATAGTTATTATATACTATACATACTTATTATATACTATATATACTTATAATGCGATGCACTTTGCACCAGTTGAACTACTACAGAAAAGAGCATTTCTGGATGCACTGCAAACAATGTAATATGTTCAAACACAGCAAAGTAACACATGGGGGGGGAATATAATTCCCCCTGAAGTACCGCCGCGCTAAAACTATAATCGCTATTACGGTAATAGTGCGTATAATTACCGTTATTACTGTAGTTCTAATGCTCACAGCTCAAAAAAACGGGTTAATATTACCGTAATAGCGTACTTTGGGTGGAATTAAATTCCCCCATGGAACAAAGACATTCCCAATGTCCTCTCATAATTAGTTTATGCCACATATCAAGCAAAACTGGGCTGTAGTATAAGAAATCTGTGAAAGTTTAAATGAGTAAATGGTGTAGGGTGTTCTTCAGTGGCAGTAGATTGGACTTTGATGTCATATTTTGACGGGTTTCCACACTGCACAGTTTCCATAGCATCCACCAACCTGTAAAATTAGGTGCAAGATGGCTTTACGGGGTTCTCACCAGAGACATGAAGTGGAATTGCAAGTTAGAGATATCAATTTTACAGCTCTTAAATGAGCCTGTTGCAGGTTCAGGTGTGACGCTTTGTTGTGCCGGTAGGTCTGTATAGCTTGTTGTGGACAGTGAGTATTTTCTTCTCCCAATAGAGTCTTTTGCACTGATATTTCTTTGGTGTGACGCAACCCACATCATCTATTCATTAACAGAATTCTATAGTGTAGTCTAGCACAGACCATGGACTTTGAAGATTGAATAAGACTTTCCGATCATCGAAGGCTTTGCTAAACTCTTGCAGGGAAAGGGAATTTGGCATTGTGCCTTGTCTTTAATAGCAGGGTGGCCCAGGCTAGGGCTTCTACCTTCAGCAGGGTGAGAATCATGCGACACTCAAGGAATCTGTGGCATAAGTATGAGGACACTTCTGGAACATCAGATGACATTAAGCCAGAAACAGCAGGTATGGAGCCCCTCCAGACTTCTCATACAGCTTCACTTTGTGTTCTGGATCAGTATTGGCCACCGTAGGTTCATCCAGAGCAGCTATGGAAGTAGATTCTGCTGCTTGTAGTTCATCTAAGCGAGGCTGTATCAACACCAGCAACATGGCAGAACTTCCCCTGGGACAATGCCGCTAAAGTCTACCGGTACCCAGGACCTGTGCAGAAAATGTCTCCTACAGACAGATCAGTGAAACTCCAGGGGGTATACTTGCTAAATTGTGGGTTTAAAAAAGTGGAGATGTTGCCTATAGCAGCCAATCAGATTCTAGTTCTCATTTATTTAGATCATTCTACAAAATGACAGCTAGAATCTGATTGGTTGCTATAGGCACATCTCCAGTTTTTAGTCAAATATACCCCCATGACTGGTATTTGCATGCAAGACATTGATAAAAGTTAGCTTTCGTGGCATAAGCACAGTATGTTTGGTTCGTATAACTGTGTACTGGTGCGGTTCATGGCCAAGGGTCAGTGTGTCCAGATAGCTGAAATTTTGCTCCTTCTGGTGGGGACAAGCTGAGAGGATCGGGACTTTACTTGCTGATTATGGGCCTTATTCCTAAACTTTTCTAACACAGAACTATTGTAATTCAGTAAACGAAAAATTATATTGGCGCTTGGTTTTCTTTAATTTAATACAAATATGAAAAATATCCATTTACATATATCTAAATATAATGAAAGCAGTAAACATAGTTAAAAAGCATGACAATTAGTCATTTTCTAAGCAAAGACTTTAAAAATTACAAGTTAGAGATGATATCAATTAAACAAATTATAATAATGAGTAGATGCTGGAAAAAAATAATAAGCAATTATTAAACATTCACATTCTGGAGAAATTCTCTAGTATTAGTCTGTAACAATGCAATGGGTTCATTCAGTAGTGGTTTGTCAATTTTAATGTAATTCTTAAACTTCTTTTTTATTTCTGTATTAAAGTGATCACTCCGATTTAATTCTTACCAGCTGTGGACATTTTAATGCTACTTTTGGCAAGTTCTGTCCTGTGACCGCAACCAAAAATAAGATTGTGTATCCAGACCAAATATTCAACCTATCTTCAGTAGCTGGATAGCACTGCGTTAGGGAAATTATTTAGCGGGTGACTGCAAAGCCTTTTTGCCGCTACAAAACGTTTTTTCCACATTCACAGACGTGGCAGAAGTCCAGCGTCGGCCTATATGTCCAATAGAATATGTCTCCTGCCAACCAGCTGTCACTAGGTTTTTAAATTTCAAGTAAAAAGAAAAAAAAAAAAATTCAAATTCCCAATGATAACACCCCCTGCTGTGGTTGCAGAGCTTCACAGAGAAGTCTTGTTGGAGAAACAGAGTTTCCCCTGAAAAAGTCTGTCTTCAATTTTGCCTATACGGCTCTCTTGGCTGATATTATTATAATAATTATTATAGTTCCAGCATACTCTGCTGCATTTACAATAATAAAAACAAGACTAGGAATTGGCATGCGCACAATGACCTGACTCGCAAGCTTACAATCTATACATGAATTGCTCTTCTGCCTTACTGAATGTAGTCGAGAGAGCTTAAAGCAGAGTGAAAGAAATTTGTTGCTGCATCCTTTCCGTCGTTTCCTTTTACCTCCATGTCTGTTTGTTATATACCCAGTCTTGTTTTATTGCCGACTTTTTTATTTTTTAAATATTTGTTTAAATAAATGTTAATAGTAAGTGTTAGGAAGATGCGCAGCTGATTTGACAATGCTGCAGAACTCCGTTAGTTGCAGCAAATATGGGCAAAGTCTTTCGGTGACTAGACTTTTTTCTCGTCTCAGTGAAGACCATCACGACCTGGGAAGGAGGACCAGGATAAATTAATCGTGAATGAAGGTTTTGAATAAAAATCTTTATTTTATGTTTACAAGGGAAGAAAGTGCAGCCAGTTTATAGACACAATGGGGGGGGGGGAATTCCCCCCGAAGCACCGCCGCGTTTAAGCTATTACCGTTATTTACGGTAAGTATAACCCGAGCAAAAAGCCGGCGTTAAAACTACCGTAATGACGGTATTTATGCGTACTATTACTTTTTCAAGTAACGCGGCCAATTGAATTCCCCCCCCCCCCCCCCCAATGTGACATTTGTATTGATATTATGGTAAAAGGACCATTTAATATTTTATTTTTTTATGAAATTGTGTCCCTATGTCTACCGTGCAGAAGGCTTATCAGTCTGCCTCAGCGCCCTCTTGTGTTGGTAAGCTGTAACGCACACACATGTTTAGAGGTACCCAGAGGCATGTATTCTTTAAGTATTCTCATTTCTGGTGAATACAACATAATATTAAGAACTCCTATTGTTTTCTTACCTTGACTTGCCCATTTACCTCAAGCAATATATTGATGCTTTTACAGCAAGAGATTTCACTGGCAATTATGTGACAAACTGCAATTTTGCTGCAGTCTTAAGACCAAATGAGTTTTTGCTCCCAACACCGGTGTTGTAATTGAGCAATTTGCCTAAAGCCTGTGTGGGTATAATAGGTTGTTCACTTTTGATTTGAATGCGACTCTATAGAATGTATTGCTTTTTTTTATATTCACAGACGGCAAATGTGAAATTGTGAAACGCAGGAAGTTCCACGGCAAATCTGTCCCGCATTACGCGGCTATTGAACTGGACGGGAATGGGTTGATGATCATCTCTTACAAGCCCTTCCGATCCACAGACAGTGAGCAAGATCAGCCTCAAGAAGAGAGAATGGATGAGGATGGAAAAAAAGGTAATATTCAAACTGGTGTTTTCACCTACAATGTCATTGTAATATAAGATTCTGCATTCCAAGTGTAATCTCCCCCCTCCGTGTTCCCACCGATACTACTTGTTTTTCAGTTGACAGTGGCTATATTCAGCGTTACAACAGAAATAATATATGTTCGGACAGCAAATATTGTATTGATTTTAAATGTCTCTTAAAGGAAAATGCTTAAAATTTTCTGCCACTTCAAAAAAAAATAATAATAAAAAAGTCCACATTTGAAAGTATAAAGTATAGGCCAGCATCTCTGTAATGTCATATGCTTTTTGGCTTTCAGAAATTAATATTTATTTTTCAAAAAGTGGAAGCGTCATGCACGACTGTGAATCTGGGGGTAAATGTATCAAGCTGAGAGTTTTCCAGCGGGTTTGAAAAGTGGATATCAGATTCTAGCTGTCATTTTGTAGAATGTACTAAATAAATGATAGCTAGAATCTGATTGGGTTTTCAAACCCGCCGAAAAACTCTCAGCTTGATACATTTACCCCCTGGTGTGTGTGGAAGGTGGTAATGAAGGTCCATGAAGACTGTTTGTATAGCTGGTGAGAGAAGCACATGACCTCGGCCTCTGGGTAAACCAAGAGCGTTCTACCTCGGGTGCAGTGATCTGTGGACAGGGGAGGCAGCTATAGCTGCTGCCACAATAGACGTCGTTAATCATCTATTTACCGCTCTTGGACAGTACCACAGTCACGTTTATCATAGAGCTCGTTGATGACTCTATGGATATAGACTGCTGAGTCTGTCATGTGATGGACAGAGCTGACCACACCAGAGGTCAAACACTCTCTCTTACCCAGTGTACATAGTCTAAGGAAGAGATTAGATTGTAGGGAAGTAGATTGTGGCAATTGTGAGGTAGTGGGAATGGAAACTGGTTATCATTATACCTTGTTCAAACAGACCTGTTGGGTCAATCAGATGTCAGATGGGTACGATTTGGGTGAATTGGCCAATTTGGCTTTGTTGGGGAAGGGCATTTTGATAACCTGCAATAAAAAGTTAATAAACTGTATAAAACTTGTGCTCACCAAATAATTGGTGAGGTAATACTGAAATGCGCTAAACTGAGATCAGCAGCGCAAAAATCCAAATGAAACTGCATTAACGTTTGCGAGCTTCATGAGTGAGTTTGTCCATGTAGTGGGGGCCACGCTTATGGAGCCATGGGGCAAATGGAGTGGCGGGGGGGCTCCTTAAATCGTCATTTGAGGTGCTGGGGGATATGTTGATGCACAGTGCTGCAACCAGAATTCAACCCTCACACCTCCATTCTCTTCACAGTTTATGCAACCCTTACCCATCCCCTATACTTCCCTATACATTCTCTGGAGGTGCTACCAGCTAGGGCCTCATACCCACTGATCCCATACCCACTTGCGATGTTCCACTTTAAGAAAGTCTAAGGGCTAGATTTGCTAAACTGCGGGTTTGAAAAAGTGGAGATCTTGCCTATAGCAACCAATCAGATTCTAGCTGTCATTTATTTAGTGCATTCTACAAAATGACAGCAAGAATCTGATTGACTGCTATAGGCAACGTCTTCACTTTTTCAAACCTGCAGTTTAGTAAATATACCCCTAAGTGACCTTCAGAGCTGGAGTAAAAACGTATGTTAACAATCGCATGTCAAACGTGCTTGATGTACATTTTCGCTGATGTTTTTACTTGTATTTTTTATAGCACCTAAGTGTTCTTGGCTGCCTGTCTTTTATTTTCTACTAAGCTCAGACTAACAGCCAATATTTATATACCTTTTATTTTCAAAATAAAATTCAGTTAAAAAACAAAGTGGGTCACTGTGGTACAGAAGAGGCGTTTAGACGATATTAGCGCGTGATAAGCAGGCGGCTCAGAGAGGAATTCTACTTGTTAGAGTATGGCCGATCCATGATGGCTGTCTTGTATGTAGCTTTTTAAATATCCGGGTTAATCCAAGGTTAATGATGTACTTTGTTTATATAGCGATACTAACAGAGTTCAAGTGAATATTTCAGCCGAGCTGCATAAGTTTATATTTTACTTACGTTTTTGGAATTTTTTTTATTCCGATTTTTATCTTTTGTAACATATTGACTGTGTGACTTATGCTTTATTGTTCATCTTTTTTTTTTGTAAGGCTCCACAAAACTCAGCAGTGCTGGATAGTCCGTTACAAATCATACAAAATAGTCGCACATGAAAACAGAACAAGTACAAACGAGGTTTGAAGAAGGAAAGAAGGAGGTGCGGATGTGAGGGTAGAGAGGGCTCTGCTCATCAGAGCTTGCAGTCGAGAGGGAGAGACAATAGGAGCTAGTGGGACATCAAGTGGACATGGTACTGGAGCTGGCAGAACATGTAGAGAAATTAGTATCGGGTGGGGAAAGATCTATATATAAGAGCTATAGTAAAGAGGTGGGTTTTGAAAGAGCGCTTGAAAGATTGAAGTTTGGGGGAGAGTGGTCAGGCGAGGTAGGGAATTCCATGGGGAGCCTTGTGGAAGGAGTCTAGGAGGTGGAAGTGAGAGGTACTTACCAGAGGAGAGGTGTAGATTAGAAGCAGATTGAAGAGGGTGAGTGCACCTAGTGGCAAGTCACAGGTTTCTGAAGGGGAGGAGTTGTGGAGGGCTTTAAAGATGAGTGCATAGATTGAGTTGAATTCTGAAGTTATTGGGTTGTCCTTGTAGAGCACTGCAGAGTGATGCAGCAGATGTGGAGGAGTAAAGATGAAGATTAGGGTGTATTCTGGCAATGTTTCGAAGGAAGAAGCGACAAGACAGCTCAAGGGACTGGATGTGTGGAGTGAAGCTCAGGGTGGAGTCAGGGATGACAACAAGGCAGTCTGCTTGGCTTAGGGAACGGGTTGGGTACAGTTTACAATTACGAGAACTCCGACAAGGTTGACACCTGAAAAAAATCCCACTGACTAAAAAAAGAAATAGAATAAAAACGGACTTACCTGAAAATCAAAGCTGTAGATGTCCGAAGGCAGCGTCCTGCTGACAGCCAGAGATTCTGAACACCCAGCTGTCTGGCACTTCAGTGTGATGTCAGTGCGACTTAGATGTAGGTTAATTTAAAGCGGCAATGTGTGGACAGCGCAGGTTAAGTGTTTAAACACTTAACCTGCGGTGTCCTGATACTGTTGCTTTAAATTCACATTGATTTAAGTCGCACTGTCGTCACACTGAAGTGCCAGACAGCTGGGTGTTCAGAATCTCTGGCTGTCAGCAGGACGCTCCCTTCGGACATCTACAGCTTTGGTTTTCAGGTAAGTCCGTTTTTATTCTATTCGTTTTTTTTTAGCCAATCAGATTTTTCTTGTAGGTGTCAACCTTGTTGTGCTCGTAATCGGTAAAACGATTACCACCATAGGGAACAGGGGAGAGTGTGATGATGTCAACTTTGAGGCAGACTAAAGGAAGGGTAGACACTAGGACGGGGGGGGGGGGGGGGGGAGATGATGAGCTCTGTTTTGGACTAGTTTCACTGGAGAGGGACAGGTTGAAGGGTTGTGCTTAGTGCAAGCAAGCATTGGCGGGTGTGGAGCCAGGATTATAATTCCTACGTATGTCTACGTATGTTAATGGTGGTGATTTATGATGGCCACGCACTACCAAACAGGATCAGTGTCCAACTTGCCCACAAACATGAGTGGCCAATTTAGTGTGGTGAACGTCTTCTCTACCTTGCAACACTTCTGCATTATACCATTTTACATTCCTCTTATGTCCAAAGTAGAGTTGCTGACATGAACCTAATCTTATCTCATATGTACTGTGCTCTGATAAGCTTCTGAGATGTTTACATAGACTATATATTTGTCAAGATAATTAGTAGCGATTTAGATAGAGAGGAGTACAAAGAAGAACATAACATGGTCTGAGACAAAGGGCAGCAAAAAAAGGTCTCTTTACAGAAGATATTATAATAATAAAAAAACAAAAACGCTCCATCAAATCACATAATTCATTATTTGGCTGAGTCATATTCAGTGCCCTTGTAATTTATGCATAATTTATTAACGTAAGTTACAGACCAGGCTGAATCCAAGACTGGTTATTGCAAATTCATTTAGAAACAAGAGAATGTATTTTGTTTTAAATTGTGTGTTTTTGGTGATGCATAACGGCTCTGTCTGCTATTCCCCAGTAACTCGGATCATATATTTACTCTCGGAGCCTTTGTTGTTCTGGCTCAGTGAACCTCTTTCTCAGTTTGCCATCACTTCTCTTCTTTGTTTAGTTCATCCAGTCTTTGTGTTTCCCTGAGAAATGTAGTCAATCTGTCTCTAGTTTGTCTATTTCTCCCTGTGGTCATTGCTTCCTGTAAACACTCATTCCACATTCAAAGCATGTTGGACAGATTGGAGTCGAAACTATCAGGATGGCTTAAACCTGTGATGGCAATTCATTACATTTCTGAATTTAATTACATTTGTTATATATTGGAAGAAAATAAAACTGGCGTGGATATACAAATGTAAGATTGTTTGTTGTTTCTTTTGTTTGTTTTTTAGCCTGAACTTTTATCATACTGTGGTGTTTCAAATACCACAAAGATTCTGGAATTAGGAAGGGTAGCGGACACTGAAATGGTTTTGAGTTACTTGGTAGACATGTCTACCATAAACTTCTATAGGCACATTATTGATACCTTTATCTAACGTTTTTATCAAAAAGAATTGATACCTAGTTATTCACACTTTCATAATAGCGGGTACTATCTGTAACGGCTCTTTATCTGTAAATAGTTCTACATGGGAGAGACACAACACAGGATTCAAAGTCCCAACTACTGTGTTGGTTAAGTGTCATGGCGGAGAGGTCGGGTTGCTTGAAGCTAGGGATGAGCGGGCTCGGATTCTCGCAATCCGAACACCCCCGAACAGTGCGGATCCGAGCACTGTTCGGGTATTCCCGCCGATCGCAAAACTGAATACGAGGCTTAACGTCAGGATCCCGCTGTCGGATCTTGCGAGATCCGGATTCTTTATATTCCCCGCTTTCCGCCGCCATCTTCACTCGGGCATTGATCAGGGAAGAAGGAGGGTGTGTTAGGTGTCCTCTGTCCTGCTCTTTCTCGTGGTGCTGTGCTGTGTCCTGCTCAGTCCAGTGGTGCTGTCCTGTGCTCTGTCCTGCTGAGTCTAGTGGTGCTGTGTCCTGTGCTCTGTCCTGCTGAGTCCAGTGGTGCTGTGTCCTGTGCTCTGTCCTGCTGAGTCCAGTGGTGCTGTGTCCTGTGC